>NW_012150408.1:811594-905684 GCF_000956105.1 Propithecus coquereli
ATTAATTTCTTTCTATTTTTAGTAGAGACGGGGTCTCGCTCTTGCTCAGGCTGGTTTCGAACTCCTGAGCTCAAACAATTCGCCCGCCTCGGCCTCCCAGAGAGCTAGGATTACAGGCGTGAGCCACCACGCCCGGCCAATTGGATTGTTTTTTTTTTGCTGTTGTTTGAGCTCCTTATGTACTCTAGTTATTAATTCCTTGTCAGATGGGTAGTTCACAGATATTTTCTTACACTCCATGGTTGTCTCTTCACTTCGTTTATTGTTTCCTTTGCTGTGCAAAAGCTTTTCAGCTTCATGTAATCTCAGTTGTGTATTTTTGTTTTGGTTGCCTGTGCTTTTGAAGTCTTACAGAAAAAATCTTTGCCCAGACCCATATTTCCCCAAAGTTTTCTTCTAGTGGTTTCATAGTTTTAGGTCTTAGATTTAAGTCTTTAATCCAGTTTTATTTGATTTTTGTGTGTGGTAAGAGATGGGGGTCTAGTTTCATTCTTCTGCATAGAGTTATACAGTTCTACCAGTATCATTTATTAAAAAGACTGTCATTTCCATATTGTATACTCTTGGTGCCTTTGTCAAAGATGGGTTGGCTATAAATACATGGAACTATATCTGGGTTCTCTATTCTGTTTCATTGGTTTAGTACTCTAGGTGTTTGTTTTTACGCCAGTACCATGCTGCTTTGGTTACTACAACTTTGTAGCAAATTTTGAAGTCAGGTAGTGTGATGCTTCCAGCTTTGTTCTTTTTGCTTAGGATTGCTTTGGCTATATGAGGTCTTTGCAGTTCCATATAAATTTTAGGATTTTTTTTTATTTCTGTGAAGAATGTCATTGGTATTTTGATAGGGATTGCATTGAAGAAACCAGTTTTGTCAGAGGCTAATTGATATAAACAAGAGTTAAGTTCCTGTGGCATATTTTTGGTCACAAAAACATCACCAAACTTCTAAATAAAGACCAAAACTTCTAATAGTAAATATTGAAATAAATGTGAGCTGTGCATACATTTAAGAAAGATTAATAAAAACAAGTAACATAACGATTTACCAGCTTATTCTAGTTCAGGGTTGCGGGCAGCCGGAGCCTATCTTGGCAGCTCAGGGCACAAGGGAGGAACCTGCCCTGGGTAGGACACCAGCCCATCACCGCGACTCACACACACCCGCACTCACTCAAACCGCGACCGTTTACACCTGCCAGTTCACTTCATGTGCACATCTTTGGGATGTAGGCAGAAACCAGAGCACCCGGAGAAAACCCACATGTGGGGAGGACGAGCAAACTCCACACAGATCATGGCCCAGCGTGGAATCAGTTTTTTCTTTTTTCACCATTAGAACAAACCAAGGTTAAACTAAGTGACATTATTTGAAAACCTGCTGTGCTATCAAAAATCAAAAGGTTCATGTCATGGAACTGTGAAGGGTTAACCAGCCAGGCAAGTTCCCTGGGAAACAGACTCTGGGACAGGACATTTGCCTGCAGGAGGTTCTCTGGGACTGCTCTCTTTGCAATACCTTAGAAGGGGTGAGAGAGGCCATGGGGTTGTAACAGAGGCCTCAGGTGATCCCACAGAAAGTTCTGGAGCTGGAACAGCCTTTCAAAGTTAACACTAATCAAGGCAGGGAGGCTGGGCCTTTGTGCGCCCACATCAACTGGCCATTGGATGCAAGCTGCACCTGGGGAGGGCACGTAACCTTGGGGGAAGCAGCTCCCTGTGGCTGAGACCAAAGCCTGTAGAGAAACCCAGCTGGGAGCTTTCCGCAGCCAATATAGGCTGCTGGGGCAGGGAGTGCCTCCGTCCTGAAGGGAAGGCCTTTGGGGCCTGTGCCACAGCAACCTCTACTCGCTGCTCATTAGCGAGGGAATCAACGCATCAATGGATAAAATATTTACACTATGTAATGTAGTAACAGAACCTCAACTGATAAGAGCTCAGCTCCCCAAGCAACCCTACCTATTTGGAATACATCCCCACAAAAAGAAAGTGAGTAAAAAATGTCTTTGAGCAGACAAAATAGATGTCACCAGGCCTATGCACCAAAGTTAATGAACTCTATTCATGTGAGAGTCTCTGCACAAGAAACCTGGCAATAATAGTTCCTATGACTATATCCATTTAAAAATCACAAATTAAGAGAGGTAATTAAAAAAACTCTTAATATTGAGCATGAGATGCTACCAAAAAAATAAAGAAAAAAACCGTTAATAACAGAAAGATGTGACCACTAGCAATCTATCTGTTAGAGAGGAGTCAAAGAAAATGATACCAGGCAGAAAAACAGAACAAAACAAAACGTAAAGGGCAGAGGAGCCTGGAGCCATTTCATGTGGGGAAAATTTGTCCTAGCACCTCAGTATGCCTAGGGCATCGTCAGATTACAGCTCACTACTGTGACTGGTCTTTATAATGATTATGTCTTCAAGGAAATGGTACTCTATACATTTTGTTTGTATGGGAAGAACACGTTTCCGGGTGATTTCCTTCCAGAATACTTAATTTTTGAAAATTTTTTAAATTAAAAAAATTTTATTTTTAATTATTATGGATACATAATAGATGTATATCTTTATAGAGTACATGTGATGCTTTGATGCAGGCATGCAATGTGAATTAATTAAATCAGGGCAATTGGGGTGTCCATCACCTCAGGCATTTAATATTTCTTTGTGTTAGGAACATTCCGATTCCACTCTTTTAGTTATTTTAAAGTACACCCTAATTTTTATTGATTATAGTCACTATGTTGTGTTATCAAGTATTGTTCATTCTGTTTATCTACAGAATGGTTTATTTTTTAAAAGCTCGACTGTTTATTCATAGCCATCCAGAAAACTTGGCTCTCCAAACCGCACCCCGTTCTCTGAAGGTTCTGTGTAGTCACATTTTAACTGTATGCATAGACATGGAAGTTAAAGGTTAATGGACACGGCTTCAACAAAGGCTTTATTAAGTAGATGTTCACACCTAAGATCTGTGGCAGTGCCTCTATATCCTATTTCTTTCCTTCCTTAATCGGGTCCCCTAGGGCTGCAGTCCCGAACCCCTGGGGCTACGGACCTGACCGCTGTAGGAACCGGGCTGTACGGCAGGAGGCGAGTGGCGGTGGGAGGGCAAGTGAAGCTTCCTCTGTCTTTACAGCTGCTCCCCACGGCTGGCATCGCGGCGTAAGCTCCGCCTCCTGTCAGATCAGTGGTGGCATTAGATTCTCGAAGGAGTGTGAACCCTACTATAAACTGCGCACGTGAGGGATCTAGGTTGTGCTCCTCGTGAGAATCTAATGCCTGATGATCTGCGTGGAGCTGGGTGGCGATGCTAGCGCTGGGGAGCGGCTGCAAATACAGATTATCGTTGGCAGAGAGGGTTGACTGCCCAATAAATATAATGCGCTTGAATCATCCTGAAACTATCCCCCTCCACCCTCCGTGGAAAAATTGTCTTCCATGAAACTGGTCCCTGGTGCCAAAAAGGCTGGGGACCGCTGCCCCAGGGAGTACGCTTGATTAGCAAAATAGGTATGTATCCTTTCAGGTGAATTAGACAATCCAATCGTAGGGAGTTGGGAGCCTGCTCTTTGCTTACCAGCCATCTCACCTTTGCTAACCTGGCTTAGAAAAACTTCCCGCTGGCAGGTGGAATCCTGCCTGGCTAAGTCATCCATTCAGTCAAAGTGGCTATCTGGGGAAAAGTGGAGACGAGGAAGGCACAGCGAAACAGTCTCTGACCAGCTTTCGGAAGCTACGACTGCTGCAGGAGTGAGCCGCTGTCGCCTTTCCACTGACTCACCTAAGTATGAGGAGAAAGTATTCCTGAAAATTTACCTGGCTGGAGAGTCAATGCAAGTAAATTTTTTGTGAAACGCTGAATCATTCTGGTGCATGCAGCCAGAAGTTTACGCAATTCCTCTTTTATCACCGGAAGATCTTTAGTAACTGTGGGCACTCCTCTTATTTCAATAACTTCAGAGAGGGATTGTTGACACCCTAGATTAAGCCAGTGGATACGTGCCACCTTTTTCCATTCATAAAGTCAAAGAAGTAGGATGCGCTGAAAACCTGAAAGTCATTAAAGGACTGGTCTTTAAGATTTTTTTTTTTACCTTGAAATCTTTTTAACATTCCTATACCATGAAAAACAATTAGGAATCGTCTAATCTTAAATGCATGCAAATCTGCCTCTCTTCTCTCTCACCAATCAAGCCTCCTGGCATACATGGCCTTTTTTATACACGCATAGATTGCTGTGTTTCATAGTGTGAAAAGCACAATGTGCTCTATACCCTGGCAACCTCTCTGCTAACTAAATCTACCCACTTTTCCAGGGAACAGTTTTGCTTATCTTGTATCTTCAGTGCAGCACCAGGAATTCTATGAGCACTTGAATAAACATTAAACAGTGGAAATAATTGTGTCTCCTTTACTTACCTTTTTGCATTAAGTTGCTAACATTTTGTGTGGTGCTTGCCAGACATAACACAAGCTAATTCAAATAATAGATTTTTATACCTAAGAGACTCAGCTTCGCTTATATCCTAATGGTTAATTTTTTTACTTGGATAAACTATCTAGGATGTTTTAAGCCTTGAGGAGCAGGTCATCTATCAGGGAAATTACATGAAAACATGTGAGGCCCACACAGACTATGAACCATGTCGCTGTGAGTAACAAAATCTAAACACTGAACACAAGGAGGAAATTGGCCACAATCTCAGTAGCAGAATCTTATACTTTTATATCTTATAAAAATACCTTATTTTTTCTATGAAATGAGAAACAAAAATGAGTATGCCTTACCTTGAAAACATGGTTGGATGACTTATCTCTAATATTACTTGAACTGGAGCTTATTATATTACTTGTACCTCAGTGAAATAAAGCATATTTAGAACATAGTATTCCTAACCTTACGTTGGAGAGACTCACAGAAAACAGCTAATGTCATTGGAGGTGGCATTCCGGTGGTGTTGATGATTAACTAAAGGCCCATCACGAAGGGATAATTTCTGGAATATACATAGCCTAGGAGGAAGAATAGACCTTAAGTTAAACTGGCGACATAACAAAGTATTCTTGTTTAAGGTGAGACATTAAATCTTCTCTAAGCTATAGAAGACCCGATTATACCACTATATTTCATTCATTTCCTCATTCATTCGTTCCTACTTTACCTAGAATGGGAACACAACCCTGCACTATCATCGTTCCATGAGACCAGAGAGCAGATCGTGGCTCTTCTGCTTCCAGGCACGATGCAGTAACTAGCACTGAACTTGCCCCCCAACTGTCAACAACCAGAAAACTGCACGAAACGTATGAAACGACAGTAGGACATTAGACAATGGAAAGCACGGGACCGTGATCCTTAAGAGAAGAGAAACAAGGTCAGCTCTGACATCACCCAAGCTTCTGCTGGAGGCACCTCTGGACTATAGTCCAGGGAGTGGGAACTCAAGCCCAACATGGGGGTTTTGCTTTCCCCAGTTTCAGTTACCTGCAGTCAACCACTGTCTGAAAACAAGTGAGAAAGAGAGAGATATCACATTTACATAACTTTTATTATATCATTATAATTGTTCTGTTTTATTATTGTTGTTAAAATCTTACTGTGCCTAATTTATAAATTAAACTTTATCATAGGTATGTATGTATAGGAAAAAATAGTATATATGGGGTTTGGTACTATTTGTGGCTTCAGGCATTCACTGGGGGTCTTGGAAAATATCCCCCATGAAAAACGGGGGTACTACTAATCAAAAATCAATTGTACTCTATATACCAGCAAGGAACACTTGGAAAGTAAAATTTTAAAATGTATATATAGTAACATTTCAAAACATGAATTACTTAGGAAAAACTTGACAAAATATGTGCAAGACCTATACACTGAAAACTACAAACATGGCTAAGAGAAACTAAAAAAGACCAAAATAAATGAAATGCTAAACCATGTTCATAAATTAAAAGACTCAGTTCAAATTGATCTATGGATTAAACATAAATCAAAGTCCCAGCAAGCCTTAAAAAAGAAAATTGAAAAGCTGAATCTAAAAATTATATGGAAACAAAAATGATCTGGACTAGCTAAAACACATTTGAAAAAGAAGACCAAATTAGGGAATTTATATTGTCTGACTTCAACATTTAGTATAAAGCGATAATAATCAAGACAATGTGAAATTGGCATATGGATAGACCTGTAAATCAACGGAACCTCAAAGTGAGTCCAGAAATGAACTCATATACATACATATATACTATGTAAATTTATAGTGAACTTATTTTCAACAAAAACTCCAAGGTCATTCAATGGGGATAGAAAATTCTTTTCAACAAATGGCGCTAGAACAACTGGATATCCATGTGGAGAAAGAAATGGAAGAAATGAGCCTTGATCTTCACCTCACAACGCTATCTCAAAATGGACCACAGACCTACATGTAAAATCAAAAATTATAAAGCTTCTGGTCAAAAACAGAGGAGAACATTTTCACAACCTTGAGTTAAAGTATTTCTCAGCTAATATGAGAAAAGAACTAACTATAAGAGAAAAACAAAGATAAATTTTACTTCATCAAAATTATAATCTGCTCTCAGAAGGATACCACCAGGGAATGAAAAGGCCTGCCATGGATTGGAAGAAAATATCCATGACACATATAGCTGACAAAAAACTTATATCCAGAAAATATAAAGAACTCTTACCTATTTAGAAGAAGATAAAGCAATTTTTAAAAATGGACAAAAGGTTCAAATAGATACTTCACAGAAGAGGATTTACAAGTGAGCCATAAGCACATGAAAAGATGCTCAACATCATTAGTCATCGGGGAAATGCCAAATCAAAACCACAAGGAGATACCACTATATGCCCTCTTAAGAACAGCTGACATTTAAAAGACTGATAATATCAAGTTTTTTGTTTGTCTGTTTTAATACGAGAAAGGAGTTTATTTATGATGTGCATGGGGAGAATCCAGAGTGATTACCCAATATCCCAATGGGGTCCAGAGATTTCTATACCTTTCCTTTAGAGGGGAGGGGAAGATGAGGATGAAGAATATGGGTAATTCTGTTTAGGGGCAATAAGTGGTTGCTAGGGAGCGTGAATGAAGGGGGGGGAAACAGATTGACTCGTAAATCAACCTGAGAGACAGTTACTATGTTTAAAATAATTTGGGCCAGGTCTGGTTACATTCTTGATCTTCTTTCCTGCAATATATTGAGATAACAGGGATGGGAAGGGAAGTCAGTTGTTCTTTTGACAGGTTCGTCTGGTTATGCAGATAGAGGGGAAGCCCCTTCCAAGGGCCTGTTGCTCTCTAAGGGCCTTTAGTTCAAAATACTCTTTATACCAAGAGTCATATTTTCGGGTGAAATTTCCTCAGCTCCTTCAGCAGCAATGCCTGATCTGAAGGAAAGTTAGGGCCTAATAGTCTGAATTACACCACTCAGTGTGCTTGTTCATGTGATTTGCTGAAACCATCATGACGTGTTTGGTAACATCAAGTTTTGCCAGGGAGCGGAACACCTAGGACTGCTATATATTGCTGGTGGAAGTACAATATGGTTCAACAATTTGGAAAACTCTTTGTCAGTCTCCTATAAAGTTAACACGTTCTTACCCAACAATGTCACTCCTAGATATTTGCCAAGAACAGTAAGAACTGTATGTCCACACAAAGACTTGTAAGTGGATGTTTATGGCAGCTTTATTTATAATAGCCAAAAACTGCAAACAACTCAAATGTCTATCAACAAATGAAGGAATACACTAACTGTAGCATATAATAGACAACTACACAGCAATAAAAGGGAAGGAACTACTGCCGTGTGGATGATTCTCAAAACCGTTACACTGGGCAAAGGAAGCCAGACACAAAAGAGTACATGTTGTGCGATTCCATTTAAATGGCATTCTAGAACAGGTAAAGCTAATCTATAGGGACAGAGGCCAGAGCAGTGGTGGCCTAGAGCCCAGGGGACGTGGGTAGGTGGAGAAGTGCTGGAATTGACTGCACATGGCAGGAGGGACCTTTTCCGGGTGAGAGAAGTATTTATGTCTCGATGGGAGGGTGGTTACACGGGCATACACATTTGCCCCAGCTCACAAACTGTACGTTTTAAAAATAGGTACATTTTGCTGTGTGTAAATGATACCTCCGTAAATTTACTTTGAAAAGTTTTAAAAAGCAGATTATGGTAACGAATTCAGTTAACAGTGCAGACTGATTTTACACGAGATGAGTTTTTACTGAATGGTAGGGAGCGAATACAAAGTTGACTAGACACGGCCTTGCCCCCATGTGCTTTTTGTTATACAGACAGGTATATACATAACTGTTGGACAAAGCAAGTGGTAACCAAATCCTTTTATAGTTTCATGGTACTGTAAAGGGACAAGCCTTTCAAAAGCTCGCAGGAATAATGTGGATTTGGCTGGTGGACATGGGTGGTGGCAGGACATTCACTAAGAAACCTGCATATAACCATGTACAACAAAGCATTTAAAAATACATCAGCTCAGAATGTATTAATTGTAAATTTGTGACAACATGCAAAATACATTTGTGAAATCTTTGTTGAATAGGAAGATACATAATGTATCTTCCTATTCAACTTTAGAGTTAACAATAAATAATGAAGAACCACTGGTATTGGATACTTTTCTCCTTTATCACATTCTTTTATGGAGGTGAATTGACATGTTGGAGCAAGTGTGGGCCTTGGAGTTAAACCTATTAATAATAATAACAACAACAACTACCATTTATGAGAGTTTATTAGGTACCTGGTAGTGTGCTGAGCTCTTAAAGTATTGAATCTTCACAACAAATCTGTGAGGTAGATACTGTTAGTATTAATACCCATTTACAGATGGGGAAACTGAGGATTGGAAAGGTTGAGTAATTTTGCCCGTGTTTACATAGTTTATAATTGACAAAGCCAGGAATTAAGCCTAAGTCTATTAATCCTGGAGTCCAAACTTCCAACTACATTTACTTCCTCAAATTCCAGTTTTGTACTTATTAGCTGTGTGTCCTTTGGCAAGTAACATAAGGTCTTTGAGCCTCAGGTTTCTTGTTTATAGGGCAAGAATAATTTATGGAGTGCTGTTATAAAGATTAAACAAGACAATTTAAGTTATATCACTTAGCATAGTATTTGGAAGTAATACAATAAATATTAGCTTTTTTTCCCCTTTTTACTTTAGACTTAGTTTATAACATGTATAAAATAGGACTTCATGAGGATCAAATGAGAGAATTACATAAAAGTCCTTTGCAAACAAGAAAACATTAAATAAATTCTCATTATTATTGTAAATGTACAGGAACATATGTAGAAACTTGCTGTGTCTTTTTAAAATTCAACATATAAAATTCAAACTCCTAGGACTGTCCTAAAACAGTCGTTCCCAAACCTGGCTGCCCAGCAGAAAATAAAAACTAGGTTATCTAGACAGACCTACTGTAATCTAAAATCTCTGATAGTGAGTCCCTAAAACGCAGATGATTCTAATGCACCACCAAGTTTGGGATGGCCACCCTTTGAAAACTTTTTCATGTTCATCAATCATTCAGTAAATATTTAATGTATTTCACTTTTGTCAAAGCACTGTGCTGGGTACTAAGATCAATAATTTGCAGTTAGTCATATCAACTATTCATAATTGGATATCTCTGAAGTATATAATGGCATTTTCTGCAGTACCTTAAATATTCTCATTATTAACTATTTCTTCATAAAAAAATTCCTGTGCATTAGTCAGTGTTCTCCAGAGAAACAGAACCAAGAGGATATATATACACACACAAATCTATCTATCTATCTATATATATATGTATACACACACACAGATATATATGGGTGGATTTATTCTGAGGAATCGGCTTGTGCAATTATGGAGGCTGAGGAGTCTAAGATGGGCAGTTGGAGACCCAGAAGAGCAGAACAGTATAGTCCAGCCTGAATCCGAAGGGCTGAGAGCCGGGAGAGCTGATGGTGTAAGTTCCAGTCTGAAAGCTGGCAGGCTTGAGACCCAAGAAGAGTCTCAGTTTGAGTCTTAAGACAGAAAAAGACTAAATGTTCCAGCTCAAGCAGTCAGGCAGTAGAAATTCCCTTTTACAAAGAGGAGCAGTCTTTTTTTCTATTCAGGACTTCATCTGATTAGATAGGGGTCACCCAGATTAGAGTGGTACAATCTGCTTTGCTCAGTGTACCAATTCAAATGTTAATCTCCTCCAAAAACACCCTCACAGACACACCTAAAATAATATTTGACCAAATATCTGGGCACCTCATGGCCCAGTCAAGTTGACACATGCAATTAACCATCACAACTTGCTATTATTGAAATAATATATCATTGAATTAAGATAGTATAATAAATGTGAAACAAATCAATAAATTCCTCCCATGCAAAGTTCTATGCAATGACAAAAATTAGATCTGTGTATAAAGAATAAATAGTAGCCAGGCACAATGGCTCATGCCTGTAATTCCAGCACTCTGGGAGGCCAAGGCAGGAGGATCGTTTGATCTCAGGAGTTGGAGACCAGCCTGAGCAAGAGCGAGACCCCGTCTCTACTAAAAACAGAAAAATTAGCCGGGTGTCATGGTGCACACCTGTAGTCCCAGCTACTCGAGAGGCTGAGGTAGGAGGTTCGCTTGGCCCGGAGTGTGAGGTTGCAGTGAGCTGTGATGACACTACTGCACTCAACCTAGGGCGACAGAGCAAGACTGTCTTAAAAAAAAAAAAAAAGAAAGAATAAATAGTAGGAAAGTGACAAAAAAAGAAAAGGTACTTCCAAACCAGAACTTTGTGGAATATTGGAAAAATAGAAGATTTGAACAAGTATTTAGAGAAAAAATTTCAGAGGAAATCATAATCAAAGCATGTACTAGAGAAAACTGCTGAAAAAGAGTAAACAGTTCAAGCAGTTCCAAGCACAGAATCAGGAAACTCAAGTTGCTGGGGGATCCTGGGGGGAATTCACCAGGGTTATTTATTGGGGGGCTATGTTTGGAGCCATTAGGCCAGCTGGGCCTCCCCCATTCCTGCTTGTTCTCAGCATGGTCAGCAGCAACTGTTAATGCATTTAGACAGAACACTGAACGTGGACATCGGAGTGAGAAAAGTAGGCCAGAGCACCAGTGAAAGCCAACCACAGAAAGGGCTGTCCCCACAGAGTCTCCACAGCCCAGAAAACAGATCACTGACAACCTCATTTGATGCAGTATCTGCCCTCCCCTGATTTAGCACCTGAATTAGATAATGGCAAACAGAAAAAGCTCCACATAAGGAAACTCAAACACAGAGAAGCACACAAAAAAGAACCACAAATATCGGAGGAAAATCAACAGCATAACATGGGAACATCAAACTCAACAAAGACATTAATTCCCACGCTAACAGAAGAAACGTGGTAAGTGATATAGTGACTTTCCATTAAGGTGCCAATACAACTACATACTTTCATGTTCCTTCTCTGCTGCAGACATGTAGAAATGACTGTAAAATATAAAAAGAAAAACCCAAAAATGTCCTTACATTTTTGGTCAATTGAGTTCTTACAAGGGGCCAAAGCGATTCAATGGAGACAAGAACAGTCCTTTCAACAAATGGTGTTGGGACAACTGGATGTGTACATGCAGAAGAATGAAGTTTGACTGACCTCATGTACAGAAATTGACTCAAAATAGATCAAAGACTTAGTTATAAGAACTAAAATTATAAAACTCTTAGGAAAAAAGGCATGGATCTTTGTAACACCTAAAACACAAGTAATCATAGAAAAATAGATACGTTGGACTTCATCAAAATTAAAAACTTGTGTGCTTCAGAGGACACCATCGAGAAAGTAAAAAGACAACCCAAAGAATGGAAGAAAATATTTGCATATCACATAGCTGATAAGGGTCTATATAATAATAAAGAACTCTTATAATAAAGAATAAAGAATAATATAGTATATATAATAATAATATAATAAAGAACTCTTATAATTCAACAACAAAAAGACAAATAACTGAAATAGGCAACAGATTTGAATAGATATTTCTCCAAAGAAGATAAACAAATGGCCAATAAGCATATCAAAAGATGTTGAACATCATTATCCACTAAGGAAATGAAAATCAAAAGCACAGTAGAATAGCACTCCACACTAACTAGGGTGGCTATAATAAAAAAGACACATAATAACAAGTGTAGCGAAGATCTGATTGGAGAAAATAGAACCCTCATACACTGTGGGTGGGAGTGTAAAATGGTGTGGCTTGTCCGACCCCATTTATGTGTCCAGCACAGGCAAATCCGTAGAGACAGAAGATTGATTAGTGGTTGCTTAGAGCTAGGCGAGGAGTGAGGAGTAATTGCTAATGGGTATATAGTTTCTTTTTGGGGTGATGAAAATGTTCTAAACTTAGATTGTGGTGATGGTTGCACATCCCTGCAAATATACTAAAAAAATATTGAACAATTCATATGGGTGCGTTATGTGGTATTTGAATTATAGCTCAATAAAGCTGTTAACAAAAGCATATTATAGTATCTGTACTAACAATAAGAGAAAAATTAAGAATTGAATAAATATAAGCTAAGAGAAGGGGTAAGATGAGATAATAAACATTTCTTAATTAATACAAAAGAAAACAGAAGGGAGGAAAAAGCACAAAGGACATACTGGATAAACAGAAAGAAAATAAGATGATAGATTTGAGCTCAAATACACTACAATTACATTAACTGTAAATAGACTAACAACTCTATTTAAAGATAGAGATTATCTAAGTAAATTAAAATAATCCAATTATATGGTGCATATCAGGGCACAGAAAGGTTGCAGGTGAAAGGAGAGAAAGATAGACCATGCTAATACTAACCAAAAACAGCTGTTGTAGCTATGATAATACCAAAGTAGAATTACCAATATTTGGAATGAAAAAAGAGACATAACTATAAGACAGTACAGACAAAATATCATGAAAAACTTTATGCCGATAAATTTGAAATCTTAAAAGAAATTGAAATCTTAAAACACAACCTACCAATACTGATAAAAGAAAACACAGAAATGTGAAGTATCATATATTTGCTAACCAAATTGAATTGTAATGAAAAACTTTCTCATGAAGAAAATTTGAGGCTCAGATTGTTTCACCAGTGGATTTTTATAAATATTCAAGGAAGAAATAGCATCACTCTAACAAAAACCCCTCCCAGAGAAAAGAAAAAAAAAAGGATCATTTTCCAAATCATTTTATGAGGCCAATATAATGACACCAAAACTTGGCAAGGACATCATAATGAAAGAAAATTATAGGTGCATCTCATAAATATATAACAGATACAAAGAACTTAAACAGAGTAATAGCAAATCAAATTCAGTGTTACACAAAAAGGATGATACATTATCACCGAGTCTGGATTATTCCAGGAATGCAGTTAATTTAAAATTTGAAAACCAAACAATGGAATTCACACATTAACAGAATAAAGAAGAAAATCTATATTATGATCTAACAGATGGGGAAAAAATCATTTGATTAAAATCCAACATCCATTCTTGATTTTTAAAAAACTTCTAATAAACTAAGACTATATAAGGGAACTTCCATAATATGATAAAAGGAATGTTAAAAAAACCCAAACAACAGAAAAAAACCCAGCAGATATTATATTCAGTCATGAAATATTGAAAGCTTTCCTCCTGAAATCAGAAACAAGACAGAGTATTTGCTCTCACTACTTCAGTCAACACTACACTGGAAGGCCTAGGCAGTACTATTAGGCCAGAAAGAAAAAAAAGCATAAGAATTGGAAAGAAGAAATGAAACCGTCATCCACAGATGACATGATGGCGTATGGTTGCATATGTGGAATCCAAATGGTAAGTGTCACATGGTAGTTCTATTTTTAATTTCTTTAGAGCCTCCATAAAGGCTCCACCAATCTACATTCCCCCCCCACAGTGCACGGGGTTCCCTTTTCTCCACTCCTGAGCCAACACTTGTTATCTCTTGTCTTTTTGATAATAGCCATTCTTATGGGTATGCGGAGATATCTTGCAGGGGTTTTAAGTTGCATTTCTCTGATGATTAGTAATGTTTAGCACCTTTTCATAGACCTGTTGGCTGTTTTTATGTCTTCTTTGGAGAAATATCTGTTCAGGTCCTTTGTTCATTTTTTAATTAAGTTATATTTTTCAACCCCAGTTTGTAGGTTGATATTTTTCATTTTGTGTATTTTTTTCCTTTGCTGTCCAGGAGCTTTTTTGTTTGTTGTAGTCCCACTTATTTATTTTTGCTTGTGTAGCCTGAGCTTTTGGTGTGATATCCAGAAAACCATTGCCAAGGCCAATGCTGAGGAATTTTCCTGCTATGTTCTCTATCATAGGACTCAGCAATCCTCCTCTGGGTATCTACCCCAAAAAACATGAAATCCCGACCTCACAAAGATATCTGCACTCCCGTGTTCACTGCAGCATTATTCACAGTAGCTAAGACATGGAAACAACCATCAATGGGCGAATGGATTTTAAAAATGTTATACACACACACACATATGCACACACTGGAATATTACTCGGTCTTAAAAAAGGAGATCTTGCCATTTGCCATAACATGAATACACCTGGAAGACATTATTCTAAGTAAAATAAGCCAGACACAGAAAGAAAGATATTTTATTATCTCACTTATGTGTGTGTTTATATGTGTGTATCTCTCTGTCTGTATATACATATAAATTTGAAATCTTAAAAGAAATGGACAAATTCCAAGTAAAACACATCCTACCAATACTGATACAAGAGAACACAGAGAATGTGAAATACCATATATATATATATCTGGGGGGATAGAGAGAGAGAGAGAGAGAGCGTTATCAAATATATAGAAACAGAATGAAACAGTGGCCACCATGGGTGCAGGGTGGGGGAGAGGAAATGGGAAGATGTAGGTCAAAAGATACAAAATAGCAGATCTGTAGGATGAACAAATCTAGAGATCCAATGTATAACATGAGGACTAAACTAAATAAAATCATATTGTATTAAAATTTTTCTTAAATAAGTAGATTTTAGCTACTCTTGTCACAAAAAGTAACTATGTGATATGATAGATACGTTAATCTGTTTCACTACAGTAACCATTTTACTGTCTATATGTATCTTATAACATCATGTGGTAAACCTCAAATATACACAATAAAATTTATTTTTAAAAGTAAATGAATTTAGCAAGATTGCTGTGTATCAAGTCAGCATCAATTGTATTTCTATACGCCAGAAATAAACAAGACAATACAAATTTTAAAATGATAGTATTTATAATAGAAACAAATCAAATACTCAGGAAAAAAATTTAGCAAAAGACCTCTACACAGAAAACTACAAAACATTACTTACAGAAATTAAAGACCTAAATCAATATGATATACAATATTCATGGAATGATAAACTCAAAATTGTAAAGATACAATTCTTCCCAAATCGGTATTTATTTATTTATTTTTAAAGACAGGGACTTGCTTTGTCTCCCGGTCTGGAGTGCAGTGGTGCAATCATAGCTCACTACTACCTTGAACTCCTGGGCTCAGGCCACCCTCCTTCCTCAGCCTCCCAAATAGCCAGGACTACAGTTGGGTGCCACCGTGCCTGACTAATTTTTAAAATATTTTTTTGTGGAGACAGAGTCTCGCTGTTACCTAGGCTGGTCTTGAACTCCTGGCCTCAAGTGATCCTTCTGCCTCAGTCTCCCAAAGTGCTGGGATTAGAGGCATGAGCCATCTGACCTCAAATTGATCTTTAGAGTAAATGCAATTCAAATCAAAGCTGAAAAGCTGAAGAACAGCAAAGATAATCTTGATGAAGACAGCTGTTGAAGGGCGATGCTACTTGATAATAAGGCTTATTATAAAGCTACAGTTGGCTGGGCATGATGGCTCATGCCTGTAATCCCAGGACTTTGGGAGGCTGAGGTGGAAGGATCGCTTGCTTGAGGCCAGGAATTTGAGACCAGCCTGGGCAACATCGTGAGACCCTGTCTCTATGAAAAATAAAAATAAAAAAATTAGCGAGACATAGTGGTGGATACCTGTAGTCCCAGCTACTTGAGAGGCTGAGGTAGGAGGACTGCTTGAGCCCAGGCGATGGAGGCTACAGTGAGCTATGATCGTGCCACTGCACTTCAGCCTGGGTGACAGAGTGAGACCTTGTCTCTTAAAAAAAAAAAGACCAAAATAGTAGGGCAAATTTATAGAAGAAATTATCTTTATGACCTTAAGGTAAGGAAGTATTTCTCAAACAAAACAAAAGAAAAGCACAAACCATAGAGAAAAATATTAATAATTTGAGTACATTAAAATTTAAAACTTTTTGTGTTTCCTATTTCCTAGGAGCAAAAGAAAACTTCTTTATCCTGATAAAGAGTGTGCCATATCAAGTCGTATTTAATAAATTGGTATGACAAGCATTTCCTAAAAGTCAGAAACAAAATAAAGATGCCTCTTACTCAAAATTTTCATCATTTTACTATAGGTCCCAGACAATGAAGATTCAAAATAGGAAAGATTTCAGGTATAAATATTAGAAAGAAAAAGACAATACTTGCAAATTTTGTGGTTGTCTATCTAGAAAATCCAACAAAATCAAGTGAGAAACTATTAGACTTTTCTAATTTCTGATCAATTTGAAAGTTAAATGGAAAAAATTCTCTTCACAATAACCACAACAAACCTATGTAGAAACAAATCTTCAAGAAATTAGCAAATATTATATGAAGAAGACTATCAAATGTTATTTAAGGAATAATAAAAAAGACCCAAATGTCTTAATTCATCAGCAAATATCTGTTGAGCACCTATTAAGTGTCATGCGCAGTCCTAAGTTTGGAGCTATTTATAGTGATAAACAAAGCAGATAAAAATACTTATTGCTATTAATGAGAGGCAGACAATAACAAAATAAATAAGTAGTATGTGAAGTCTCTTAGATGGAGATAAGTGCTATGGAGAAAAAGAGAGCAGGAGGGGGATAGGGAGTATCGGAGGGGTTGCAATTTAAAATAGGTCGTCAGGGAACACCTTGCGAGAGGGACAGTGTATGTTACACAACGAGAAGCCTTATATTGTAGACACTTCAAGTCTCCTGGCAAATAAATATGTAAATTCAATGCCTTCCTGATCAAAATGTCAAAAGGCTTTTATTAAAGGAACTTGACAATTAGGTCCTAAGTTTCATATGGAAAAAAAATGTGCAAAAGAAAATAACCAAGACAACTTTGAAAAGGAAGAAAAGGCTAGGCTTTTCCTAACACAGTCAAAACATACTGTAAAGTTACAGTAATTAAAGCAGTGTGATACTGGTCTACAAACAGAAAAATAGACTAATGGAATTAAACAAAAAGCAAATGGAAATGCGGCATGTCAAATAAGCGGTGGGAAAAGACTGAATTTCCCGCTTCTTAACTAACTTCTGTAATTATTTGTAGTTTTCCTACCAATTCTCTTGGATTTTCCCAAATAGAAATAGTTCTAGCCCTCTTTTCCAATTCTTATGCCTCTAGTTGCTTTCTTTCGTCTAATAGCCTGGAACCCCTCCAATATCAGGGTAAGTAGTAACGGTGATTGTGGTCGTGGTCACTCTTGTCCTGTATCTGATTTTAGTGGGAAAGCCTGCAGTGTTCCCATTAAGTAAGATGCTGGTCTAGGGGCTAAGATATTGCTATATCTATGTTATATATAAAAATTTATGTACATCAGTTCCTGTTAAGGAAATAACATGATAATTTTTGTATTTTATCGTTTTAAGGAAGTATCCATTGATTTTACTGAATGTTTCTATAAGGAATGGGTTTTTAATTTTGTCAGGTGCTTAGATCTATTAGTATGATGAAATACATTAAGAGATTTCCTAATATTGAAAGATTCTTGCCTTCTGGAATGAGTATCGCTTGATCATGATGTTTGCTTAATATGCTGTTGGATTCTACCTCTTAACATTTTATTTAAGATTTTTGCCTCAATATTCATAAGTAAGATTGAGCTGTATTATTTTTTTTGTTGGTAAATTATATTTTCCTAGAATGTCAAGTCTCAAAATGTGGTCCTAGCAACCCCCCTTCCTGAGACCCTGTTAAGGAGTTAAATAAGATTAAATTTATTTTCATAATAATACTGAGACATTACTTACGTCTTTCACTCAGATTATCTTACAAATACACAGTAGAGTTATCCTATGTATGTGTGACATCACAGCAGATTGCATGCAGAAGAGGAGAGAATCCAAACATCTTCTCCTAAGCCAGATATTAAAGAGATCTTTAAAAGTGTAAAGAAGCTGTTCTTTGCAATTTTTTTGTTTAGGAAAATATAATTATTTTTCATAAAATTGTTATTTATATCAACATGTAATAAGTCTATTACTATTTATTTATTTATTTATTTTTTTGGGATAGAGTCTCACTGTGTTGCCTGGGCTCGAGTGCCGTGGCATCATCCTAGCTCACAGCAACCTCAAACTCCTGGGCTCAAGCGATCCTACTGCCTCAGCCTCCCGAGTAGCTGGGACTACAGGCATGCGCCTCCATGCCCGGCTAATTTTTTCTATATATTTTTAGTTGTCCGATTAATTTCTTTCTAGTTTTAGTAGAGACGGGGTCTCGCTCTTGCTCAGGCTGGTTTCGAACTCCTGAGCTCAAACAATTCACCCGCCTCGGCCTCCCAAAGTGCTAGGATTACAGGCGTGAGCCACCATGCCCGGCCTTTATTTAAAACTAATTAATACATAAATATTTTTCAAATTCTCAAGCTTAATATCTAACATGGTAATTTTTTTTTTTTTTTAAGAGACAGGGTCTTGCTCTGTTGCCCAGGCTGCAGTGCAGTGGTGTGATCATAGCTCACTGCAGCCTCAAACCCCTGGACACAAGCAATCCTCTCACCTCAGCCTCCTGAGTCACTGAGACTACATGTGCCCACCACACCCGCATAATTTTTTTAATTCTTTGTAGAGATGGGATCTCGCTGTGTTGCCCAGGCAGGTCTCAAATGCCTGGGCTCAAGCAATATTCCTGCCTTGGCCTCCCAAGTGCTGGGATTACAGGTGTGAGCCACGACACCCGGCCTAACGTGGAAAATATTAATAGATACATAATCCACATACGTGAATGCTCTTTTGAGTCTTCAGCAATGTTTAGGGGTCCCAAAAGCTTGAGAACAGCTATTCTACCAAATCACCAATTTCATGTAGGTTTTCAATGTATTTGCATAGAGTTGTGGTTTTTAAAATTGCCTTTCTTTTTTTTTTTTTTTTGAGACAGAGTCTCACTCTCTTGCCCAGGCTAGAGTGCCGTGGCGTCATCCTAGCTCACAGCAACCTCAGACTCCTGGGCTCAAGCGATCCTACTGCCTCAGCCTCCCGAGTAGCTGGGACTACAGGCATGCGCCATCATGCCCGGCTAATTTTTTTTTTATATATATTTTTAGCTGTCCAATTAATTTGTTTCTATTTTTGGTAGAGACGGGGTCTCGCTTTTGCTCAGGCTGGTCTCGAACTCCTGAGCTCAAACAATCCGCCCACCTCGGCCTCCCAGAGTGCTAGGATTGCCTTTCTTTTGATAATCACTTTCCCCTTGCCATTTCTTTTTGGTATCTTTGGGCTTTCTCCCTCTTTTAAAAGATTAGGTTGGCTATTGGATTATTTAGTTTTGTTAATTTTTTTCAATGAACTAGCTTTTTGATTTATTAGTGTCCCTTTTTTAATCTCATTAACTTATGCTTTTATCCTCATCAATTTCTTTCTTCTGCTTTCCTTCTATTTATGTTATTTTTCTACTTTTTAGTTGCACACTTAAATCATTTACTATTTCTTAACATAGGTATTAAATGCTATTAATTTCCTTTGAGCACTGCTTACTTATATCCCTGGATTCTGACATATCTGTTTTTAATATCAGAACTTTCTATAAATTCTGCAATATCCTTTTGCATTTCTCCTTTGATCCCAGAGCTCTTTGATTATATACTTTTAATATCATTAATAACATGGGCTTATTTTTCTTTTCATCCTTCTATGCCTCTTATGCAATATTGCAAAATTTGAAATAATAGGATTTGAAGGCATGCAGTGTGACTGTTTATCTGTTGGTACTTTGCAAGCCTCATGCACAGCTTCATGCCAAGTTTAATAGATGGGTTTGGGCCAGATACCCTCTGAAATTCCTTCCAATTCTAAGATTCCATTATGCTAACTGTACATGCAAATTAGAAAAAAGTCTTTTTTAAATGGTTGCTTCTCTCCTTGGAAAGATTTTAATGCTCTCAAAGAGAAAGCAAATGTCTTCATTCCAGGCTTCACACCTAGACTGAATGCCGGGCAGACTGGAGTGACTTCAGTCAACTGGATAGAAAACTTCTTAAAGGAGGTGAGTTTAGGATAAAGGAGGTGGAAAAAGGGAGGGGGAAACTGAATACAATTCTGGCCATTACCAATCAGAGCCCCCTGCTTGCAGGGCCACCATCCCATCCCCCTTCATCCCACTCAAGGCACATCACACCGTATTCTGTTGGCAGAAATCTCACACTGTTTATGTCCCGCGAGGGGACTTGTGCCACAAGGAGCACAAACGACCCCGATTCGTACACTGACAACATGAAGCCACCTGGCCAGGACCTTACTGCTGCCCATTCATAGCAAGCCACCTATGTTCAGAACCATGCAACCACTTTCAGCACGATTCAGAAGAAGCAAGATGGTTTTGTCTTTTTTTTTTTTTTTTTTTGAGACAGAGTCTCACTGTGTTGTCCAGGCTAGAGTGCCGTGGCGTCATCCTAGCTCACAGCAACCTCAAACTCCTGGGCTCAAGCGATCCTGCTGCCTCAGCCTCCCAAGTAGCTGGGACTACAGACATGCGCCACCATGCCTGGCTAATTTTTTTTTCTATGTATTTTTAGTTGTCCAATTAATGTCTTTCTATTTTTAGTAGAGACGGGGGTCTTGCTCTTGCTCAGGCTGGTTTCGAACTCCTGAGCTCAAACGATCTGCCCGCCTCGGCCTCCCAGAGAGCTAGGATTACAGGCGTGAGCCACTGTGCCCGGCCCAGATGGTTTTATCTTGATGTGTTTGTTTCATGGTTCAGTTCCATCACCTGAATTCTATGCTATGAGTGTTTGCCAGGAGTTTCTCAGGAGCACTGTTCTCTTTTGTGATTTCTGACATATACACGCTCCTATCTGGTAGCTTGTGGTGTTTTACCCCTTGGCTGGTGTATGTCTACAAAAACCAACGTTGGTTGTTTTTTTTTTTTCCTAATTTGGCTCCAGCAGCCACACCCTTACTCACAACTGAGTGTAGACTTTTATGCTTGCTTTCATATTGTATTTATACAATGTATACAGTATATTTTTAAATGAATCACTTTCTTTTATGTAGAGTTGTGCCTTTCTCTCTACCCTTCTATAGCCCTGGGGCCTTTGAGGGCTTGTTGAAAGCCAGTAACATCTAACTCAGCATGTTAAGGGGCTACCTTAGCCCTGCCTGTGGTTACACCAAAAGGCTCTGGGAAACCACTAGCAGGAAGTTAAGTTTTCCCGCTAGGGTTTATCCGTGATTGCTTATCATGCAGGGCTTTTCCTCAGTTCATTTGTATGTGAACCTGGCACAAAGAATCCCTCTTTCCACAATGGCGTCCAAATGCTCATTGGCTTCCAAGCTCCATTTTCCATGCAAGCAACAATACGTGCATTTTGTGATCCTGGACGATCTCGCCTATCCAAGTCTTGGACTTCATTAGAGCAGAGAGAGACCTGGAAGGGGTGTTGGTGACGACACAATGGCAACATGTGAAACACATTTTTAATATTTTCTACCTTTAGTCTTCGTAATCTTTCATTAGATTGATTGATTCTGTCACTTAAAGTAAATGTTTTAATTAAAATGATAGTTCGAGCAGCCAGCAGCCTGCAGGCTTGAAGCAATTTTAAGGAATAAAGATAGTGCCAAAGAGCCCAATCCCATTTTCCAAGGTGCTCTGTGTGGCACTCCTCCCGCCTGCCTTCACTGGGCTGGAGGCAGTGGGCTCTGATCCAGGGCTGACACGGAGCCTCTCCCTCTGCTCCCTGAGTTCTCTTCCGTAGCACGCATGGCGCACCTTAACTGTCTGCTGAGAGTTCCCACCCTGTGCGTCCCAGGTGGGTTAGCAGCTGTGCTTCTTCATTTGGTAATGGTTGTAACACAACCTTAGCTCAGATTCAGCTAAGCAGGAAGTCTAAAATCTTACATTTAAAGACAGGCTGGGTGAAAAATCATCAGAGGTGTAGCCTCGGGGGCAGGGTTGGACTAGACCAGCAATAAACTGTTTTTCAGAGACTCAGCTTTCCACGGAAGGGATGCAAGGGTCACCCTGGGGTAAAGGGACAACAGAAAGGCCACCTCAGTGGTCTGTCTGACCCGTTGGGCTGATTTAATCACAGTAAGTTGACTACAACTCGCACTACACATTAAGGTTCCACGTAAAAAATTGTCTTGAAAAAATAGTATTCAATTAATACAAAAATAAAATTTCAAAACTACTAGACTAAAAGTAATATTTATGGTTTGTAGATTTCCTGGGAAATGCACAGATTGCCCTGCCTGTCGAGACTTACTCTGCAGATATCCTGAGGCCCCATAGTCTTTAGTGGGTCTCCAGGCTCTGAAGGGCTTGTTTGAGCAACAGCCATTACTTTAGAAAGGCGATTTTGGTGTTTGTATTTGTCCCTAAACTCTAACTAAATTAACAGCGGCTTTAGTTAGTTAGCACTTTGGAAGCAGAATCTGGCCTTATAGAATAGGCTTGAATGTGATGTTGATCTTTTTGCCTTCTGCTCCATCTATTTAGCCCCTAAGAAGTTATAATAATAGATTATGGTTCTTCGACTTCTTTAAGTCAGGCAGTACTAAGCTCCAAAGAGCCTGTGCTGTCCTATGTTCACTGTGGTGGCCATAGATCCGAATCCCTCATACTTCTGTGGTCAGAGAAAGCTTCATAGGTGAAACCTGAGAGTGGGGTTCGGAGAGTGGGGAATATCTGGACAAGCAGAAGAGACTCTAAGCGCTGAGTGGAGGGGAGTAGGCAGGAAAGCATAAGTGAGTAGACAATTGGTCTGGAGCGGAGGATTTATGTAGCAGGCAGCTAAGACCTCACATTGGGTTTTGTTTGCAGAGGCCTTGACGGTAAGCTATAGGTTAGCTTTCAGGCTCTTGGCAGCCCAAGCTATTC
This sequence comes from Propithecus coquereli, assembly GCF_000956105.1. Classification (NCBI taxonomy): domain Eukaryota; kingdom Metazoa; phylum Chordata; class Mammalia; order Primates; family Indriidae; genus Propithecus; species Propithecus coquereli. Next base: position 834,859 of record NW_012150408.1, read on the forward strand.
TGGGTATGTGAGTTAGGGCCGTGCTATGATGAAAGTGGTGGTTTTAGGCTTTATCCAGCCTAACTTTTTAGGAAGGGTGGAGGAAGCAGGTCTAGGAACAGCAAGAACATTATGAGGATGTAGTTAGGGGACTTGAACAAAGGTGACATTTGCTTTTGAAAATAGCAGCATCAAAGTGTCCAAAATTTTGACCCAGTTAATAAGAAGTTAGAAAGCCGAGCTTTTTGGTTTTTCGTTTTGTTTTTTATTTTGTTTTGTTTGTTTTAAAATACTGTCATTCCTATTCCTGTCATATTGTAGTTAGCCCACACGAGGTTCAGTAGATCTTGTAAAAGGCATTGCTGGTTATGCTACCACTCCATGTCTCCAAGTCTTTTATGGCTGTGCTTTATAAAGTTTTATTGCATGAGGTTCTATATTTTCAGATAAAAATCAAGGAAGGCTACTGATTTCTATGTCACTAGGCAGTTTTTTTTTGACAGAAAGGTTTATTTTCAAGTAGGGTGCTTGAAAGAGCTTCATCAATTATTAAAAGCAAACTCATCTTTCAATAAGATGTAGTCATTTCAGAGGCCATGGCTTTCCAGGGAGGAACCAAACTCCAAGGTTAAAAAGGATAGTCCAGGTAGCCCAAGAAGAGCATAATAAATTAATGCAAAGATTTTAAAGTCAAAGAAACACCATTTCCTCTTCCCGGTACAGACTCTACACCTATCTCCATACTACCCTCTATTCATTTGAATTTTTCTCTTTTAATTTCCAACCACCTTTTTGCAATGCTGCAATAGCTAGTTAAAAAACTAGCTTTTTGAGGAATCTCACCCACTCTAGGCAGACCTCTAGGAAAGGCCTATTCTTAATACATTTTTGTTGATACGTATCAGTCAGCTGCGCTGTGAAAACAAACAACTCCAAAACACCAATTTGTTACAACACACACATGTATTTACCACCCACATTAGATGCAGGCAGCTGCAAACCGGCTGCAGTGCTGTTACTCTTGGCTTTCCATTCCGAGACCCAGTTTAACCATTTTCAGGTGGTGGGAAAACCAAATGAGGTTGACACTCGTGGAGGGAACACTGTCGGTTTCCGTGCCCTTGGCTAAAGCAGGTCCGGTAACCAAGCCCAGTGTCAGTGGGACACAGAGACAAGTCACTTGGCAAGGGGCGGGGATGTGCCAGCCACTTACAAGAAGAGAGGAGACAGAAGAATTGGGCACAATAATGCAACTATTAAAAATTTCCCTGTTGGCGATATCCATTCATTCAGCAAGTTTTTAGGCTTGTCTGCAAATGGCCTATTTACTAAATGTAAAATAAATAAAAAAGGAAAAACACAAGAAAGCTAGTCTGTTTGGATGTAATGATGTCCTCTGAGACGGCAGTCTCTGGGAAAAAGGTCCCGTTGAGAATGTGCTCTGTTATACCAATCCATTAGCTTAGCTTAGCGGCCAAACTGGCTCCAGAAGTCTAAAGATCAGACCTACAGCCCGCAGAAATCTCTGATGTACTCCCTCATCTTGAGCCAGCTACGAACCCGTTTCCTTACCCTAGAATGATACGATAGATCCCGACAGAAAAAACCTGGAAGGGAAACTGTGATATTAAACCATTCAACAGGAGAGAAACTCCTAAAATCTTCCTAGAGAAAAGCTATGTTTCACTCACAGGTTCTCGGCCTGCTAGGAAATTACAAAGTTCAGCTCGGGAGCCACTCAAAGAAATGCTTAGATCTGTGATTCTTTGGTTCTACCCCAACTTACACTTCCGTGAGTCTGGTCCCTTTTGCTTGAGTTTATATTGCTCCGTGGTCTGAGCTCAGCATCTCTGCCTCGTTCCCCGAGTTCACTGCTTTAACTACCGGGCTCAGGATGACATCTCCATGTGCCCGGGAATCTTTTCTTGCACAGAGGCATCACCCTCAGCTCCCCGTCTCAGCATCTGGTTCCTTCTGCAGGGGTCGGTGAGGTATCTCTTATTTTTACCACAGTAACTCTGCACCGTTCATGCAGAACATAGAGGTGACCATTATAACCGAAAGCCTTTGGAGATCAGCAGCAGTAAGAGTCTGGGTTGCCTTTTGGGATGCTCTTGTGCCTCCAGAATGGCTCCCCTTTCTAGTTGAATCCCCATGCACTTTGCATTTTCTCTCGATGTTCCCCACAAAGCTATTATGGAAGCTCCGGGAGAGCCGAGCCTTTGTCTGTTTTGTTCATCACTATATCCCCAGGGCTTAGCAGAATGCCGGGCACACAGCTGTGATCAGTGTATATTTGTCCATCTATTGATTGACTGGTGGTAGACTAATTACTTAATATCTTAGGACATTAGTTTTTCCATTTATAAAATCAGGGGATGAAGTAGATCATCCTTGAAGCCTTTACCATATAGAACTAATTTGTGTGCGTGATTTATAAAACGTACTGATGTCTGCAACTTATTATGAAGTGCACAAAAAAATAAGATGGATTTTTGAGTGTATAGTGTGATGGATAGATATGGGATAAAGTAAATATAATAAAATGTTAATTGTAGACTAGAGGTGGTGGGAATGAGGGTGTTCACCGTAGAGTTACTTTGACTTTCTGTGAATGTAAACATTTTTACGATAAAATGTAGAAAGAAACCATGGGGTTCAGAATAGCCTAAAACATGGACTTTGGTAGGAAAAAAGCTGAAGAAAATAATCAATAAAATAAAAAAATAAAAATCGATAATGAGTTCACAATTATGACTAGAATAAAGAGCCAGAATAGACACACAATTTAATAAAATTGTGTGAACTTGCAAAAAATCTGATTTGTCAATAGCAGAGGCAATACATGTGTTCTTAGCGTAAGGGCTTTGAGGAGAGAACAATCATGGAAGACTGGTGAGCTGGGCAGAAAGTGCTTCAGGGAGTAGGTGACGTTTTAGCTGGGCCTTGGAGGACATGTATGACTTGGATGGGTAATGAGGACAAGAAAAAGGCATTTTTGAGGCTGAGGATAGCTGCAAATATCTGACAGAGTGAGCATACGTGTGCAGGAAGAATACAAAGGCAAGGGTGGTGAATTTTACATCGGTTTGGCTGCAACTGGGTGGGGGACATGAGCTTGGAAAGCAACAGTGATGAGAAATAAAATGCATTAGGCTCTTCCTTTTACGTGTGAAGTAGCTGCACGTGGCACTTTCCATACAGTATCTCATTTAATCCTCACAACCACCATATGAAGGAGGGACTACTACAATTACTATACGCAGTTGTTACTAATGAGAAACTGAGTTTTAGAGTTTAGTCATTTGTCCAGGTCACGCAGCTAGCAAGTGGTAGAATCCATGCCGAAACCAGCCCAAAGCCTGTGTACTTAACCACTCCATACGCTGCCTCCCTGGTACGCTGAGGCTAGACTCCACAGCGCCTTAAATACCAAGGTAAGGAGTTTGGGCTTCACTCGATAACCCTGGGGATCCACTGAAAGATTTTGACCAGGAGAATAATTATCAGAGATTTTTAAAGAAGTGGCAGATATGGGCAAGAGCATGAAGCCGGGAAGTCCAGTTAGGAGGTTGTCACAGTAAGGGGTGTGAATAAAGGCCCCAACCCAGAAATAACAGCTATGAGGACAGAATAAACGAGTAGTCCTGAAGAAGAAATAATATGCTGGCCTTGTCTTTCTACTAATGTTATATTGAAATGTATCGAACGAGTCACTGCTTTGGTGTTAAATATTCAAACCAGAAGTGTCTTTAGAGGCCAAGACTTATAGTGCGTCAGCCCAGGACAACGCCAAGGACGAACGAGCAGCCAAATTCATTCTCGTCTACTTCCCACAGCACTCAGGCCTCGGGACGGTCAGAGGTCTTCAGAGTAGAGATCGGTCAGGACTTGCTGAGCATCCGGGGAACCCTCTGGGCCTAGTCTTGCAATTCGCTGTCATTACCAGGGAGCTCCAGAGTGGATCCGAGAAGTCCACGCCTGTGTTGTCCCCTCAGTAATCTGACAGAACTAATCTCCCTTCCCTAGGGTTTGTTGGGCGTTGCTGAACTTAACCTGATCCACAGGGGTAGCCCAGCTTTCTGCTTGTACTGCCCGGAGGAGTTAGCTGAGGGTTTTGGAAATTCTTATCAGAGGAGATGTATGTGGATACGGAGGCGGCTGAAAATGACCAGAGGGGTGGGGTTCCCTGGGGAGCATTCATTTGCACATGGGGCAGGGCCCCTGGAACAGCTCTATGGTGTTCCCTCCTCCCCTCTCTCCCAGGTTATCTGCCTGATAAAGGTAGCAGGCTGGGGAGTAGGGCCCATGAAACAAGAGAAGAAAAGAGTCTTGAAAACACAGACCAGTGGACAAGCACAAGTGTGTGTGTGCATGTGTGCGTAACTCTGTTGATATTCAAGCGAGACAGGAAGCAAGTTCTCAAAGTGACAGGGTGTTGAGTAACAGGAGGGTAAACTAGCAGGAATGACAGACTGCATTATTTTTCCACATGTTTACAATCAACAGGCTTAAAGTCCAAGGACACTTGTAGAAGGAAAAGCACCACAAAGAGTGAGCCCAAAGCTCAGACACTACGAAGTCACCTACAATGAGGGATAGCCTCATGGGGTTATTGTGAGAGTCAAACAAATAACAGATGAATCAGTGCTTTGTAAACTGTAAAGTGACTTAAACTCTAAGAGCCATATAGACTGTAAATACTATACAAATGTAAGGGATGGTTCATGTGATTATTTGAGAAGGAAAAATTATTCTGAATATAGCCTATAATCTGCAAATTAGACAGCAATAAGATTGCTTATTTTTAACAAACAACAGACCTTGCCTGTTGAAATGCATCTTCTCTCTTTCAAAATTGATAACCTTGATGGGGGTAGACATTTATTTCAAAGAGAAACTATTCAAAACATATCTGAGACCCCTTTTCTGGGATTCATTTCCTTTAGAACCAGTTTGTAAGACACATAACATCTCATTAACTTGTAGTCAAATGTTTTGGACCTTATATATCCTCTAGCTTAATTGTTAGATTTGACTCCAAAAGAATTATAATTGTTTTTATTTAAAAAAATCAAAATTCACTTCCTAAAGCAATGATTCATAATCTTTGTGTGTGTGTGTGTGTGTGTGTGTGTGTGTGTGTGTGTGTTGAGGACCTGCCAAAATGCATGATACACAGAACACACAGAAAAGATTGCGTGGGAACCTCTAGATGCCGGGTAAGGAACTGACCTTCCAAAAGTTACAGAAACTCCAATAACATACTACAGATCTGAGGGCAATTATTTTCTGAGCATGAGCAGCAGCTTTGTAGGAATAAATGTTTAGTCTTCCAAAGGAGTTGCTTTGAAGGAAACTACGCCACTGCAGGAGTGATGGTATGGCACGAGTGTTTAAAAATGCATCCATTGTAGTCACATCGGGTTTGTGTGGTCATTTCTATAGCTGCAGTGGTTTTCAGTGTGTGTGTGCATGTGTGCATGCGTGTATACATGTCTGTGTGTTCACTGCTGGTGTGTTACCTTGGCAGCAGCCTCTGCCTCCTCAGTTGTCTACCGTCAACTCAGTTTAGCCAATTTAACTTAAAAGAACTGTAGCCCTAGGAAAAGACATCCTATGCGCTGAAATTGCTCTATAGCCTCCCCTGGTTGCAGGAGCTGAAGAAGGGCGTGACTGGCATTCGTTTGGCTGCTCCCAGAGGAGTCCTTGGGAAGGGGGTGTGGGACTTACACTGGTGTCTCTCTATGAGACAGAGGATTTCCAGTGATCACTCACATGCTAACCACTGTTAGGCACAGACTTTTTTTTTAGCTTGTTTGATGCTTAAGACAACCTTCTCAGAAAGGTAATATCATTTTCACTTTATAGATGAGAAAATTGAGACACAGAAAAGTTAAACAACTCGTAATCAAAGTTGATGAGCTAATCATGTGCAGAGCCAGGATTTAAGCTCAGATTTGATTCCCAAATCCAGGCTCTTTCCACTGCCTAACACTGTCTCTTCCCATTTCCTCCTGGCCTCTGTGAAATGCGCCCGTAGGTCTCTCCCTCCCTGGAGGACTCCTGGAAATGAAACCCATTCCATTTATCTGACAAAGGACAATGTTCCGAGTAGCCCATCAGACGCCTAGACTCAGATTCACTTGCTTCTGTTACTGACTCCCTTCGCGACCTTGGCAAACTCCTTAAGTTGCCTGGGCCTCAATTTTCTTCTCTGTAAGATGAGGGGACAGAACTAGATGCAACTTCCAGCTGTAAAATTCAATGACTGGGTTTTGTGGTCCCAGCTGGTGTGCCTCCCACCGTGTGTGCACAGCTCACCCCCAGGGCGCAGCCATCCCCACGGCCTGGCTAGAAGCAAGCTCTGTTGCGACAGCACGTGCCGCTGCTTGTCCATTTTGCGCTTGCCTGGCTCCTCTTATTCATTCCCTTTCCATATTTTATCTGAATTCACCTAAATTCCTCACATATTTTCTTTATTTAACTCCTACATAGTATTTCCATTTGCGAATAAACCACAATATATCTTTTAATTCCCTCAGGAGAGACGGTTGTTTCCATTCTTTGCACAAACGGTGCTGCAACCAATATCCTTTTCCTTGCTTCCTTATGTACACGTGCAAGAGATTCTCTAGAGTAAATGTCCAGAAACGGAATTGCTGAGTCATAGGGTTTGTGCATTAGATATTGCCAAATTGTTTCCCAAAACGGTAGTGCCAGCACATGCTCCCACCAGCGACTGTGACAGTTCCGGTTCCCATATCCTCACCAAATACCCATCCAGCTTAGTTTTTTCCCGGACGAACATTTTGACTGCATTTATCCTATGGTATTTCACTTTCTTCTTGATATTTGCTTATCTCCCTTACTTGGTTGGAAACTTCACAAGGGCAGAATCCTTGCTTATCTCATTCTTATATTCCTCCCACAAAATTTATTGAGCCTAGTATAAGTACCAAATAAAGAGTTGTGAACAAATAAATAGAGAACAGACCCAAGGAGATGGCGAGTTCCAAGAGGGCAGGGAAGGGGCTTTCTGTCTTCATTAATCTGAGTGACAGCGCGGGCAGGGTCACAACCGACCTGCAGACCAAGGCTTCAAGGTCTCCAGAGGACTGTGATCAACCTTCAGAGACCCTGGCTTTAGATAAATTTTATCACAGTATCTGTGCATTGAATATTTATTTATTGATTGATTGCTGTGGGTAGCCAATTTCCCGACACCGGGGCTACCTTTATTAAGTGCCAAGAGGGCTGTTTCTGAATGGAGCTCCCCCACCCCGGTCCCGCCCTGTTACTAAGGGTTGGACAGAATCCATGTGTCCTTTGGACTAGGGTGCTGCATGACCTCTGGTAAATGCCTCTCCCTTTTGTCACCCCAGCAGTTCCAGGCTGACTCATTTTCTAAATAAGCCACTTGTGGGTTTTGGTCTGACATCACATGTGGAAGAATGAGTAATTTTTTAAGAACCAGAATTATATTTGATCAGAATAAGATACATTGTGTATGTTACTCATAGTTTTAGGACAAGGGGTCAGCAGTGGTAACAAGCTCCCTGACCTTCTCCCTCCCACCTTTCCCTGGGGCCAGGGGATGGACAGATGGGGAAGAAAGGAGGTGGATATGGGCGTGAAGAACTTTTGTGTGCACCTCTTATTTTGTGATCACATTATGTAAAATGTAATAAAATTATATCTTGTTGCCTTTGCTAGATTAAATAAAAGTAATATGGCCATGAGTTCCGCTGCCACACTGCTTGGATTCAAAGCCCGGCTCTACCACCTGACCAGCTTGGTGCCCTTGAGCAAGTCATTGAACTTTGATGCCCTTCCTTTTCTCATTTGTAAAATAATAATAGCACCTATCATGTAGGCTTGTTGTAAGGAAGAAATAAGTTGATGTATGTTAAGTATTTAGAATAGTGCCTGGAACTTAATAGGTACTATGGAAGTATTAGCAACTATTTCTTTGAATCCATCCCATGTATGTTCATTCTAAGTGCTCAATAAATGCTTTTTGACTAAATGAATGTATTCTCTTACAAGATATTTGGAATCAGGGGGACAGAAGCAGCTACAAGTGGTTGTGATGGGGTTCAGAGTGTGCCACCTCAAAACATACCACTTTGGCATACTGATTATCGTGAGCCGGAGCAATGAAGCTACAGCAGATGCAGGAAGGGTGCTCTGACATCCATCCCCCTTTCTGCCTAAAGGAGGACCTGAAACTTCCTGCGGGAAAGGCCGCCCCCAACCCCCGCCACAGAGAAGAGAGCAGGGAGTTGACGCTGAGATGAATCTGTACAAAGCCTCACTAAAACTTGTGACCCTTCTCTTCCATTAATTTCCCCTATAGATTTCCTAGTCACTTTCCCGCAATTTACCAGCTTCAGCCCAGAGTCCTTGTCTTGTCAAATCCTCACAATTTATCACTCTTTGTATAAAGTGGTATATAAGTTCTGGGCCTAACAGCTTCTTTGAGTCTTCATTCTCCTTATGAAGACTCTCGTGTACACGTAAAAACATTAAATAAAATGTGTATGCTTTTGTTCTGTTGATCTGTCTTATGTTAGTTTAATGCTCAGGCCCAGCCACAGAACATAAGAGGGTAGGAGGAAGTTTTGCCTCCCCTGCAGTTGGAAATAGAAGGAACCCTAAAGATTAATTACCTGAGCCCATGTATCCCACCCTTTTGTTTGGTTGGTTTGCATGTGTGCATGTTGAGGGAGGAGGGCTGCCACCCCCCATGTCACCCAATCAGAGGTTCTGCTTCCTACTTTTCAAGTGTAAGAAGAAGGTACAGTTCTCAATCCTTGAACCTTGAAAACAGGGAATGAGTTAGGAAGGAGACCCTGTCACCAGAGAAGTTCATCCTGACCTCTCAGCGTCTTCCACTTGTGAGGAGAGTCAGCAAGATAGTGTGGCATCTGGAGTGTTATCTTGTGGAGTTGGTAGGATGGGTATCGTGTGCAGAAGTTATTTAGGTATTTATTAACATTTGGATATTATATTAACATCTTGTTAATATACTGAATTCTTTTTATCAGCGCAGATGTGGTATTTATCTTCACGGCACTTGTAAACATACTCTTGAGCATCAGGGAGTCACGAGGAAGCCAGAGTGGACCCCTCAGAGCCCACCCTCAGGTGCAGGCCTCTTCAGGATGCCTTGGCTGGGCTCTGTGGGACCCCATTCCCCAGAGCAGGTTGGTCCAGCCTCGTTGGTACCATCATGTGGGCCTTAGCTTGACGACAGGGCAGACAACGGGTCTAACTCGGCCGCTCCGGGAGCAAGGGTGCTATGCTCATTTGAAAGCCTACGAATTCAGTAAAATGGGTAGAAATGCTGAGTTGCTGAAGGAAAGCCTGCTGTCCTGGAGGAGACATTCTCGAACACCTGAAAGCACGGATGTCCACCTGCCGTCACACTCACGCACACGCCGACACATGCAGCTTCCCCCACCCAGACTGTTCGCCCCCTGCTCTCAGAAACCCACGCGTGTGCCTCACGTGCACACTCAGCCTGAAGGGTGGCCGAGGGGAGACCTCATGGCTGAATCAGATGCCGGTTAATGCTGCTGCTTTTATTACACCAGGAGTCTTAACATTTATTGGGAGAGGAACACAAAACTTGGCACACTGCTGTCACAGTGGCATGCATTCTCCTCTGCGGCGCGGCTTTGGAGTTCAAGGTCACTGCAGGTCACACGCAAGAGCCACTCTCCAGAGGGGAGGAAAGGGGAGGCGGCAGACCCTCGTTCTCCCGCATGCCAGCCGCCTCAGGTGCTTCACCGCCAGAGCAGTCCAGGCTTCCGAGGGTGGGCGGCGGGTTCTAAACCATTGACGCCGTGTGACAGGGATCCAGGTTTGGGAAAGTGCCTAACACTTAGGGCCAAGAGTACTTTCGGGGAGGTATTTACTTCCCAAACAGGTGTCACTGACTAAAGGGGGCATGCTTGGCACTGCATCTGAGCTAGGTTAAGCTGCCAGGAGTCCTCGAGTCATCCTGGTTTCACGGGGAGAATAAGACATGATGGCGCTGTCACAATAAGGCCACTAAACTCACAGCAAACGATGACTTCAGAAGGAAGCTCTCGTGACTACAGGGAAGCAGCTCTCTCCTCTCTGGTGTCAGGTGCCCCTCGCTGGTTAGGCACCTGCCCTGAGACTGTCACATGGTCCTTTCGGGGCTGCGCAACATCACTCAGCACAACGGAGCAAAGGGAGGGGCCACGCGTCAAGGTCACGGGACATCACCAGCAAGCGGGCCGGCTGCCGTGGGTGCGAGTCTTGGAGGCCTTTCCCGGCGGGGCCGGGCACCCCGAGCGTCTGGAGCGCTAATCGGAAAAGAGGCTGGCAAAGGACTTCCTCAAGCTCCGGATGGTCTCCGCTTTGGCTTCATCCTCGCTGGCTGAAGACCGGAAGAAGGAGGACTCGGAGAAGCTGAAGGCGTTTGTCAGGGACTGCGACTTGCTTGAAGATAAAAACCAGAGAGAACGTGAGAGGGTGGTGTCCCCAGCAAGGCAGGGAAGCTCGGCGACATGAGGGTGCACAACTGGAACCCCACTCCCACCCGGGGAGACCAGGGTGATGGAGGGGAGGGCCAGGAGCAGCTGCACTACGGGCACCCTGGGAGAGCCCCACGCTGTCCCCCACCTTCAGCACTGCTGAAACAGGAAAGGGGGGGTGGTGTGGGGACAAAGGAGAAGGGAAGAAAGAGAGACACAAAGAGTAGGAAGGGGGGACTCAAAGGCCGTTTCTTTTATTTCATGTTAAAATGCCCGAGGGCTAAATTGCAGGTGCCAGAGGCTTAGCACGGGCTAACCCAGGCATCTCACACCCTTCTCCCCGCGACAGGTGGGGCCTGTCACCCTCGCAATCTCTTTCCTGTCAACTATCATCTCCCGAAGCCAGCATCAGAAGGCCTGGACCAAAGACTTGGCTACGTTACTCGCTCCCCGCTGGCCTTGGGCAAGCCACATGCCTCTCTGGGCCTGGGCGCTCGCCTGTGACATGTGGATGGTTAGTGACATGGTGATTTCTAGGCCTGTCTGGCTCTTGCCATTTTGCTCTTTTCTATGATTCTAAAAGAACCTATCGGCTCGGCCCCAAACTCTCAGGTCTCGATTCCCTGTTCTCAGAAGGCCCGTGATCGCTGTGCAGCCTTCCTCGCAGGAGCCCTCGCTGTGGTCTGTGGGGTTCGGGGTGTCCAGGGGCAAAGGAGGCCTATACATGTTTATTGAGTAGTTTTCTAATGAAAAAACTCAAATCACACACATTTTAGGGACCCGTTTTTCACTTCAGAGACTAGCGATTCAGAGAGAAAAACCGTGACGGCAGGAAGCCGTGGGAGGCTGGGGGAGGCCAAGCCCGCACACCAGGGGAGGACACGCGGTCTGGCTCTTCCGGCGGCCAGGCCTGTCTCCTTCTTGACTCCCACCGGCTGTCCTTCCCGCCGGCTCTGGCTTCAGAGCTCTTCTCCTGGCGTCCTGGAACTCCCAGACTGCCCCTAAGTGCTGGTGCAGCCCAGGAAACTCCCTTCTGCAGGACGCAGGACCGCCAGCAGTCTCTCTCCTGCAGCGACTGTGAACAGAGGCCCTGTCTTTCATCGCGGCTGGGGACGAGCCCTGACACGCTGGCCCCTGGGAGGGGGACTCCTCTGCACGCACAGGCAAAGGGTACCGGGCACAAGCCTCCAGCTTGTTGACAGAGGCTGGCTCTACTCAACAACTTCAGCCCAGAGGCAGGGACATCCCAAGGACCTGCGCTCAGACGAAGGCTAGAGTCAGCTAACGAGAAAGTAGGAGACCAACAAGTCAGCACGCAGAAAACAGCTGGGGTGAAGGGATGTTATGGGCCAGGTGAGATGTGAGAGGTGCCACTGGCCAGAGCTGAGAGCAAGAGTGGGTGATGCTGCTCCCATCATGTAGGACTGGAAGACCCAGACAAAGTGACCATCTGGACACCCGAGCCCCAACCCTGGCTCTGCCACTAACTACAAGAGTGGCTTTGAGAAAGAAAAGTTTTTTCATCTATGCAATGACTAGATGATCTCTGAGTGGCTCATTTAAACTCCAAAATTCTATAGCCCTCTTTTCTCCCTCCGTGAAGATTCACTGACTGCCCATCACCTCGCTCTGAGAAGCACAGATGGATCCCTCCGGTCCCCCTGGGGCTACAGCTGTCTGCCTGGGAAGCAATCAGAGGCGTCTCTGGCCCTGGGGGACAAGGTGGAACCGACCGCCCTCCGCACCAGCCCAAGGACAGCTCTGCTGCTGCCCAGGGGTCCTCAGTGTTTCCCTGCACAGCAGGACGGTGGGGCGGGGGCTTCTGGGGTGACTGCTGGGAATGAGGGAACCCAAGAGGACTGAGCTCCTAGCATCTTTATCCAGGAACTCCTCTGCTGCCCGCACCAGAAACTGACCTCCTCTGGGCAGAGCTGAGGGTAAAAAGTTGAAATGGATTTAATCACTTCCCCCTTTTCGTTCTGGGCACCCCTGCTGACTACACACCCTGAACTGTGAGTCAGAGGCAGGAAAGTTTTTTAAAAAAAATTTCAGAAGGAAGAGATACACACAGAGAGAAAAGGAATGGAAAAAAGAGTGGGAGATGGGGTTAAAAAAAAAGCAAACCCAAACCCTAAGCTGGTGTAAGACTGGAGAAGGGGGAGTGACTACCACTTCCCAGGAAGCGAGGGAGGGTTGGAGCTGAGGCCACGCGTGAGACTTTCGCTTCCCTCTTTCTTCCCCTCCCCAGTCAACTGCAACTATTCTCACTGAGAAAACCAAAGAACAAAACAAAAACCCCCAAATCCCACTACAAAATACATGTAGGAGGAGGCCTGACTGAAGGTGCTTTCTAGCGGCTCTGGAGCCAAGGGGGTGAGAGGGGCGGGAAGAGGGCGGGGCGCTGCTGAGTCGTCTCTTACTTGAGCTGTGGGTGAGGCTGGGGCTTCTGCGGTGGAGCAGCCGGGGGCGGCTGGGCCTCTGCCAGGGAGCTGCTGCTGGAGGGTGCATCTCCGTGGGTGGCGGGGCCGCCCTGCCGCTCGGAGGAAGAGGAGGAGGAGGAAGAGGAGGAAGGTAGCAGTGATGGTCCAGGGGGGAGCCGGCGTGGAGGCAGCACCTTGCCTGGGGGCTGCGTTCCTTGGGGTTGCCCAGGGCCCCCTAGGTTCAGTACAAGAAAAACTTCATAATTTAACTGTATCAAAGGGTTTCCTTATTCGAATCTATGTCTCAAAGGGTGTGGTTAGTTAATTACCAATAGGATCAGCTCTATTACAAGAAGCCACTCGAGGCTCCGAAGCGCTCCCAGGAGAGTCCCTGGTTACCCTCACACATCACCACTCCAAGACTCCTCCAAGATGCAGCAACTGAGTCACAGCAGAGTCAGGAGGACAGGGAAGACGCCAGGGGACGAGCAGACCCCAATCGGAGGCCAGGTCTCCTACAGAAGGCCCCCAGACCGGTGGACCCCACCCCCGCTCTTCCTCCTCAGGTGCAGGCCACCCCGCTCCAGGGTTTACTGGGATGTCCCAAGTCCCACACAGCGGACGCAGGAGGGGGTGGTGGAAAGAACACTGCTGGGGACCAGGGCACCTAAGGACAGTCTATCACTGACTCCCCAGCAAGTCACCAAACTTCTCTGGGCCTTGGTTTTTCCAACCATAACACTTAAGTAAGTCCTAGTCTTAGTTATCTTTTAAGTCCATAGCGTTTCAGAGGTGATAAGGGACAAGAAAGTTCTATGGAGCTGCCCTTGGTCCTGCTCCAAGCCTGCCCTCTGATTGCCACAGCCAGCCCAGCAGGGCTTCACTGGAGCGTTGACTTGCACCCACAACCAGGAGAAATCCTTTCTTCCCAGGTGCTCTCTTGCCCCAGTACCATGCGCAGGGCCCCCAGCATGACGCACCTCCCAGGTATGTGCGGTGAAATGCTCCGGACACCCAAACCCATTCTTGCCCGGGATGCTATGGGCACCGTCTGGCAAAGAAGAGCCCCCCAAGAAGGACCAGCACACCCTCCTCCCAGAATGAGACACAAGACCAATACGTGGCCTGGAGAGAAGAAAGGTCCTCCTTCCTCTGGGGCTTGATAGGCAGTAAGTGTGACACCAGGCGCTCAGATATGGCTGGGGGCGGGCTCCCTATACTCATAAGTCAAAAGATGTCACCAATAGCACATACTGACTATGGAAGTGGTGCACACTTGGCCTGGGAGATCCAATTTCTCAGCCTCAGCCCCACAGTCCACACCCACGGACCTGCTGGGAGGAGTGGGCTTCCAGAAACTCAACAGCAGCTAAGAATTGTGTTATCACTCAGTTGTCCAGAAACACGAGAACATCTGTACCCCTGGAGAGGCAGAATTGTATGTCCACGCCACTGTGCCTCCACCACTGCCAGCTCACCTCCCCACTGCAGGGCACAGCCTCCCTGTTACCATCTGTCACCAATTAATACCAGGGTTAGTTACACAGAAATAAATACGTACACAGATAAATGGAATTCTGCATGTTGAAGAAATTCCAAGTTCAAATCAAATAGCTAGTGAAGACGACAGATTAGTAGATTATTTCATATTAATCAGCTTTTGCCTTTTCCAAAGTTTGGCATCATTTGTATTCTCATTTTCTTGTAAAATAACGCAGGTTGGTAGCTCAGCCTCTTGTACAAGAAACCTGAATGCTTTCCCACTTGTACAAAGAGACTTGAATAGCCAGAAACTTTACAACTTAACACTGAAGACAGATATAACTTTTCCTTTATTGCACATTAAGCTGTACAAGAGAGTCACAAAAGAGAGGTACTTCAATCACACTTCCAGCATTGGCTGAGGTTCTCTCAGCTGGATCAGTACAAAAACAGGGCACAACATCAGAAAAGAAACGGGTACAAAACACCTGAACGGCAATCCTATACTGTGACACAGATGTCCCCCAGGCCACAGAGTTGTCCCTTAGCATGCTGCCTGAGGGCACATGACAGTCAGGTTACGCTGTCTGCTTGCGTGTGGCAGTGGGAGCCCTAGTCAGTTTCTCCCCCACTCAGAGAGCTTAGCTGACACCACCCTGCAGCCTGACTGCGTTCAAATGGCAACTTTGTACTTGTGGCTCACAAATGTCACATGAAAAGCACCTGGATGTACACACTGATAACATGCATAGAAGCAACATCACCATCAGCTCACCACTTGGACAAAAAAAAAAAAAAAAAAAAATTAAATTAAAAATGTATTCCTCCATCCTGGGAAATGTTACTTTATTCCTTTCTGTCATTTCATCAGATTGGGAGGTATTTAAGGACCTGATTCTTCTGCAACCCACCTGGAAGTGCACATATGCATATATGCATATATTTGCAACAGATCGACCACCACCATCATCTAAGGAAGGGATCACAGATGAGAACATTCACACTCAATGCATTTCTCTGTGGCCTCAGAATTTTCCAGCAACTGAAGGAGAAACCAGGGCACGAGCCCCTTGTTACATATTACCAACACTAGGCACCCCTCCGATCTGGGAGCCCAGAACCGGGGCATGTCGGTGCAGAGGTGGGAGGGAACGTACAAGAAGAGCCGGCAGTCGCATTTTTCTAACAGGCCAACTGCCGGCATGAGCTCCCACGGGCCACGGTGCTAGAGGCGGCCCTTTGCTGCCCGTTCCCAGCCTGGCCAGGAGATGGCAAGAGGAGGCACTGGACCTGCAGCCTGGTTCAATTAACTGCCCCATCGGCTGCCCAGGTGATGCTTGTCAGAGGAAAGAGGACAAACTGGTGAGGGTTCTTCAAGAGCTACGGCCATGGAGCCTCTGTTCACAACCCACACGAGCTAAAGCTGAGTGAGACAGTTCCTGCCAGGCAAGAGAAAGCTCCTCGCTCCCTGGACCCTGGACGGCTCTCGTGAACAGCTGAGGACCAAGGCGGGAGTCAACCTCAGAGCTGTGTAGGCAGTGTACCCACTCGAGGGACTTGGAAAGTTTGTGTCATGCTGCCTCAGGAGAGGCCAAGAGCAGAATGGGCAAGTCCTCCCCAGCCTTTCAGTAGCTCCCTGCACTCCAGGTCCCACATTGCCAAAGGGCAGTCTCCGCACACGGGTCAAGCTCTGGGGAATACAAAGCAGCCTGAGTTCCACAGAAGCGCACAGACGGCGGATTCAGAAACAGCCACAAAGAGGAAACAACTGAAGGAGACTGAGATCAAAACACAGAAAATACTCACAAGTTCACTTTGATATTGCACATCGGCGGCCCCGTTTTTTTTTGTTTGTTTAATCTCATAGCTAATTAGTTAATAATAAAAACGAAGTGTGCACTGGGATGTAGAACACAGAACACATTCCTGGAAATAGATTGTTCTTTGTATTTCACATCATCACTGAAAACACAAGAGCTCTACAGGCACAGCCAGCCTATTCGCATAAACTCAAACTGCACCACATTTTAGCAAACGTAGAAAACGGTGGGTGCCTTCAAATTCCATGGATGAAGCTACGGAAATGTGACCTTGAAAATCTCTTAAAGTTCTACCTATTTACCCTAGTCATGCAGAAAGGAAGCGGAAAGCACAGTTCGTGGAAGATTCCAAGCACACTCATGGAGGTAAAGTGGGGGCAGGGGAGGGGGTTAATCTGAGCCTGGGGAGAGGAGGAGAGGACTCGGGTTTGATTTTCATGGTTTCTGTTTCTCCCCCGCCCACCCCCGCTGCTCCCCCAACATTATGTAATGCTTTAAAAAACACTATTGAACCACCCAGAAGATAGTCACGCGGGACTTGGGAGAGGCACAATTCTTTTGTACACTGTTGACGAACAGCCCTGGAATCACAGGTTATACAGAGAAGACATAAGTGAGCATTACAAGTATGAACAGGAACAGGTGAGCGACCAGACGGAGGAGCCGACACTGCACAGGAAAAACACAGTCCAGTCAGCACGGAAAGAACACGGCAACGCATGGGGGCTGGGGGGTCTGTTGCTCCCCTCCCCTGCTTTCCTTTCTTTTCTTTTCTTGTTTGTTTTTGGCTTAAAATTTCTGCTTTGAAAAATTAACTACTGATCACTTTAAGAAGCGTGGACTTGCTTTGGCCCTACTGCAATGCCATTACAGTCGAGAATATACTGTAAACAACCTTGGGGCGGTGGCCGCTGAGGTGGGGTCTTGCTTGGGTCCGGATCCTTAAGTGTTCCACTCTGGAAGACAAAAATGCAAGAGATCAACACAAAACTCCAGGCGCACGAATTCCGAAGAGAAACCCTGTGGCTTGGTGGCAAGGCTGCAGTGGGATCCAGTGGGATCCGGCCACAGGCTTCTGCCGTTGCAGAAACACCTCGCAAAGGGGACCCTCAGCCTCTGGGCGTTGCTGGGGCAGTGTGGGCAGTGTGGGGCTGGGGACCACTCCGTGACGATGCCTGAGACCTCCTCGACTGCTTTTTCATTTTACTCCCTTTCAGATTTGTTCTTTCTGGAAGGTTTGAGTCTTCTAACACCATCTGGTTTCTTTCCTGGCGCCTGCCTGATGTCCAGCTCCCACCCCTATGTAGAGGCCAAACTTCCTAAAGGAAAGGGAGGATCAACAGCGGTTCCACGGATTGGGTTGGGCTGTAGGTGGTTCCAGGGGCAGGAGGGCAGGCGGGGCAGGGAAGGAGTGCGCGCGTGCGTGCGTGCGTGCGTGCGTGTGTGTGTGTGTGTGTGTGTGTGTGTGTGTAGCTAGACCAGGTGACTAGCCTAGGCTTGGCTCACTTCTCATCTGGTTAACTCCAGGGCAGGATCAGTTGCAGGGCTGGCTCAGGGGTCAGATCCACTCTTTGGCCTGGGCTGAGAACTCCCCTGGGAAGGGACTTGAAGAAGGGGAACCCTCCTCACCTCGAGGGAAAAAGTAAGATGTTAATGTTTGTAAAAGTGCTCAAGGCTAAGCTGCTCTTCCCTCTCAAACGGCATAATTACCGGGAAGGCGGCTTCACTCCATGCCGCCTCTCCTCCCAGCTGCGATTCCGATTATGCCCCGCCAGATCAAAGCCTCGTGCGACCTAGCGTGCCTAACACTTGCACTAAAGGTGATGAGCATTTGGGGCTCCTGCCGAGTGTGCCGAGTGGCGTCGGGAGGGGCTTTGAGCAAGGCTGTGGCCCAGTGTGTCCGGCATCTCTACTTCCTCATCCAGCTCCCCCTTCCCCTGTGACGTGCCCCCAGCCCACTCCCACAGGAAAGCTGTTTCTCCCTCTGTCCCCACTACCCCTGGCCTCCCATTCTGGCCATCTACCTTCCCTCCTGCCTGTCTCAGCCCCACTGCCAGGGAAGTGGGAGAGTTGCCCTTCCCAGTGTCCCGGTCTGTTAACGCCAACACTGCCTCACGCTGTTCTGCTATGAGGATTTTGGATAGAAACAGGCAGGTGGGCCTTTTACATGTCCTTAGGGCCACCACATCAGAGAGTGACCATCCTACCTGTAACCCCCAACCACAGCAAGAGCACCAACACGTCCTCGCTCCTGCCAACACTCGCGTGGCACCCATGGGGCGTGCTCTGACCCTGGCACTGCAATGCCGCGTCCAGTGAACCAGCTGGAGCCCGCCCCATCCAGCTAGCCATCAAGACGCCTCAGTTTCCCCTCCTGGCATCTACGATTCACTGTCTTCTTCTGCCCAACTTTGGTCAGGCCTTTATCATTTTTTCCCTAGACTGGAATAGTCTCCTAACTCTTTGGCCTCTTCTTTCTCCAATCCATCTTCACGTTGGCTACCTGTTATCCTCCTATCTTCCCTAGTCGTGTCACTTACTTCTCTAAACAATTTAGAGCTGACACTTCTGGAGTGCTTCCTGTGTGCCGGCACCACGGGGCACTTGCACGCAGCATCTCCCGTGCACCTCGCGATAGCCGTACGAGGTAGGCACTACCCCTGATGGCTTCGGCATGGTGGGAGCCGCCCTTCCCAGCCTTCTCTTTCCTTTATGCCGTGAACACACCTGCCCCCACCAGGCCTGACCCCTTCCTATTGATTCTCTAGTCTGGGCCACACCTTAGTGTCATGGCCTCTCTGGGCCTGAGGTGGATGCTCAGGTGAAGGATAGCAAAAGTCTTGGAGTCTGTGGAGCCACAAGACGGCTGTTGCCAGCCCTGCCCCGGGGCCCGACCCCCAGCCCCACTGAAAGCTTCCAGTGAATCACCTCAGATGTCCTCCTGGAGAACCGGTATTTTCAGAGAGGGTCATGGAAGACCACGCAGCAAGACAGCAGAATGAAGGCCAGTGAGCAAACGCCCCAGAAAGACAGACTTTCACTTCCAGGGAGAACTTTCTATTGTAAAAACAGTGAGAAAGGCTGTCTCATGAGGTGGATGTATACGTTCATGCAGAGGCTAGAGCAGTATCCGATGAAGACAGAGAGAATGTTCCTTCTTTAAATATGAGATGGATTTGGATGAACACTAAGGTTCCTTCTAACCTATGAGAGAACCCATGACGTTAGGAAAAAATTTTAAATCCCGTAGATTAAGCTTTAATGGTAGAACTCTAGACACTCGCAGGAAGAGCTCACAGGGGCGATTGTACCATGCAGGCTGGCCCCAGCTCTCCCCAGCCACAGAAATATACACACGAGACATGCTAGGGTGAACTGAGCCCAGAAGTGCCCTTCCCAGAGCTTCAGGGGAAGAGCTCCCAGAGGCTTTCCTTTGGGCCGGGGCCTGGGAATGTGCCTTAGCCACCCTTGATGGCGCCTAGGAAGCTTCTCCTGTCCCCAGCTCCACCGAGGTTGTGTACTGAAGACTTCTCAGGGGCTATGGGAGGCAGGGAAGGGAGTCCCCAAGGACTGTCCCTTGCCAGGCTGAGACTATCTGGCTCCGCCCACAGCCTGCTGTCTGCTAGGGACTGGAGGCCTATTCCCGGTGGAGTTTGGCTACCATGGGATCTGTCGCCAGTCACCAAGAGCCTTCTGGGATGCTGAATTCCACAGAAGTCTGGCCAGTCTGGCGTCACTGCCAAAGTCTGGCCTGTAGCCAGCCCACAGCAGGAACTCATGGCCAGACTGAGAGGCAAAGTTCAGCTCTGGAAGTTGTATTGACTCAAACAGGTAAGGATATGAGATTCAGTGCTTATGCCTAGCTACACACAAAAAGGAAGGGAAATAAATGGCCTTATACTAGCATTAAAGAAAAACCACAACAACCCTGGGCTGACAAAATGACAGGATCAGAAGATGTCAGTTTGTAATGATGCTGCCAAAAATCTGATGCCGCTGGAGGCGCGTCAGCACATCCACTAGGGGAGGCCCTGGGTCCACCGCCCGCCATTGATCAAGACCCTGAAGGAGTGCTGCGGCCAGTTCTGGGCCCCTCTTTTAAGGGGGATGATCGCAGAATAAAACGGGTACATGGAGCAGATAGGATGGTGAGAAGTCTGGAAATGACATCTTTCCTCATGTGACTTTGGGCAAGTTACTTAACCTCTGAGTCTGTTTCCCAAATGGGCAGGTTCTCAGGATTAAATGAGGTACCTGAGGAAGCACCTACGGGCTTAGCAGAAGACTGAAATTAGTCCAGTGTAAATCTGAATTGTGTCAAGGGCTGGCTTGGGTAGCAGTGAGCTCTCCGGCATGAGAGGTGTTAAAGCAGGGCCTGGACAAACTCTGGTCAGAGGGGCGGTAGAGGAGGCTCATGTACTTGCAGGCAGATGACTTCTTCAGGCTCTTCTGGCTCTGGGCTTACATGTATTTTTCAGTTCTTTAGGTGTCTGAGATCGGAGACAAGCCTTAGCTGCTGAGTCTTGAGCCCAGCAAGACCCTAGGGCTATTGGGCCTGCGCAGAGGTGTCTTGCAGGTACAGCTTTGAGGGGCTTAGCAGGAAGAGTGTGTTGCTGCCCTGCATCGAAGCTAATTAGACTGGTTTCCTGCTATGCTGAATCCACTGGGCTTCGGTAATCAGAGAAGCTGGGGAGGCAGGAGAGAGCTGGTGAAGCTCAGAGACTCCTCCAGGTTGGCAGGTCCAGCACTCAGTTGTCAAGGGAGGACTGCAAGGGTTTTCCTTACACAGGGCCACGGATGCCCAGCTCTCTCCATTCTTACCTCCCCCTATGCTCATGTGGGAGCACCAAAAGGGCATGGTGCATGGTATTGTGGAGAACTCCCTGAACTGGGGACCAGAAGATCCAGCTCTCCTTCTTAGCAGCTGTGTGACCTTGGGCAAGTCAATTGCTCTCTCTCTGCTGATATGTGAGGCAAAGATAGAATTGCCAGCCCAAACTATCTCACATAAGGGGTGTGAGGCCTAAACTAATGAATGTGTTTTGTAAACTGTAAAGGGTTAGGCAAAGTAGTAATGTAAGTGAGCATCACTACTATTATTGAAATAATAATAAATATCAATCCGCAGGAATGAAGATCTCTCGTTTGAATTTCATCTACCAGTGGAGAAGATACCATCGGGTGGCTTCCTGTCATCTGGTGCATAGTAGTTTCATGTGTGGGGAATTCTGGGCTGGGCTGTACCATGCCCTGTGTATATTGCTGACTTAGTGCCAGCAAGGTCCCTGCAGAAACAGTAAATATTAGCTCTTCAGGTGACTGGAAAGGGAATCACTGGCCTGGGACAGAAACTAAGCCCTTGGATGAGGCTCTGTAGGTTTTTGTCAAAGGCACCTTTAATTTGCCATTCTGTGGCTTTCAGCAGACCAGCTGGCAGAAAGGAGCTCCTAGCTGAGGTCCCAGCAGGATGGAGAACTGAGGAAGGAAAGACACTGAGTGAGTCAACTCTTGAGAGCTGCTGGCCTGAGACCAGCAGCTGCCCCCACCAAGGAGGAAGGCCTGTGCTTGCTCAGCATATCTGCGACAGGAAATCGGGACAGGGTCCCAGGGTCTGGCCCCAGGAAAGAGGCCGGGCCAACCTCCTTGCCGGACACGCCACAGAACTATTCTGATCAGTTCCCCCAGGCCCCGCTACCCCGGTCTAGGACCCCAGGGAGAGTGAGGCAGCGGGAAAGAATGTGGTCTGGAGGTTGAAGGTTTAGTCAGTGCAAAGGGGACAGCATATTTTCAGGCACCTTGGGATCTTTCTGGGCTCACTCCTGCGGTCACCAGTGTTCGCCTTCCTTCCTCTGAAAGGTTATAGAAGGTGCCTAAGGATGAGCTGCTCCTCCTTCCTTCCTAAAGGGAACTGCTGCTCTGGATTGGGACCCTCCCATAACCAAGGACATAAAAATATGTCCCATGGGGGCAGTCCACGAATCCCATGGGGGCACCGGGGGTCAGGTCACCCCAGATCAGAATGTCAGCTTCAAGTGATTAAAGACATCCCTGAAAAGTTAAGACAGTCCCAGAATAGTCAGTTTCTCTTAATAGTCTGTGAAGGGATCTGGTCGCTAGCGGCTTTATCTGAATCTGCCCCAAATCGCCTCGCATTCTCAGCTTATGCTCACTGGGGAACGAATTCTCTAAAGCCGTTCCTGCTGTGGGAAGCAGGAAGGCCTTTCATTTGTCCTAAATTTACCTCTGCTAAGCTCCAGTGAAGCCCTCCAACTCTCGCGTTCGGGATCTGAGGCACAGTTGTGGCCCCTTCCTAACTGCACAGCCCTCTAGACTCCACTTCTCAGAGTGGAGAAACCCTCTTTTAGAACCTTTGGGGCTGGAAAAACCTGACTAGAAATGCTCTGTGTTTCTCTGTAGTCTAGAAAGCCAGTGAAAAAAAAAAAAAGGACTGGTAGAACGTCCCACCAGAGGCCAGAGGTTGTTCAGCCTCGGGCCTTCAGTGCTGAACTCTGGTCACGGCCTTTCCCAGGTCCTGTGGCCGTGTGGCCTGGACTTCAGTCCCCAGCTCCCCCTCCGACCACGTCCCTGACAAGCGGCTCATCCCACCCCTGCTTGAACATCGGCAGTGACACGGCAGCCACATGCCACTTCCCACAGCAGCTGTTTCCTCTCTCGGTGTTAGAGAGTTTACTCCTTACGCTGGGGCAAGACCTGTCTTCCTGCAGATTTGCCTTTTGGAACCAGTTCTACCCCATGGCAGCTTCAGAGAGCTGAAGATATTAAGTCATGGGCTCCTGGAGACGGCTGCTGCTCAACTTCGGCTCCTTTAACTTTTACTCATAGCACAGATTTGCCCCCTGATGCGACCTCCTGGTTTCGCTCCTCTGAGTGCTTTCCAGTTAGACTTTGTCCCTGGTATCCTGAGACACCCCAGACTGGAAACATCTCAGGTGTGCTCTGATCAGCTCAGCATAGAAGAGGCTCATCTTCATCCTGGACACCAAATGTATTAATACATGAATGCTTCCAAAGGCCAACTCTCGGAATCATTCCCCACGAGTCCAACCCACGGGCCAGACAGGAAGGCAGCTCTGTGGCATCACGGAGGGCACTGCAGGGAGACCGGTTCCCACTGCAGCCCACCAGTGTCTGAAATTTCTGCATTAGCAGTTCTGCCTTTTGGCTCTGGAAGATTTTACAGGAAAATATAAAGACTGGGATTAGTGTAGTGGGAAATGAAAAAAAGCCTAGCCCCATGAAAGGAGGACCGGGATCCCATCTCTGCTGGCATGGCCACAGAGCTTTGTCTTTCGGAAGTTCTCTCCCTGCTTCCTGGGAGTCTGAGGAGCAGCCCACACCTCTCCAGAGCCCCGGAATGCAAGGCCCAACTCAGATCCCAGATACGAGAGACCCCAACGGTCAGCGAATGTGTGCAGGGGCGGCAGGGCAGCAAGTGCTGGGAGGAGGTTCTGTGGGTACAGAGCCTAGAGGCTTTGGCCACCACTGGCCACCAGGTGTCACTGCCACCTTGAGAACAGTCTCCCTAAAGCACTTCAGAGTCCAGGTGCAGAGAGAGGGTCAGTTGCCCCTCTGACTCTCAGGGCATCCCCAAAGCTGGCAGTCCAGCCAGGCTGAGCCCAAGCTCTCATTAGCCAAACCAGGCTTTGTCAGTCACCTCCCTGCGCTCAGCGACACAGCCGACGTCTCTTACGCCCTGACCTTATTCCTTTGAACTGCGCACAGCAGCTAGCTTGGGTCTCCTCCTACGTCTTTGCTCTTTATTTTCTATGATTAATCTATCCCAGGCTAGGGGGTGGCGGGTAACAAGGTAAGGTGTGCCCTCTACTCACTCTCCTTACCTCCCACCCCTGCTCCCCACCCCCACCAGTCTGCTTTAGGCATCCCTAGAATCAAAGAAATGAAAGCTCTAATGGTGGCGCTAAGGGCAAGGATAGAGAGAAAGAAAGAGAGAAAGGCAGACAAGTGGCTAGTCACAAGTCTGTCCTGGGCCTGGGCTAGAATTCTGGGCAAGAAGCAGCTCCTAGGCCTCATGCCTCAGGCCAGAAGCCCTGTCAGCTGAGCTTCCATAGCCACGGAAGAAAGAGGCCAGCAAGAGGGGCTTGACCGTGAGGAGTGGCATGTGACCAGTGCCAGCACCTAAGGGCTCAGCTGGCCACACAGTCCTGGCTGGGACCCAGGAAATGTTCCTTGGTTCACATCCCTTCCACCTGCATACTACCAAGGTCACCCACAGGATCCTGACATCAGGGCTGTTAAAGATGCTTGCTCCAAATGGGAACCGTCAACAGACACGTATGACAACAGCACGTCATGGGGAGGAGCAGTGGGAGTGGCTGGCCTAGGTGGGAGGAATATTTTGTCACTGTCATCTGTATAAAATCGCTATCACGTGGTGGCAATAAAAAGCAGGCAGACTTAGCTTTGTTATTTGTTTAAATTTCCTACAGACAATTGACTGCACGTGGGCAAACCATGCTCACCAGCCAGCCCGCCTTGGTACACCCCTGATGTATTGAATGGCTACAGGTGCTGGATACTTTGCTAGGCCCTAGAGACAGAGCAGGAACAATCCCTGCTCTCGAGGAGCTCACGTTCTAACGGAAGAGACAACGAAATAGACAAGAACAATCTTAGCCGGTGGTGCTATGCAGACAATTAAAGAAGGGAGTGAGTGGGTGGCAGCTTTGTATTGGGTGGCTGAGGAGGTATCAGTTCTACTGTCATGAAAGGGCCAGCCATGCAAAACTAAGCAGGACAAGCATTTCAGAGAGAGGACACAGCTAATACAAAGGCCCTTTCCAGGGCGGCTGGTCACAGTCAGCAACAGCTAGGGTGGTTAAGGGCAAAGAGACAGTCGGCGCATACGTAAATTGCTTGGGGAAAGCTGTGTTGGGACACAGGTGGAAGGGAAAAGAACTACAGTTCTGCTCTGGCTGTGTGATATTTAGGATGTCTTCAAGATATGCAAGTGCCAGCATCCAGCAGGAGTCAGGCATGTGAACGTGGAGTGCAGAGGGTGGTCGGGGTGGGAGGTAGACATGGGCCGGCCCAGCCCGCCGAGGAACGTGCGCCAGCCAGGTTCTGGGCTCTGGCAAACATGGAGGAGCTAGCGAAGGAGAAGCCAATGAGGCAGAATGAAAACCAAGCAAGACTCCGGCCACAGAGGCCTAGAAAAGGATGGGTCTCAGGAAGGAGAGAGTAGTCAGCCGCGTCAAATGCTGCTGAAAAGTCCGCAAGGTAAGAACAAAAGTGACCGCCGGACTCGGTGATGTGGAGGTGAATTTGGCAGGAGCAATTTCAGTGGGACGGGGGGTGTGGAATGCTGGCCGAAGGGGGTAGGAGAGAAAATACGGTGTGACGAAGGGGAGATGGTGGCTGAAACAGCTCAAGAAGAATTACTGGGAAGGAGAGCAGAGAAATGGGCAGCAGCTGGAAGGGAATATGGGGTGGATGGAGGTTTTTGTTTTTTATTTTATTTTATTTTTAATGGGAGATGTTTGTATGTGGGCGTGATAATCTTTTGGAAAAGGAGAAATTGATTACGGAGAAGAGAGGGGACCCTGAAAGCAAAGACCACAAGTGGAGGGTGAGCCTTAGGAGCAGATTCGTGTCGGTAAAGATGTCTCCTCAACCATAACCAATTAAAATGTGCTATCAGGTGGGAGAAACGGGAGGTGGAAATATGACCAGTACAGTCATGGCTTTGAGCCTAAGTTGCAGCATTTTGCCAAGTGTGACAGACTGCGTGTCTTCTGTCTCCTAGGTGGTCTGGGTCAAGGCACACAGCTCAGTAGGAAGCTACCAGAGGCTATGAGAAGGTTCCTTGGACAAATGGTGATGACCTCTGTGAATTCACTCATGATTTCAATGTAGAATGTAAACAACCTTTGGACAGGAGCTATATCTCAATCGTCACTAATTTTAAGCACACACCCTGGGGTAGGCCTGCATTAGTCAATGGAAACACAGATGAATAAGGCATGATCCTTACCCACAAGGGACTGAGAGTATTTGAGAAACATTTGCTGTATTAAGAAAATCAAATGGGTGGTAAAGAATTTGGCCTTGTGCTAAGAGAGGTCTGGCCTTTGTCCCTGACTCCTGAGAAGTAACCTCTAAACTCCTGGAGTTTCGGAAGCGACAGGAATGTCTTTGTTATTTCTGGTGGCCACCTCAGGCCACATGGTATTAGCCTGACCTCCAGGGAGGGGGCAGCCAGAGATTGAGTCCAACTAGGTGATCACTCAATCAATCACGCCTGCATAACGAAGCCCCAATAAAAACCATGAACACCGAGGCTCAGGAGAGTTTCCCTGGCTGTCAATACTCTATGTATTGTCACATATCAATGCCAGGAGGGGAGTGTGTCCTAAAGACAATAGAAGCTTTGTGTTTGTACCTGTCCCGGATTCTGCCCTATGCATCTTCTTTTGGCTTAGTTTTGACCTGCATCCTTTCCCCACAATACACTGTAACTATAATAGCTTTCAGTGAGTTCTGTGAGTTCTTCCAGAGAACTGCTAAACCTAAGAGTGGTTTGGGGAACTTCCTGAACTTTCAGTTGATATCAGAAGTGAGGGCAGTCTTTGGGGGACTGTGCCCTCAGACTTTGCAGTCTGGCTAACTCCAGGTATTATGAAATCTTAGCATTGAAAGGGATTTAGAAATCATCTAACTCAATTCCATTTCAGAGGTGAGGAAACAGAGGTCTAGGGATGGGCAGTAAGTTGCCCAAGGTCACATAATGTTACGGCACAGTGAGAACTAGCCCTGGAGTGTCCTGACTCCAGCATGGTGTGTTTCAGCGATATCCTGTGGCGGCTTTGAACGTGAGGCTGAGCAGAGAAAAGCTTGTTCTTGAGTTAGACTGACTTCGCTACAGGGATTTCTGCAGGAGTTCCTATGTTTAGGGGAGCTTATTCCTTACTATGTTTCCTGCCTATAGATTTTTCTTACAAAATGTTTAAGCTGAAATATTTAATGTTTATAAAATAAGGGGCTTGTACTGAAGATGGGCTAATACTTTCTGTGGGGTAGGACATTTTTGTGAATTATCTCTTTGCTTCTGAACTTTTATACTTTAGATATCATTCTTGTATAATCTAGATTGTGTTGCTAGAAGGGATATTGGCATTTCTTTTTCTTCAACCCTTAATTTTATAGACAAAGATGCTGAGGCACAGAGATGGGAAGAAACCTACCCAAAGTACCTGGTGAGTCAGCGGCACAGACAGGGCGAAGCCCAGGTCTCTCGACTCTCAGCATACATTCATTCTAGTTCAGAATGACTTCCCTTGTAGAATGCCAAGAGAGAGTCGCACACATTTATAAAAGTACTTGAAGGCTCTCACAGAATCCCAGAGCAGCCCATTTTGTCCAGGCAGTATCACGTTCTCTTACCCCATCATAAATTCTTTGAGATGCTACTAGATGTTTTCTATATTTCTCAGAGTGAAAGGGAGGAAGGAGACTACTTGTTACTCTTCCTCTAGAGCAGGGACAAGCAATAATATGATTGACAGATTGTCTCTCACTATCTACTGAGAGACAGTATGGACTAAATGGCAGGACTAGGACCCAACTGTCTTGATTCTATCACATTTACCAAATCACAAAATCTAACCATAGGCCTCATTTTTTTAACTGTAAAAATCTGGTTATTGCCTCTAGTTAAGTACAATATTTAAATAATGGGTTTGTATCTCTAACAACTAAGCTTGGTTCTCCTAATTAGCCTACTATGATACTCTAGCAACTAACATTCCTAAGGTATAGGAATGGATTCTTATACTTGGTCAGAAGTCAGACAGCGTGAATCACCTAAGGAAGGTGTGAAACACTCCTAAGAGCTGCTGTATAATAACATCCCACCACACAAGGCTACTCTCAACTCAGATACCCAAAAAGAGTCAGGGTCGACATTTATTAGCCCAGAAGGTCTCATGTACCCAGCATCAGTGAAGATGGAACTATTCTACTCAAAGAAATTTTTTTGAGCACAAAAGGTATTTAGATATCATCTCATAGGTGGGGAAACTGAGATCCAGGGAGGGAATTGACTTACCACTTGCCACACTGTTGTACTTTGGTCAATTTTTTGGGAAATATTTCTTATGCATTGTGTTTCTAGATTTCTTAAACAGAATATGGACTACCGCCTAAAATGAAACCCTTTCTGGATGATTCAGGTTCATTATTATGCATATGAACACACCTTGTATGCTATGATTCTGTGATATTCCAATGACAAGAAAAAAACTGTAGGATAATTTGCTTCCATCCTAAATCATCCAGACTGCCTTATACTGTTTTTTTTCTCCCTCTGCCCATCCAGTGTAAGGCTGTCAGCATTTTTTTTTTTTCTTACTGAAGAATTTCTAGAATCCAGTTAGGTTCTTTACTTCATTTAATTCTCATAGCAATCCTGTGAGAGAGGCACTGTGGTTATCTCGATAGTACCTACCTCACAGGTACTGGTCACGAAGCCAACGGATGGAGGGTCTGGGATTCAGACTTGGGTAGTTCTCACGACAAAGTCTACACTCTCAATCACTATTCTGTTCTACCTCCCTAACAGGAGGTACGAGTTGGATTTTGAAGGAAAAATTTCTGAGAGAATTCTCATTTACAAATAATAAAACTTGAGCCCAAGAAAGGCTAGTAACTTCCCCTAAAGCTACACAGTTGTTTAGAGAGGGGCTAAACTAGGACTCAATTCTTTGATTCATTGTCCCAAGTTCTTACCAACTAGTTATACATAAGTTCAGTGGAGAGAAGAGTTTGGGGATATCTTTGAAAAATGAGATTCTTCTTTCATGGGACTAGAGACCCTCAGGCCCAGGGTCCTGCCTGTCTTTGGCCCGTTTTAGAGCCACAGGGCCTGATCCACAAAAATCTCCATGTGGATCTCCCACTAGACCCGCAGCTGGGACACTGTTGCCATGAGTGTGACTGGCGCTGGGCCATGTGCCACAGCCAACTGAAGAAAGCTGCTTCCTCTCTCTTTTAGGAAGGAAAGCCAGTTCCTAGTTTGTGTTTTGCATTGCCACTCCCTCCCAGAATGAGGGACCTGACTCTCCCCTCTTTCCAGATCAGCATATTTCTCAGAAACACCCTTCTTTCTTTCCAAGTGTGGCAGACCCATCACAGTGAACAGCTAGGAGCAATCTGACCCAGAGCTTCCTCCAAGACCTCCTAGTTAAAAATGGGAGCATCCTGAATCCCAGTTGGCTGTGGCTCCCTGGAGACTTCAAGTTCAGAGGGGAGAGTGCCAGTAGCCCACCTCTGTGCAGCTCTGGTGCTGATAGTGCAGATTGCTGATGAGAAGCCCCTCGAGGGGCAGTGGGGATCAGCACTCCAGAGGCGAGGGAGGACTCCTCAGATCCCTCGGAGGCCTGTGGGCATCTGACTTCTACTCCATCCTAGAGCCACCAAATGTCTAGAGTGGTAAACGTGGGGATAGTTCTTGGTTCTGCTATGTCTCTTCTCACTGCTTACCTGTGGCTGCTGGGTGGTTAAGGGTCTCTGAGGAGACAGGGCAGGAGTTCTTGACAGCAGCTGGTTCATCTTGCTGATGACTAGTTCGGTGATGAGTTGCCTGTCCTCCACCTGGTGTTCCCCGATCAGTGGCATGCTACAGTCCATGACCTGGTGGAAGATGTGTCCCAGGTGAGGAGAGGGTTCTGGAAACATATAAGGCCTGGTACAGTCTTTCAGAATGGGTAGGGTTTAAGCCAGCAGAGATGGGTTAGAGATGAAATTGGTGTTCTTGTCTTCAGCTGGAAGTATGTTCATTTGCAGAAATAGGACCTCTATCCCGCATGCAAACCTATGCCTTGTGCCCTTCCCCCTAACCTTCACTCAGACCAGGGCTCGGGGACTGGAAGACTGCTAGCTACAGCAGTAGTCGGAAGAGGTAGAGAGCAAGGACAGGGTAGAGCCCCAGGGTTCTGAAGTTTTCAGGCAGGGGAGCAGGTAGATGTGAAGGGCATTCCTGTAAGTTTCTAATTAGGAGCAGGTAGTTTTCATCTCTGTGACTTTTCACCCACACAATCCCTGTCTCCAAACGTGTTCTGCTCATTAAATGACCAGATTCCTGCCTTTGTTCCTAATCTGGGATGCCTTCTCTTTTGGCCGACAATCCTGATTCTTCCTGTACCTCAAGGTTCGAATCAATGTTTTCCTCCTTTAGAAGGTGTCTGCCTTACTAGGCATAGATCATAGACTCTGCAACCCAACTCTCTCATTTATGGATGAGAAAACTGAGGCCCATCCAGAGAGGGGAGGTCTGACCATCTGGAAGGTTACATGCCAAGCAGGAAATGGGGTAGATTCTGAATCTGAAGCCAACTTTGGGCTCTTGATACCAACTACTGTGCCAGCAAGGAGCCTTTCCTGCTCCCAGGCAGGTTGGGCAGGAGTGCATGTGAGGGATTCACACTGTCACTGGCTTTCCTTTAAATATAGGAAAGGGGAGTCGGCCAAGTTGTATTGGAGGATCAGGCTGAGTAAAGTGTCTGCAAGGCTCAGTGAGATGCATGCTGGTGCCAAGGTACAGATGCAGGTTCACTCTGTGGCCTTGGGCACAGGCTCATGGAGTCAGGCCTCAGTTTTCTCACCTGTAAAATGAGCAGGTTGGACTGAATGACTCCCAAGGGCTGCTTTCTGAAATGGCGAGTGGTAAATCACTAGAGACTTCCCAAAGGAATGGCATTAGGCTGGGGCCCCAGGAACCCAAGTCCAGCGTGGTGTGGGTCAGCCTAGCAGGTTGGAAACACTAATTCCCCACTGATCTTGCTACGTCCATCCACTGATCTGCCATCTGGAATGTTCCCATGTGCAGAAGACTCCAACAAAAGGCAATCTGGGCTGCCCACATGGTTCTCAAGCCAAGAGCTTGGCCTCCTGCCTCGGGGGTTATCTCTTACTGAGATTCCACTTGGGCCAGAATTACCTCAAAAATGTAGTCTTTCCCATCTTTGCCATGTACAGCTTTGACAGCACAGATGTCCAGGCCACCAAACATCTCAGAGCAGGTGTCCACCCACAGCTTGTACCTGGAGGTGATGAGAAGGTGTCCTGAGGCTGGGGCATGCACTCAGGGCAAGCCTGCCTGCTCGTCAGGCTCTCCTAGCTGCCTTGTCCCTCTCTCCCTCCCACCACTCCCTTCCTCTGCTCCCTCCCTCCACCCCCATCAAGCACATCCCCTTATCTACAGCATCCTCCATCCTCTGCTCTCCAGACCTACCCATCTTTGCAGGCCCAGAGCAGGTCTCACTGCCCCTAGGAGGCCTTCCTTGGCTATTTCAGCCCATGCTAACCACTCCTTTCTTGGAGCTTCTATGGTATGTACAGTTGTTATCTCCATAAAGCACATGACCCAGTCCTGCCTCATCTTGTTAACTGGCTACTTGGGCCTTTGTGTTTTATCTGTCATGTCTGCTTGGAGGCTCCCTTTGGGCAGGGCTCATTACTTATACCTCCTCATCTAAGTTAGCCTCCCTCTAACTAGGCTGGGGACTGGACTCCTTCTCTCACTCACCTGTCTGACATGGCGATCTGCTCCAGCATTGCAGAGCCAGTGTTCGTCTTCCAGTTCCCTGAGATCGATGTCCTCCTGCAACAAGGTCCCGCCAGGATAGGACAGGCAGTGAGCCATACCAGCAAGAGGAGGGCATGAAACTTTACAGAATTTTAGCTCACTGCACCTGCTTCTCCCACAAATAGCCTAGGGGTCTGTTATGCTGATCCTTGAGCCTGGCTGCCTCTGAAAACCTGTAATTCTCTTCTCTCTACAAGGGTCCTGCCTTGATCTTTCAATCAGATGAGCTCTTGCTCTCCTTAGAAGCCCTGTGGGAATTTGCTTGTACCTTACTACATCTACTTTTTACTTTAGGTATTGGAGCTGACTCTTAAGCTAAGATTTGTCCACAAGTCTGTAAACCACCTGAGGGTATATATTGTGTCTTATATTCCCAGAAACCTACCCACTCAGTATCTGCAATGACTTGATACATTCCAAACTGGAAATTCCATCAATCCTGGGAACTCCTACAGGGTTCTTATGAATATCTCCCAATGTCTTCCTTATTGGCTCACTCATTCATTCATTCAACAGTTAATTTCTGAGGGCCACTACAGCATTAGCCATGTGACTCTGGGCAAGTCAGTTAACCTCTCTGGGCTTAAACTGCCTTATCTGATAGCTTGATGCCATTAGCCTCTTCTTCTCTGCTGTACCTACTGCACCCTCATCCATGAGCACATGTTAAGAGTCAAACAGCCTTGGACCAAATAGAAGGTGCATGACCTGGTTTCTGGTTCTGGATTTGCTCTTGACTGGCTGGGTGACCTTGGAAGAGTCACTTCACCTCTCTGAGCCTGTCACATCTGTAAACACAGGGCTGTCAGGAGGACCAATTGATACAGGCTTAAATGAACTGTAAGATGCACCAAATATATCTTTTTCATTATTAGTCTTCACCCAGACATAGTCAGGAGGAAGGGGATGGTTCAGGGGACAGAAAAGCCCTGCTCACACCATTGACAGAGCCCTTCACATGCTGTCCTCATCACTCGGCGCTGTTTGGAGAGTGGGTGTGCTAGTTCCCAGGAGGGTCCTCCCTGGAGATCAGAGATCTGATTTCAGACACAGAGAAACCCGGTTATGTGCTAGTTTTTCAGAGCCACGAGGCAGCCCATCAAGTCAACTGATGGGGTAATGACGATCCTCACGCTGGACAGCGCTGACTGCTTTCCAAGGTGCCTTCCTCACCAAACCCCTCATTTCTACAGCCCTGCTGGGAGCAGGCTGGCATTCTTGCTTCACAGGCAAGGAGAGCACTGCTCAGCAAGCTTAGAGGATTTGTCCAAGATTGCATGTCTACTCGAAGCAGACATGAGATAAAAATCCAGGAATCTTTGTTCCCTCGGTGTGAGGTGCTTTCCTCTGCACCCCACTACCCGACACACAAAGAAACCCGAGTGGCAACACAAAGACAGAATCATACTAGAAATTACTCTACCTTCCAACAGTGGTGGTTTACAAATGCGTCCCTGTGACCAGACTCCTCAAGGAGGGACAGAGAGCTACTCACTTCCATGTCCCCAGCATAGAGCCACGACACATAATCGGGTCTCACAAACTTTGAATGTGGTCACCGATTCCCACTATTTTCAGGTTACACACTCAATTCAACATGAGCCAAAATCCAGTTTACAATTATATCTGTCGGTACTAACTTTCTTCCCACAACACTTCCTTGGTTTGTCAGGAATGCCACGCTGATACTCCTACTACGCTGATGCATATACAATGTGAAAGGCCGTCCCATCTATAGGCTCATCTATTTCATTAACAGTAGTAACATTAATAGTTTTCATAATCTTGAGAAGCCTTCGCTTCAACATGAGAAGTCTCAGTAGCAGAACTTTCAACCACAGATCTCGAATGACATCCTGGCTGCCCACCACCATAGCATACATTTGAAGGATCTGCATCGGTAAAAGCTTAAAATAAGAAGGGAAGGAATTGAATCCCATATACCTGGTTTCAAGCCAGTCCCATGACCACCATGACTTTGTCAACAAGCAAGATAGTAGTAAAATCATTGCATAATTTTGTTGAAGTTAATTTGTAGGTTAAAATCCTTTTTGAGTGAATAATGTTAATGGCCCTTACATTCCCATAGCACTTTAAAGCTCGCAAAGTTCCCTAACACTTCACACCCTTTTTAACAATGGGATGTGGGGCACAGATCCATACAGGCTAGGTGACCTGGGGCATGTAGGAGCAGAGGGGCCACACTGAGAGGCCACTCAGTAACAGCATGACTGCCTCTCTGGACTCAAAGGTCATGGACCTCTGCAGAGGCACCCACGTTATCGCCTCCTGAGAGTGGAGGCAGGAACAGCACCTTCTTTCCACCAAACATGGCTGTCTCAGGATCTCCAAGGTGATTGGTGGGGGAAAAGGGAAAAATCCCAAACCTTATCTTGCTATTGCTAAGTCAGTCCCTTCTACTGAGAGCCGGGACATAGCCATAGGTTCAAGGAAGAGGTGTGGTAGAGAAAAGCTGAGAGGGCCTAAACATTCCTCCAAATAACTAATGATCCCTTGCAAATAAAAAAGTTAGGTAAATGTTATCTAAAGCTTCCCTGGTCACCCACCCTTCATCAATGTTTTGGAATTCTCTTTTCTTATGCTTCATTTAAAAATTTTTTTTTTTTGGAAACCCTAGGTCTTGCTCTGTCACCTGAGCTAGAGCGCAGCAGCATCGTCATAGCTCACAGCAACCTCAAACTCCTGGGCTCAAGCGATCCTCCTGCCTCCACCTCCCGAGTAGCTGGGACTACAGCTGTGCACCACCATACCTGGCTAATTTTTCTATTTTTTGTAGAGACAGAGTCTTGCTCTTGCTCAGGCTGGTGTCGAACTCCTGGACCCAGGCAATCCTCCCACCTGGACCTCCAGGGTGCTAGGATTACAGGTGTCAGCTACCACCTCTGGCCTGGTATCATCTCCTTTTAAGGATCAAGACCCTCTTACTCCACTGTAGTCATCAATAAATGTTTTATGTTTATTTAGGTGACTTTAAAATTAAAAAATAGGAAATCTGCTTTCCCGGGTGTCTGAAAAAATTTATGTTTCTGCT
The DNA here is from genome assembly GCF_000956105.1 of Propithecus coquereli. Taxonomy (NCBI): domain Eukaryota; kingdom Metazoa; phylum Chordata; class Mammalia; order Primates; family Indriidae; genus Propithecus; species Propithecus coquereli. The sequence goes on from NW_012150408.1 coordinate 869,745, forward strand.
TTCTTGTAGTGGGTTTTTATAATGGTTCTTAAATTATTCTGTCTTACTTTGTGCATATTTTTAAAGCAATCCTAAATTCTTTTCTGGAAGCAGGAAGACTACAAATATAAAATTATAAACTTTTTAAAAGTAGGCCCCTTAACGTTTTGAAATAAAAAATAAATTTTAAAAAAAACTGCACTAAAAAAGCCTATTTTTTTTTTTTAAAAAGTAGGAATCTAGTGAATAAAGATAAAAAAAATTTTATGCCTCAGTTCTCTACAAAGGTTCTTCCCTGAATACTTACTGGGCACCTACTATGTGCCTGCTGCTATAAAAGGTAGTGAAGCTGCAGGGGACGATTCCACGATTCTTGCTCACAAGGAGCTCAGAGTCTGGAGGACAAGAGCGACACAAAACACACGTGCAGAAAGGGCACACTAGAGGTGTGTGCGGGGTGGTGTGGGAAAGGAGCGCAGAGAGGGGGCACCTACGTAACTCCAGGGGTGGGGAGCATAAGTCCTGAAAAGAGAGATGAGGGAAGAAAAACAGAAACGGGCGAGTAAGGAGAAGGGAAGGTTGCTCAACCTTGACGGCTGCTAAAGTCCTGAGTGGCAAAGGTCAAATTCATATATTAATGTTCTTTCTTTGTAAAGAAAATACAACTTAAAAAAAAAAGTCGGGTATCAATATATCCAAAATTGGAATTATAAACCATTTGCATTCTTACATATATTATGGACTCGAGGTCAAGTAGTCTTGAAACTTTCTTTCACTACATTCTAGTGGCGGAAACCTTCGACCTCCCGTTCGGGCAGCCGGACACAGTTACGTGGCGCAGTCGTCACCTTCATAGCCACCAGGCTTTGGATGCTCTGTAGCATCGTCAGGGTTGCATATTCTCACCAGGAGTTTCTCAACTTTTTCTGTGCTTGGAAATCTGGTGAAGCCTATGGACTCCTCCCGATGCACACAGCATGTAAGATGTATAAGTGTATAAAAGCACATAGTATCACAGGGGTGCCCAATTAGAGTCATCAAAAATATTAAATGAATCTGTGCTTAGTAAAATATGTTTCTTTCTAAATAACAGGAGTAGTGGCAGATCTAATAACTGCCATGATTTTTAAGTAGTGAGGAGAATGAGTGGTATTTAGAGATCATTGTAGTGTGACACAAGAATATCTGTGGTTACCGTAGGTGACAAAGTCCCATGTGCTGCTGCTACAGCTACTGCAGTCTGCTGTCTCTGTTCACAACTGAAGAGAAGGTGACATTTCACTTAGAGGGTAGTGAAAATGAATACTGATATTATTTCTCATCTTAGTTCGTAGACCCCCTCCTCCCACTTAACGGGAACCTGGGTTAAGAATTCCTGACTGAGGTGGCACCCTCTGCCTGACTTCTGCCTCACGGGCCTGGCACGGTTAATCCGAGAACTGGTTGCTACCTGGAGGCTGAGGAGGAAGTGGAGAGTATCTGCTGGGACCCCACCCCCTACTCACATGTAAGCCTTGTAGTTGTTGCCAATCTTCTGGACCCGGATGTCATACTTGGCGTCAATGAAAGGCTCTGCCGTGGCGTAAGTCTGGGTGAGGGCCACCACGCTAGCAATGTCCTGGAAGTCGTAGTGGTTTTCCACTTTGACCTAATGTTAGAGCAAGGTAGAGAGGCAGAAAGAGAGACGTACACATACACACACTGAGAAGTCACAAAGGCCCTGAGCCTGCAAATCCATCGAGATGTTTCCAATCCAAATGCAAACCTGGGTGCCACATCTCCCCAGGAGGACTCATCTCCCTAGTTTCCCTTCCCAGGGCTCAGGGGCTACACTTGCTACAAAGAACCAAGCAGGTGGCCTGTACTCTGCTTGTTGAAAGAGATCTGGTTGGCAATTCTCATGGCTTCAGAGGGGCCAAATCATCTTCTCCTTGGAAAGAATTTATCAGTAACAGAGGCAGAACAGTCTGCACATGGGCTATCTGAAATATGCCCTTCTTGGCTCAACCCCAAAGCGCAGCAGGCCCCTCTGCCTCACCTTGCCCATGCCGGAGTGAGCATGGCCGATCTTCACCACCACAGGGAATGTGGGCAGTGTCAGCTGAAAGCAGAGGAGCAAGGAAGGAATTGGTTAGTATGTGTCTCTCTGTGGAATCCTACAGATACTTTTCTTGGGAACACCCTTGGGAAAGTCTTTTAAAGAACTAGTACAATCTACTTGCTTTACAAATTAAAAAAAACTGAGGCCCCTAGAATGACAGTGGCTTTCCCAAAGTCACATAGCATAGGAGTGACAGAGCTACAAGCACTCCGTTCTCCTATTAGGGACACTCTTACATCTTTAACCTTCACTGCTTCAACCTGCTCTGCATTAGACAAACCCTGGGCACGAATGGTCCTCAGGCAAAGAGAATTAAAAAAAAAAATGTATCTCTGAAAGGATGAATTTCACTGTATGTGAATTGTATCTTAATAAATCCAAATTTTTTCACATACATTTTTGGAATCTTAACGTCCCTTTTGTCATGTACCTCTTAGTACCCACCCCCTTCAAAGGTCCATCTTTCCTATAATGATTCTTCCCTGTTTACCAACGCCCCAAACTCACCACCAAACAAAGCTTTGTATGCTAAGGCCTATTTCTGTCCTATTCTTGTATCAGAGCTGATACAAGAATTCAATATGTTTATCATGGGAAAGAGATCCTTAAAGAGGTGTACCTTGAGGGCGCCATATTTTAACAGAGGAACAATAAAAACTTAAAAGAAGAATTATCCTCCAAGGGCAGGATTTCAAGCTGTTACAAAATGGTGAGGGAAGAAGTAATATTGCTGAGTGAAGAGGGAGGAGAACTGGAGTGGAAGTCAAGGGACTCGTGTTCTAGTTTTCTCTGCCGCTAACTTTCTGCGAGTCCCTCTGTCTCGCTGCGCCTGGGCCTTCACGTCTGTCGGATGAAGAGATCGAACTGGATGGTTTTCAAGATCTCTTCAGATAATACATCAGACTCTATCTTGGTCTGGACATTATAGGAAAAACCAACTGGGCCACCAACCTGGACATCTCATCTTTCTCAGTCAGACTCAGCTCTCTTTCAATTTCCTTCTTTTCAAACATCGCTACCACCATCAAAATGAAAAGGTGTCCTTTGAAGAAAATAATGTCGACCCTGATGAAAAGTCAGACTCCCGTGGGAGTCTAGTATGACCAGAACTGGGAGTGTCTGGCCTGAGGATTTCAGCATTTCTGGCTTAGGCCAGTCAAGGCTGGGGGGGAGAGCTTCAAAGGGCTTCAGAAATTATGTAGTTTCAACCCTATTTTATGAAGAAACTGAGGCCCTGAGAGGCAAAGGTCACAAAGCTACCTACTGACAGAACCAGAATACAGTCTCCTACTTTCCAGTTCAGCACGAGGTGAAGACATCCCACAGCAATAATCCCATGGAGATTTGGGATTTGGAGACTATGCTCTGTCAAACAGTAGACAAGGCTCTGGTCACAGCGCAGTGACCCCAAGTGCCTTGCTTCTTTGTTTTCTAAGGTACCCCACCTTCTATAACATGACATAGTCTAGTGAGCGGGGGCACAGACTAAGAATCAGTGTAGCCTAGGGCCTGGAGAGGGCTTTGAGGTCTGAGCTTTGCCTTAAGTGACGGACACGCTGAGTTTGGAGTCCCCACCAAGAGCGCTGCCCCCAGCTATCTGCAGCCTGCAGCACTGGGTGTGGGAAAGGGTTTCTAAAGCACCGGCTGCTTCTCTGACATCTCTCCCCACCCCCAGCAGACGGAGCAGAGCCAAGACACACACACACCCCAACTTTCTCTGTCCTATTCCATTACTGTTTGCTGTTGCTTTGGAGCCTCATAAATAGGGCATTGAAAACACTTCCTGTAGCTGAAAGAAGCTCTGAGTAGCTTGTCTCACTCCTAGTGTGCTGCTCAGCAAGGGGTCCGTCCTTCTCTGTCACTGTCTCTTTTGCCTGTTGTAATTCTGTCTGCCTCTCTCCACTCTGCCCATCTCACTCTTTCTGTCTCTGCCTCTCCTCCCTCCTGCTCCTTCTGCCTAAACCACAGTCCCTCAGTCTTTCCGCCCTCATGCACTTGTCTCTGTCGCTCTTTCTGCCCCTGACACCATCCCCGCTGCCAGTGCCTTGCCCTCTACTCCCAGACAGCTTAGTTTTCTGGGCAGGGATGTGGAGGCTGGGGGACTCAGTCCTGGCTTCCCTCTTCATCTCACTGAGTCTTGCGGTCTGGAGGGCCCCGGGTCCTGCAGCCGTGGGTGGCCTCCAGCCAAGAGAGGGCGGAGCCCATGGGGCGGGATTGGCCCGAGGGCCACCTCATAAAGCCTGGGCGAGGGGCGCGACGCGTTCTGAAGGAGTGCTGGAGGGGCTCTTTGGTCCGACAGACCCCACAGGCTCGGTCGGGGCTCTGCAGTGTCATGCCCGGGAGCCCCCGGACCGCGCCGAGCTGGGCGCTGTTGCTGCGGCTGCTGGCGCTGCTGCGGCCCCCGGGGCTGAGCGAGGCGTGCAGCTGCGCCCCCGTGCACCCCCAGCAGCACGTCTGTCGCTCGGCGCTGGGTGAGTCCGAGGTCCGCGAGGCCCGCGAGGCCCGCCGCAGGGGGTGGTGGGGGGGCACTGGTATCTGGCCAGCTGCAGAACAGGAGTCGCCAGGGAAAGGAAGGAGCTCAAATCTCGCACCCGTTTTCTCCTGCTGGGGCTGATGGAAGGGCGGCGCCATAGCAACCTTGCAAGCGCACAACGTGACTGCTTCGTAGGGAAATAAAGATTGTATCTGGGACCTCCACAGCGACTCCCTCACCCCCGCCATACCGCAACTACGGAGTGTCATCCGAGCGATCTGGTGGTTATTCTGAGCTCCTGGATTGGCAGTGGGGGAGGGGCGGGGAGAGGGTTTGCATTATAACCACCCTGTCCGTCCGTTGCCACCATCCCCCAACCCCAACACACACCTTTTGCCATTTCTTTTCCCTCTGCCTGAAATGGCCTTACCCCATACCCTTAAATTCCTGGCAAACTCCCATTCGCCCTTCAAGGTCTAACGCACCCTCTGCCCTGGAGGCTTCCTGACTCCTTGGTGCCAGCACAGCGTCTCAAACGTGTCTGCGCTCTTGCTGGCTTGTGCTGTCGTTCTTCATAAGTGTGCCTTGCACTAGACCAAGAGTTCTACGGGATGGGGACCGTGTCTTAATCACATCCGTGGGACTAGGGCTAGTGCAAGGCCAGGCACAGAGGAAGAACTTCATAAACAGTTTTTGATTAATGCCCAAGCGGCAAGAGATGGACTACCTCAGTGCAGGGTCAGAACATTTAAGAATTCAATACACATTTACTAATATGCACTCTGGGAGAGCGCTGAGGCCTAGAGCTCCAGCAATAGATGGACCTCACATCAGCTGCCCTCCAGGGGCCCCTCCTCCCTCCTCTACCCTGACTCCCACCCTGTGCCCCACTGCACCCAGGGCTGCGGAGAACCAGGGCTCTCCACACTGAAGGTTCAAAGGGCAGAAAGAGCATGGAGGTTGTAGGACCTAAGAGGCCAGAGGGGTTTGGAACTTGCAGCCACTGCAGAGGAGGAGTTTCCAGGTCTCCATTCTCATGTACATTGCACTGCTCACACCTCAACCAAGAATTCCCCTGCGAAATTCTCCAGGGGCCCCAGATCATCCAGATCTCAGATGCATTGCTCCCCCCAGGCTGCTGAAGTTTCCTTCTTTTCTCTTCCTATGTAGTGATTCGGGCCAAAATCTCCAGTGAGAAGGTAGTTCCTGCCAGTGCAGATCCTGCTGACACTCAAAAAATGCTCCAGTATGGAATCAAACAGATTAAGGTACATGAGAGCAGGAGAGGGTGTTTACCCCCGTGGGCTGGTAGAGGGAGTGGGGTCTGGGAGGGGTAGGGCTGGCAGATTTCAGGCGACCTGGCTCGGTGATCCTGGGGTCTAGATGCTGAAGTGGGCCTGGGTGAGATTTGGGGGCAAGGCCCACAGCATCCAAGGGACAGGGCAGGGCCTCAGCATCCATCTGGTCCTGTAGCTGCCTATGCATGGGGGCCACTGGAGGTACCTCCCCTCTCACTGGAATAAACCAAGGTTTAAATTTTGTTTTTGTAAAGAGAGAAATAACCCAGTAAGGCCATCTGTGTGCACCAAATCCTGAACTAGACTTTTGCTTAAATTTTTAGGCTGAGAAATGGGAAGTTTTTGCTTAATATACAAAGAACACTCACTGACCCAATACTGCTTTTTTGTAATTGCCTCTCAGATGTTCAAAGGGTTTGAGAAAGTCAAGGATGTTCAGTATATTTATACTCCTTTTGACTCTTCCCTCTGTGGTGTGAAACTAGAAGCCAACAGCCAGAAGCAGTATCTCTTGACTGGTAAGTTAAAGACCAGCAACTGGCCTTAATAGAGTCTGTCTTCAGGAAGGTAGTGAGAAAGGAGCCAAGGCCTTCCTTGGGCAGCAGGCCGAGCCAGGCGGCACGTTCTTCGGCAGAAAACAGGGCTGTGTGAGTGAAACAGAGCCTCTGAGTTGGGAGGAGCCTTGGTAACGTTCCATTCAATACAGGAGTCCTCATTACGGTGATCTTGGCCACTGCTTCACTATTTTAAGAAGAGGTTGCTCCCTTAGTCTAGGGCAGCTGGTTCCATTTTCAAACACCTTAAATTGGCGTTAGATCTTTGGCATCTTGAGCCAAAATCTGCCCCTCTATAACTGCTGCCTATGAGTTCAGCTCTGCCCTTTGCACAGGGGCCTTGAGTCTAACACAGCTCTGTCTCTATGCTCTTGGGCCCAGGCAGGTCTCTTCCACACTGAATTCGTTGGGATAGAACAGCTAAAGAACCGCACAAGAATATGACTCCATAAACGAATACGACACTAAATTATTTTGGAGTTCAGGGAAAGGAGGTATTCGATGGTTGTAAACAATCAGGGAAGCTTCATTGTATAAGTGGGCTCTACACTGGCCCTAATAGATGTAAAATATTTAGAAAGAAAGCAAGGAAAAGAAAAAGCCCAGTAGGTGGGGAGAACAGGTGAAGGAATTCCACTCTCTGTCCATCCATTCAGCAATGATCACCTACTCATTGCCAAGCTTGGGGCAGGAGACTGGAGATTCAGCAACAAGCCACAGTCCTCAAAGAGTTCACAGTGCAGACGTGGCTCTTGACAAGTCTCAGGCACTGGAGGCCACAGTTATGGGGTTTCGCAGCTCTAAGGAGATGGAATCATGCGAGCTGGCAAACTCCTGCATGGGAGAGGCAGAGGCAGGGCGTGCCACCGAGCACTCCCGTTCCCGGGACTGGCAGACCAGGCCTTGTCAAGCTCTTTTATCCCGTTATCCCACCTCCTTTCAGTAAGCACCTGCTCTCTGTGCACTTGGCTCTCTGCTAGGCACTGCGATGGGTCCATTAGGGGAAGTAGGAGATGTGCTTTCTGCCCTCCGGGAGGTCAAGTCTGGCTGAGGGTGGGGATAAATGACAAAACCCAAGTCTACTGAAAAGTCATCCATGGTGCCCAGGCCTTTTAGGAGAAGGCATAAGCTCTTCTGCCTGATGTTGAAAGCCCTTTGTGACCAGAACACTGCTGCCTTCTCCAGCTTTGTCTTCTGCCATTTGTCAGTGACAGTTCCCAGCCTCTCACTGCCCCCCGAGCTGAACTAAACTACTTGCAGTTGCAGAACATATGCTGCTGAGCTGTGTCCTTGCACAGAGTGGTCCCAATGACCAGAGGCCCTTCCCCCAACTTGCTTGGCAGGTGAACCTCTACCATCCCTTCAAGGCCCCGTGCAAGCACCTTTCCTCTGAGACACCTTCCTTGCCCCACATCCTCTCCATAGACAGAGATAATTTGCTTTCCTTTGTTCTCATACTGCACTTTGTGTATAATCACACAGTAGTGCAATTTTTGCCTACTTCTGTCCATTCCACTCATTTTTAAGCTCCTTGGGGGCAGAGATCCTGTCCTATGTATTTCTGTATTCCTGGCATTAAATCATAATAGTTACTCAGTGAGTAAATGATTGAGTGACCAAGGTTCTAAACAAGGTGTGGGCTAACGTGGTCAGGGATGGCTTCGAGGATGAGGTGGTACTGGAAAGGTCTTTGAAAGGTGAAAGGGAGTTTCATAAGTGAGGAAGGGCAACTTTCCCATGGGGAAGGGAAAAGACTCACCAAGTATCCACAGGGCAGGAGATTGGCCTTTGTAGATACTGGGAAGGGTTGGGAAGGAAAAGGGTTCTCTTATTTATGGAACATCTGTGGGCCCACAACTGTGCTGGGAACTTTATAGATACTCTCTCATTTAATCCTGGCAACAACCTTATTATTCTGGTCTTCCAGCTGAGAAGTTACGTGACCCTCTTAAGATCATATGGCTAGTAAGTGACAGAAAGGAAGGAGGCCCACCCAGAGTCTGACTCTGAAGCCCATGTTCTTTCTGCACCGTGCTAAAGGAAACAGCCGGCACTGGGTCCCACGACTCTGCCTCGCACAAACATAATCTGTCAATCTCTTTGCTATAAAGATTATAGGGGTTTTTCTGGTCCTTTTGTTGAGCCCCACGTCGCTATTAGAGAGGCTGCAGTTCTGGACCAAGGCCCCTGGAGCTCCAGAAGCAGACTTTTGATGCTAGACTCTCCTCCCTCTCCCCTTGGAGGTCAGGTCCTCAGCGATGGAAAAGTCTTCATCCATCTGTGCAACTACATCGAGCCCTGGGAGGACCTGTCCGTGCTGCAGAGGGAGAGTCTGAATCATCACTACCATCTCAACTGTGGCTGCCAAGTAAGGGAATGTCCATTTCCAAGGTCTTGGGGTGGGGTGGGCGGGATGGGAGAAGGGTCATGAGCCTTTTGGCCTCTCGCTTTATGTCCTCCTTCATTCATGCATGCATTTATTCATTTACTATACGATACCTGAGATCTGCCATGGATCAGGCACTGTATGAAGTTAGGGATGGGAAAGCAACTCAGTCCACAGGGCCTGATCTCAAAGTACTGATATTTTGCCTGGGAAGGTGGCCATCATATAAGGCCAACTGAGATGACAGTAATACAGCCACCATTTAAAGAGAATCTACTCTTTGCAAGACCCTGTAATAGTCAATTTATTTTAAATATTTAATTTAGTCTCCATAACAAATTCATGAAGAATTGAGATTTCCATTTTAAGGTGAAGAAATTAAAGCTCTAGGAAGTGAAGTGACTTGCTCAAGGTCAGTAGTAGAGTAAGGACCCTCAGGGCTGTCTGACTCCAGAGATGCCATTAGAGAGGCAATACTGCACGTGAGGGCACAGGGGAGGGGGAATTCGGAGGGGGGGCTGGGAGCTAGCAAAGGTTTCATAAGACAGGGTGCATCTGAGATGGGCTATAAGGATATGTAGGAGTCTGAAAGGCAGCAACGGAAAAAGGACACCCTACTCACTTTGATGTTGTGTGGCCATGACTCTAGATCACCACCTGCTATGCAGTGCCCTGTACCATCTCAGCCCCCAACGAGTGCCTCTGGACAGACTGGCTGTTGGAACGAAAGCTCTACGGGTACCAGGCCCAGCATTATGTCTGCATGAAGCACGTTGATGGCACCTGCAGCTGGTACCGGGGCCACCTGCCCCTGAGGAAGGAGTTTGTTGACATCATCCAACCCTAGTAAGGACCAGTGACCACCACATCCCTTCAAGAGTCCTGGAGATCACGCCAGTTCTCCTTCCCTGCAGAGCTCTGGCCATCACCACCTTCCCCACTGCTGCCAGCCAATGGGAAGTGCTAAGTGGACAGTCTGGCCAGTGGCAGGGCAAGGACAGGGCATGTTACAGCTTGTGTCCAAGACCCCAGCCCAGAATCTGTCAAGGGCTAGGGAAGGCAACATGACTTTTCTATCTTGCCTTCAACCCATCTCCTCTGCTTCCCAAACCCCATTAGTGTAGCCTTGTACATGTTACTGAAAGCGTTTATTCTGGCTTAGTTTGTTTTCCAAAGCCAGGACTATTCTCATTTATCCCCAGGAAAATATGTTTTTCCTTTGCCTTAACTGATCTGATAGGGGGAGAAATGGCGAATGTTATGCATATGAGATGGTATATCCTTGTGATGTATAATACCAGAAGATGGGTTGACAGTGTCACAAACAGGCTGATTGGCAGGACTGAAAAGACAACATACTATGGCTCTATTCCTCCTGTCTCAACTTATCCTAACCCTCTGACACACTTTCATCCATTTGGGGGAGTGTCCTGGGGGACTGGGATCCTTCAGTGTGAGAGTTAGAATGGCCTAAGCCCCTCCCCATGGCTGGCAGAGCGTCGGCCCAGTTGGCGTGCCTCCTGGGACAAGAACAAGAACTTACTGTCTAAGAATAGGTACTGCCTCTCCAGGTTAACTATCCTCATGCCCTCAACTGATGTCCGTAAGCCTTCTCTTCTGCCTCCTTTAGATTACTAATGTCTTAATTTCTGCTTTAGAACTTATTTTTTAAGCCGAAAAAGCCTTTCTCTTGGAGAGTTGAAGTCCCCCTTCAACTTTTGACACCTCAGAGCAGCGGTCCTCTCTTGAGGGCAAATTTCAGGATAGGGGACAGAAAAGAAATAACACAAGGGCCCCTGGGGGAGAAGGACGGTAGATGGGGAATGTACTTTGCAATTATTGCCACTTTTTTCAGTGGTCAGCCCTGCTAGATGTCACAGCAGGAAGCAGCCTCAGAGAGCCCTGCACCCTTCTGCTTGGCCCTCACCACCACGCCCTGGGCTCCCTGAGATCTGCGGCCACCAGAGCTGAGGCTTCCTCAGCCTCTGCCGGGCTTCCTGGCTTGCCACAAAAGGGCAAGTCCTGATGTTGGCCTCTAGGAGTGATTAGGGACAAGGGTTTAAAATTCCAGAGCTCCTCCCTGGGGAAGCTCTGGCAAAGATGACAGAGAAAGTTCTTTTCAAGGCCCACAGTTTTTTCCACATGTGGTCTGCTGGTAAGCAGGGCCATACACCATGTGTTAGAAGAAGCCTCTTGATTCTGAGAAATGGTGCAAGTGGAGATCCCTTTTGGCAAAGCGAGTGGGAGGGGGAAAATACTATCTCTGTTCCATGTCGCGCTGAGTCTGCATTGGTGGGTTAAGCAGGATCACCCACGGATCACACCAGCCTGGGGCAGAGGGTGTAGGGACAGGGAGGAAGAGGCAACTGGAGCTCTAGGTTGCCAAGGAGGAAAAACATTAGCAACAGCCTCCTTACCAACCAACCAACCATCTCATCTCTCTGCTCCTTCTGATATCCTGCGATGGACTCAGAGAAGGCATAGTGTTAACTCAGCCTCATCACCATCTTCAGGAAGCCGAGGGAGCAACATCTTACATCTGAGGAATGCTTCACTTCACACCCTCCCAGAAGGTATTACTTAGTCTCACTTAAACGTTGTACGTACCGTATTAGATATCCTAGTCAGGGATAATTATGCCCACTTGACTGTCCTATTGGAAACTGCACACAGTGACGAAATGTAGCTTGTCCAATGACACATGGCAGAGCTAGGGCTGGAACCCAAAGCAGTGGGATCTTCTGATTGTTGGTTTGTTTGGGAGGTTTGTTACTCTCCTGGCCTGATTAAACTCTCCTAGCTTGATGAAACTGCACTTGTTTCTGCCCTTCCCTATTCTGTCTCCAGAATTTGACAAGAGGCCGTCAGCTAAAATCCAGCCATTCCAGCCCCAGAAAGCAGCTCTGCAGTCCCACCCAGTGGAGTCTTTGGGGGTGAGATGCTGAGGCCCTCGTCAGGGTCCCACAGTCACCGTGTGGCTAAGATCAGAATGAAAACAGCAGAGAGACTAACATGCCCACTCAGCTACCTACCATCTCTTTGTGGTTGGGGTAGTATGTCTGCTCAATGAGTGGGAACTTTTCTCCTCCCAGTGTCTTGTAGATGGCCACCAGCTGGGCAAACTGCAAAAGAAAAGCAAATGTTTCAGCTTATCTAAGACAACTTCTGAAACAGACAGACAAAACATCAATCCATCAAATAAATATTTATTGAGTATTTGCTCTGTGGAGGGCTTTGTGCTAGGCACAAAGAAGTATACAATTCCTGTCCTCAAGGAACAGCTGCTTTAGTTGGGAAAGGGAAAGAGTGAGTTAAAATTCATTGATTACCTTACTCAATTTTAATGGTATTTCATTCAATCATCATATCAAACTGATGATACTTTATCATCTTCATTTCACCTATGGGGTCCAGAGAGGGTAGAAAATTTGCCTAAACTCACAGAGCTGCAAAGAGGTAAAGAAAGGGTTAAAACTTGGGTTGCCAACTCTGAACACCTGTATCTCTGCGCAACAGCAAACAATGAAGCTGAATAGGTAATGTGGGCCAAGTCTTAGAAGTTCAAATGCCAGGTAAAAGAACGGTGCATTTTTTTCCCTGTAAGCAGTACGAAGTCACCAGAGTTTGAGCAGGGGGCATATCATGAATGAAGCAGTTCTTTCTTTCTTTTTTTTTTTTTTTGAAGCTGTTCTTCAGGAAGATTTGGATGGTCATGATACGCAAGATAGACAGGCTCAGTCTTTCTGGGACTTACTACTCACCCAAGAACCCTTCACCTATAAGAAACTGGAGTAGCTCCATGGGAAGAGGCAAAGTACACAGACTTGCAGTGTCAGGGTTGAAAGTACTTTCGTGCACAGCTAGGCTCCCCACCCCGCTGTTTTATAAATAAGAAACTGGGGCCCAGAGAGGTCACTTGCCCAAGGTCACACAGTAGTTGAGCCAGATTCATAGCCAGGCCCCTTCTGTCCCAATCCATAACTTTCCCTATTTCTTCAAGTAAGCACCTTCCAGACTCCCCAGAGACTGTGCTCTTCCCACAGGAAGCGCAGGACTTTCCTTCTCAATACAGTCACACACACGCCCACATGCCCATCCCCCGTGCACTGGCAGCAGGGAATACGCATTTTCTCTCTAGTGCTGCTGGATTAGTTAGTTCATACTCCAAGCTGCCAACATCAGAAACTGCTAGAAGGGAAAGCTGTCAGGTCAAATCTGTGTATCAGAGAAAAGAAAGCCACAGCATATTCCAAAAGCTCAGGTCCTGTTCTCTACGAGGGATGTTGGTCCATGAGCCAGTGAAGGGAGAGGGGGCCAAGGCAGTAGAAGCTCAGAATTGAGTTATTAGAAAACTGGAGTCTTTTAGTTCTTGTTCTACCTTTTAATTTTCTAGGTGTCCTTAGGCAAATGATTATTCCTCTCCAGACCTCATTCTCTCCATATACAAAATGAGAGGGTTGAATTTGATTAGCTCCTCGAACTCTGTACCATAAAGAATATCCCTTTCTTATATTTCTTCCCAAACTCCATTATCAAACTGCCTTTAAGTGATCATCTCTTGTGGTCCTTTCATGGGTACAAAAGGATATAATTTTGTTACTTTTGAAATGCTGGAAAACATTGGAATTCCTGGGTTGCCCCTTCTAGTGACACACAACTGGTGACTCTAGAGCTCTAAGGCTGAAAGATGGTTCATGAGCTGTCAATCCCCTACGATTATGGTTGAAGAGGACATTAGAAAGTCTCTAGATCAGCTGGTTCTTCAGTTTGCTTTGACTGTCAAGACCAACCCCTCAGACCTTTCCTGCCTTCTCTGATTCTCCCCACCACCTCATCTGACCTTTGAGTCCTGCCTGCCCACCTGGGCTTGGCTGGACTCCAGCTCTGCTTCTGGGTACCTGCCTGGGTTCCCAAGGCTCTCCAGCATCCCCGGGAGCTGATGCCAGCGCTGCCTAACGACCTCTGTCCTGCTGCAGCCCACGTGCTGGCATGGCACCAAGGTACGCAGGGCCCTATCTTTCCAGCATGTGGGGGAGTTACACAGACACTCCATGGATGCCAGGAAGGCCTGCGGCAGACTCCCAGAGCCCTGGGACAGCCAACACTATAATGGCAGCCAGTTCCCAGGCTCTACTTAGGTCTCAGGGAGCTCACCCCACCCTCCTCTACCCAATCACCAGTGGTCCCTGTCTGCTCAAGGTACTGGACTTGGCATCTAACACCTGCCTCCCTGGAAACAGATTAAGGCACAGGCACACAGTCACCGAATAAACAAATGTAATATCTAATAAGGGCTATTTCCCCTACACACAGACAAATGAATGAATTTGGGAGGCCACGGGTGCTGTTGTTAATTAATAGGAAGATATGTTCATTATAACCACTTATCCAATGAATCAGGAAAGATTTCTTGGAAGAAATGGGACTTCAAGATCAGTTTAAATAATGTGTTACCCCTCTCCCTCCTGGAAATGAAATGCTTTAATTTCCTGGTGCACCTGTCTCCAAAAAACCCTGAAAGGCTGACAGGAATTTCAAATAAATTTGCAGCAGTAAAGGGAGGTGCCATTCTTGCTTTCTCTGGAATGCTGCTTTCATTGACAAATCCATGTCTGCTTCCAAAATCCCAGTGGCCTGCCCTGATCAACTCCAGAGATGGTGGGTGTGCTCAGCGACAGCGGCAGCGCAGCGCCGAGCCTTCTCCAGCTGAACAGGCCTCTCCCCACGGCCGCAGCAAAGATATTTAGAAACATGAGCCAACGTCATCATCTCAGAGGGACCGGCCTGCCCCTCACAAGTCCCCAAATTTATCCACTCCCATTAACAGGCAGAGAACAGTATGTCAAATGTCATTCACGTGGCAGCTGCTTAGTGAAACCGAAGGGAGAACTTGGTGTCGGGCCAGGGAGACCTGCTGTTCTCCGGCGACGCCAAAGGCAGTGTGCTGGGATCATGAATGGGTGAGAGTGTGACCCCTCACCAGGTCCCAGGTCCCAGTTCCCAGGAGGGGCAAAGCCCTGGGCACAGGCTTTCCCTGCCCCTCCCCTGCTTGGCCTCTGGCACAGTTCAGAGAAAGTAAATGGGGAACTAGTTTCTTCAAGAGGTCCCAGATACTAGGGGACTGTAACAAGCAGGCTGACAAAACGGTGGCAGGTACTACTGTTATTCCCAGTTTGTGGAGAAAGAAACCTGGGCAAAGGTTTAGTCAGAGGAAAAGCTGATAGTAGTGGAATCACCCTGTGTGGCTACGAAGGAGCCAAATTCAAGCCTCGGGGCTGGGGTAGGGCGTATGTGCAGCAGGAAGGCCATGGGACTCAGGAGAAACTGGAGGTCCCCAGAAAAGACACTTGCGGAAGGTCTCACACGTGCTCTTCTGTGACTGGCAACACACTCAAATCCCACAACTCCGTTAGCCTGTGTGTGCAGAACTCCAGGATTCCAGATGTCTCGGGCCACATGGAGGGGAAGGCTGAATAAACGGAGCCCGGGAAGTCAGCCCCCCCTTGACAATGGCAGCCCCCAGCCCTGCTGACCCCTTGTCTATCGCTCTTTCTCTCACACTGGAAGGTCTCCCTGGCTTCCAAGGGAATAGGAAAGCTGTTAGTTCAGGTGTGGAAAAAACGGTCAAGAGCAGAGGTGATAGATCTATTTGGTTAAAAAACAAGCCAACAAAATAAAAAATAAAATAAAAAAACCACCCTCTTCAGCTCCCTGCGTCGTAGAGAGGCTTGAAGTTGAGAAACTTCACGATTAGCACCAATGCCAGGAATCTTGGCAATCCAATGTGTGCGATGGCTGAAATTTGATTTTTGCAAAACAAGAAGATGAAGAGGATGTGATTAGAGGGCAGGTGTTTCCTTCCGAGAGGGCCAGCCTGGAGCGGCAGAGTCAGCAGAGCAGCTGCGTGCCCTCGGTGGTCGGAGCGGGGGCCAGAGCACCCCAACAGCTATCACAGGTCACTCTCCCTCCAAACCCCACTTTTTCTCTCTGCCTAAAAGTTTCTACTACCCTCCCAGACTTCCAGATTGGCCAAGGAAGGGACAACCGTGCCAGCTTCCTCCTCACATTGTAGCCCAGTCTGTGTGGGAGGCAATGGCACGTAGAGAAATCCTGGCTCTACAACTTTGGCAAGTTACTTGATCCTTTCTGGGTTTCATTTTTCTGAAAAAAGTGTTAATAATGATAATATCAATATATGCCTTGTAAGACTATTGTGAGGACTGAATGAAATTAATGTGGACAAATCTCAGAAGTTGGCACCATATAGTAATAGTAAATGGTTTTCTGCTCCTTACTTTCCTTCTTTAATTTTCACATCTCTACCATGAAGGGGTGAGATTTGATGATCTCCAAGGGTACTTCCGGCTCATATAAGTGTCTGATTCGTATGTATATGGATAACTCTCATTTTCAGGTTGTTGAAACACTTAGTATGACTCTGTCACTAACACCTCTCTGAGCTGGACCATTCCCTTGGTCCCTGCTGGGCTCAGGCCTTTCCAATAGTTAGATCATTCTAAGAGGCAAGAAACCGGCTTTTGAAAATCATTGCAGCCCATGACCAAGGGCAGAACCTACAGACCCATAGAGGCTTCTTCACTGAATCTCTGTGTGACTTTACTGTGAGACCAGAGGTCCACTCTGCTGCCCAGGAGACCCAGCCCGTGACACGTGGTGATGAGCACTGTGACAGCAGGGCCCCCCCCATGTCCCAGCTGAAGCTCCTCTCACATCCTCTCAGCAGGTGCCTCCTGCATCTTGAGTTCCAGGAGCCCCTCCCAGGGAGTTGGGAGACGCAGGGCCTGGATCCTGTGCTTTCACCTGGGGGCAGGGGTCCTCACTCACCACCCACGGCTTGTCACAGAAGTTGTAGATGGATTCCAGGGAGTTGATACTGGGGAGGCCTGCGTATTGCATGCCAATGATCAGGTGGCGGAAGTCCTCGTTCTCTGCCATGCCGAATGCGTGCTGCCGGATGAGCACAAAGTCTGGCCGGAAGGACCTGGTAAGAATGTAGAGGCCGGTTTACCATTGGCCAGCACCAGGCCATGCCTCATTCTGTCTCCCCTTTCCAAGGCCCAGGACAGCAGAGAGGTCTTAGGGAACCCCCTAGTCCAAGCCCCTCATTTTATTATTATTATTCCTTTCTGGACAGGGAAATGAGGTGTTATGGCACTTTTCAGAGGAGATCTGAGGAACAGATTTCTGAAATTCCCTCATTCCCCTGGGCTAAGCATTGCCTTTTTCTAAGGCACAAATACCCTCAGGAGGGGAGAAACACTTAGACCCTCACGTCTTAAGTGAAAGTATTTTTCCCTGTCCTCGTGGGGCAGTACGAGAAGTTAGGGCTCCTTATAGCTTTAGAGTTGGTGCTCACAGCAGGTCCTGGAAAACTGAAGACAACAGAAGTACTTGGCTGCCTTCACCGCACTGCCACAGAGGTCCCTGATCTCAGTGCCCTGTTCCAACCCCTTAAACTGCTCCTTAAAATAGGCGATGCCCTCATCAGGCCCCCAGGAGAGCAAAGGGCCAGGCTGGCTGAGGACAGATGCCAGACTTCCCAATGTTATTCTTCCAAAGCGGACGCTGGGGAGGGGTGCAAATATTTTTCGCAGAACTGAGGTTGAGCAATGCTACAGGAAGCACTGAGCACAGAATGTTCCCGTGCATGGGAAAGCTCCAGCGTTTCACCTCTGGCCAGCAGAGCTCCTAGCTGCAGATGCTCCACAGGACCAGGCCCCTGTCTTCATGCCAGAGGAATCTCACCTTCCTAGAGAGTCAGCTCTGTGGTAGCATCTGCCCCCAAGGCTCTAAGCTTCAGCAGTTTTATACTGTGCATAATGGCCTATCTGGTTCTCTGTCCAGGCAGCCATCCACCCCCACCTCCAGCCCCAGCCCCACCTGGGCTCAGAGATCAGTCTTTTAAAGCGAAGGTTTGGAGGAGCCCTTCTCAGTCGCTCAGGTGACTTAGCATCAAGTTGACATGGCATTTGTTAGCCCTGCTCTGACCTCCTTGTGCCCCAGTTCTGGGCAGCTGGCTCCAACAGTATGTTTTAAATCAAACTCCAACCTTCTATCCCAGTTACAGGAGTTGAACCCTACACTGTGGCCACCCCCTGAGTTCCTGCACTGGTACCTGGAAGGGCCTGCCTTATTCTTGCTAGATCCCCTTGGGTGCCCTGCCACCTCCTGCCGGTGTGCCTGCATCCCATGACTCCCTCCACCTGCAGCTGGAGAAGCATGTCCATTCTCTCCAGTAGGCTCTACCTGAGCTCTCCCCTCACCTGGTGGACATCTCTTTTTCTGTCTTCCTCTGTAGTCTCCAGGATGGATGAGCTCATGTTTCCTGTTGTTAGGTCCCAGCTACCCCCCGCCTGGCCTTTCCTGCCACTGACCCAGTTCCTGTTGGACCCTAGAAGCCTCAGCGTCAGAGTTCTGCAGATTGAGGTGGGGAAGCAGGTGAGGCAGAGACTCTTCCTGGAGCAAGACTGAGGTCTGAAAACCTGAAGCCCACTGAGCTCCTGGGAAGAATGACACTGTGGCAACCATTTCCCACCATCTGGAATTCTTGTTGCTCCCTCACAGAATTGCTGCGAGTATGACATCACATCTGTGAGGCACCAGCATGCCACCCGGCACGCAAGTGCTCAGCAATTGCTCATTTTCTTCCACCCGCAATGTCCCTTCCAACCCTAGGCTTTCCTACCAGACTTCTGAATTCCCAGGAATGAGGACTACAGGAAGAACACAGGGCCGGGAATCAAGAGAACTCACACGGGATGCAGGGCTCTGCCACAACTCGCTGTGTGAATCTAAGCAAATCCATGCCAAATGGAAGGCCGGACTAGATCAGATGCTGTCAAACCTTTTCTTTAAGCAATAGAACCCTGTTTTCCAGGGCAATGTATGCAGAGATAAAAGCACAGAGCTGCACTGGCTGAGGGGGTGCGGGGTGGGGGTGGTCCTAGAAGGAATCCAGTTACCTCTGAGTGAGCTCTGAGTCCAGGAAGCTCAAGGCTGCTTTCTCCACCACTGGACTGAGAGCTCCCAGAAGGCAGGAGCTGGCTTTCCCTGCCGTCTCTCCGCTTCTGCACAGCACACGTCATTAAGTTCTGGATACCATACGTAGCCCTTCTGTCTCACTCCCCCTTCAAGCCAGAGCTGGTAACTCTGGAGACAATGACAGTGGCCCTGAGGACAGAAAGGCCTTACCGGACAACCTTCGTGCCATTCCGGAGCACCTGCATATCCACAGCGTAGGTCCCATCCGCGTGAGCCACCAGGTTGAGCTCTGAAAATTCCGCCTGGAAAATCACAGCAGGGGGTCAGTCCACAGTCCTGGCTTTGCCAGTCCTCCGCATGGCGGCGCAGCCCCAGCCCCAAGCATTTATTGACAGTTTTGAAGGTGTCTTCACATACTGATGTCACCTAATTCTCACAGCAACCCTGTGAGGCAGGGGGGACAGAGGTAATTATCCCCATGCACCAAAGTAGTAGACTGAGTCTCAGAGCAGTTAAGTGACTTTTCTGGACAAACAAAACTTATTGTTGGCAGAGACAAGAGCAAAACTCAAGTCTTCTGCCTCCAGCTCAGCCTCTCTACAGGGAGAGAATGTAGACCAGGACGATGTCCCCTTTGTCAGTTTCAACAGACATCCACTGGTTTCAGTTGAGGCAACTGGGTGTTAGCTCTGCTCTGCCTTGTCCTCTCTGGGTTTCAGTTTCCCCAATCTATAAAATGGGAATAATTTTTATCAACCCTGCTTATCTAACATGTTGTTTTAAGATACGAAAATACTCTATAAATCATAGCACACTGCATAATAAATGATGAGTAACTTCTATTGTTGCATAGAAAATACATGCATCATTTAAAGCGAACATCCCTCTCCTCCCCAAACAGACCTAATCGCCTACTTGTTATGATAGAGGAAGGTAAGAAATGGGCCTTTCAGTGCTTCACTGTATTAAAACAGGGAGGTGTTCTTTTCTAAGTTCCCTCTGGAGTTCAGCCTCAGGCCCAGGGTAGCCCCCACTGGAGGCAGCACACCGGAACACAGACACGTGTCCGCCTGGAAGCATCTTGCCACCAGTGATGTGGAGGTGTGGCCAGTGTCCTGGGAAGACATTCTGCTACGGTTTTCCTCAGCCTGGAACCCTGCACGACCAGAGGGCCCTAAGAGCCACACTGCTTGCCTCCCTCCTGACACCAGAACCACGAAAAGAAGTCTGGGAAGTGAAGAGATGCAGCCTCAGGACCACGCCTCCCACAGAGCAGAGCCCGCGGGCTGAGTGGGAGACAGGAGATGGGGAGCCCAGAACCCAGTGACCGACACTGTACTCCACCGGGCAGAACTAGATGGCTCGCTCTGGGACGCCAGGGGAGAGAGGTGATGACACAGACACGACTCTGGGCTTCGGGCTGCTCACCTGCTCCACCTTGATATCATAATCTCCAAGGACTTTTTTGCCCCGAAAGCACTTGGCCCTGGAGAAAGGAAAAAACCCACACGAATTAGTTTCGTACAAGTATTTGAAATCGGACAGCAACTAGCACGAAGAAGAGAACTACGGCAGACAGAACCCAGGATAAGGGTCAAGGGACTCGGGTTCCGACCCTCACTCTGCTGTAGGATCACCAGGGACCTCAAGCAAACCACTTCCTCTCTGTCGGCCTCAATTTACCCGTCAACAAAATAATCCAAAGCACCCTTTCACTCTCAGGTTTTGTGATTTTTATGACAACATCCCTGGTCTTTTGGCTACAGAGTCTATTCATAGCAGCAGTAATTTCCCCAGTGTTATTCTTAGTGAAGACCAGGGTAGTCTTACACATCTCCACGGTTCCTTGTCTCCCCTGATCCCACATTTCACTCCGATTTTCTAGTTGGTTTCCACCCTTAGATTTTTTGGTTTTTAAAGAAACTGTTATTATCATTTTACCTCTTCATACCCATACCAAAAGGATCTGAGGCAATTAATAATTTAAAAAGACAACTAACAAAATAAGCATTAAAGAATAATCAATGAATGAGAGGGAATTAATTTTAAACCCAAAAGGGGTTGGGGCGAGGGAGGAGAGTGAGAGCTGCTACAGCTGAACACAAAACTTACCCTGTATTTCTGAGCAGTCAGGAAAATGGGTCGAGTTGAGTTGTACAGCACATTAGTGCATTACTGGCATCACGGCCCTTGTCGGCAGACTGTGTTTATCCCGTATTTATGTTGAGTCCCACCTTGCCTCTAACCTGCCCTCCCTGCCTAAGATTTTCTTCTCTGCCCATTTACACTGGTCCAGCATTTGCAAACAGATACACACATTTGCACACAATACCTGTTAGCTAGGTTGGGCTTGCGTTTCCGGTACTTGAAATTTCCAACTGGCATATTTCACTGGAGGTTTTCTGGGAGTCTCCCCGCAGAATAAAGGAATAAACTAATACTTATTAGGCATTGTGCTCTAGGAAATATATGTTAGTTGCTTTCAAGAACGTCTCATTTACTGCTCATAACAACTTATGAGATGGGGAGAAAGGTCTTCATTTTAGAGATTCAGAGGGAAACGGTGTATTCAGGGCCACACAGCAAGCTGGTGGCAGAGGCGGCATTCGCACCCAGGTCCGCAGGACTCCTGGCCCGGTGCCCTTGTACGGCACAGCACTGTCTCCCCCTGCTGATTTACTCTCTCCCTTGTCCCTCACACCACAGGAAAACTGGCTTGCCATGTGTGCAGCTTTGCATTTTTTCCCCATTTTCCTTCTTCTGCTCAAGAGGGACTTAATGACGTTGTGAGCACTAACTAGCCTTACTACAAATACTTCCCACCCTGGTTCCTGTCAACTACCAAGACAGGGCCGGGCTATTTCCTTTTCTCTATGGGATCTGGAACAGTTCGTTCTAGGAAGTTGTCATTTGTCCTTTCCAAGTCCCCGGTCACCCTCGAATTGCTCCTCTGAGGCACTCAGCCATCATGGAGCTGGGTCACTGAAGTCCGTCCGCCACCTCTGCCCCAATTCCTTAGCAAGCTTCACGTCAGCTTGCTTCCAGGACCCTCATCAACAGTCACAGCTCTAAGTCCCTTGGGCAGGGGGCCTATGGCATATGCTGTCCCTTTGGCTACTATTCCATCTTGTTTAGGGTTTAACCAACAGTCTTCGCATGGCACCATCACTTGTCTGCAGACCTTGGACGCCACAGGTCTTTGTCTGCGACTATAAAAAGGAGGAACTGGAGTCCGTGACCCGTGAGGGCCCTTTCTTTCCTTGGTGGGGTTATGTCCAGCTTGTCGTCAGCAATGCTTTTCTGACGGTTCCTCCTGTCGTCCTATCTCAGAATAGCTCTCCTTCCGCGAGTAAGTCTCAGATGCATGAACAACAACCTCTCAAACTGAGGGGTGCCCTGAGTTTTCAAAGCACATTCCTGGCCTTATTTGTTCCTCACCACTCTGTGAAGGAGCCAGGAGAGGTAGTCCTTTTCACTGATGGGGAAACTAAGACTCAGAACAGTTAAGTAATATGCCCAAATTACAGAGAAGTTCAGGGGAGTTAAGGCTAGAACTTAAGATGTGAGAGTTTACTTTTAGGTGCTTACACGCTGCCAAGTTTTCTAATTCACTCATTTATTTTGTGGGTTTTGAACACTGATATCAAAGTATATTTATAGATTCTGGCTGGGTTTATCTGCCACTTCCCGCACCTGCCCATTGACCAACTTGGCTGATGAACTGTTCTCATGCCTTCCCTCCACCCCACCTCTCCAGCTATCCTAATGCCTTTTCCTTAAGGTAATTTGTCCTGTTGGAAATCTTAGTCTGTGTTTCCTGGCCCCGGGTCACTGACCTCTCTTGGCTGAGCCATGATTTATAGAAAAGGAGCCAGGATGGCAGGCAGGTGGGGCACAGAGCCCTCTCCTGGAGAACGAGCACACTCTCGCAGCTCCTGGCCCTTGGACATTTTGGTTTCAGGTATTTTCATGAAAAAATTGTAACTTGCTAGCACATGACAGAAGTACTTCCTGATGGCACGAGAGCACTGGTGGGAGGCAGTGTGGTAGAATCCAGAGGACGGGCACTGGAATCTCGGTCGGGGGTGTGAATCCTAGCTGCCCCCTTTCCTGGCTGTGTGACCTTAGGCAGGCAGCTTAAATTTTTAAAAAATAAATTATCATATGGTTAAATCAATCTATCTTCAAAAGTACATAAAAAAATAAAAGGAAAAATAAAATTTTCTCTTTTCACATTCCTTTCTTATCACACATACTCCCCATTATCAGCTGCAAGCATATACTTCCAGGTGTGTGTGGGGGAAATGTATGGATATATCTGCATACATATATGCTTCAAACATATACATATGGCATCATGCCACATAAATATTTTTTGAATTGATTTTGTTTTTTGCACTTAAAAATGTATTTTAGTGATATGCTTTCAGCACATACTGATGGGCCTCCTTAATAGCTGCATGAAATTCTATTTGAAGGGTTTATAGTAATATAACCAATATTTATTGGTGAGCATTTAGATTTCCAGTCTCTTGTTTCGGCTGTTACAAACAGTGCTATAATGGCTTACATTTAAAAATATATCCATAGGATAAACAATGTATTGCAAAATTGCTGGTACAAGGAATAGATGCAGTTACAGTTTTTACTGATATTGCCAAACGGCCCCCAACCCAAGAAAAAGATGGCACCACTCTTACCAGCATTTGGAAGTGTGAGAAAGTTACTCTACCTCTCTTAGTTTTCCCACACAGTCCCTTGCGTGAGTTAGAAACAGAGAAGGTGCTCAGTATGGAGTTTCTGATTGGCAGTCGTGTCAAACAAAGCCAAATTCATCTCCTTGGGCTCAATCCTAAACAGAACCCAAGATGTACATCCTTGAAGCACAGACTAAAAATAATCTGTGCTGCCTGTGTCGTCAATTTCCCCCTATTGTAACACTTTCTTAATAAGCCTAGCAGCTGAGGATCTATGCGAGTTTAATGGCTTGCAGCTTCCTTGATGGACCAGGTAATAAACCATCTTCCCTTATTGCTAAAATGAGTGGAGGCTTCTAGATTTAACTCTTGTTAACTCAAACAAGTGAAAAACTTCATCAGTTCCCATCCACCTACCAACTAGGGCTCGTGAGGCTGAGGAGCATGGCATGATTTCAGAGGCTTCTCTGCTAACGCTACCTCAAAACTTGGCCCAACCCAGGCAAGCCCAGTTTAAGTACTCTCTCTTTTACACATGAGATAATGAAGAAAGTTCTAGAAATAGGACCCAGAGGAGCTGAATTCAGGCCTACTTCTACCACTTCCCAGCTATGTGACTCTGGGCAAGAAACTTCCTCTCTGAGCCTCTGTTTCCTTATTTATAAAATCAGGCTAGTAATAATTTTAATAATAGTGAACACTATTCTAAGAGTATTATGTATTTTACCTCATTTAATAATATCTGGCTCACAAGTGGTTGTGAAGACTTAATGAAATCAGATGACACAAAATTGTTTTGGAAACTCTAAAACATGCAAATATCAAGCACTGTTAACAAAATGCAGCAAACATTTATGCTGTTTTACTATTACTCCGGCCATCATGGCTTCCTCCTTTTCTGAACTTTCATGACATTTATTGTCTGCTTACAATATTTGCCTTGTAGTATCATCATCATCTGACACACATTTCAAAGCTGGTTGTCTAATAATCTGACCTCTCCTCCACCTCCACCCTCAGACCACTAGATTATATGATAATGTTTCAGAGCAAGGACCATCCATATGTGAGTCTTGGGTTTTCCAGAACATTTGTATTTTAAATATTGATTATGTCCTGTTGTTTGATTATATGCTCTGAGCTTAGGCCTATACAGATACAATCACTGCATCTATAAATTTCCAAATCCTTTACAGAGCTGTGCCTTAGCAGGTTCACAATCAGGACTTGCTATGACTGGAGATGGTAGGAGTGGGGTTCAGGCTGCACCAATGCAGAAAACCAGAAGAGGCGGCCCTCAGGACTGGGTGGGCTGTGTCTGTTTCTGCAGGCCCAGCCATCTTCTCCTCTCTTTGCACACGTGCCCCTCCAGGGGGTCAAGTTCTTTCCTCCCTATCTTTCCCCACAGGAAACTCTGTTCTCAATCTCCATCTGCACTGGAGCTAAAGGATCTGGAAACAGCTTAGAGTATGAATCCTCCCCAGATCACTGAAATGTGCGCAAGGATCAAACCTCAAGCTAGAAGAAGATGACAGCGCTAAAGATGGATTTGCAGGCTCCGTGTATTTAGGGAGCAGAAGAATTTCTGAGAGCTTTGGAAATAGTCCAGCCCTAGTAAATGCCTGGCCGGGTCTAGACATTTATCCCTAACAAGGTACTTAGTTTCTGGCTCTCACTGACTCTGACTCAGGCCTTGTTCTTTTGACCAAACCTCTCCAGGCTTCAAGAAGTTAGAAAATACACTATTAATAGAAATAGCAGGACCGTCCTATTTCCCACCCGACACTGGAAGGGTGAAGAACCGAGCCTGCCTGTCCTGGCGAGCGTTTGTGAGCGCCTGCCGCCACCCACTGGCAAGGCGTGCTCTGCAGCGGCCTGCAGACTCAGCGCCCGCCACCCCCTCGCCGCACGGGCGGCACAGCGGCGCTCTCCCGGCCCAGGACAGCCCTCCGCGGGCTTATTTGCTGCTCTGAGAAACCATGCCCGAAGATCAATCGTCTCTTCTAAAAAGTGTGCGTCCATACACAGCCCAAGCTGGACAGCTGGCTTTTTGCAACCTGTAAAAAGAAACGCTGTGGTTTGTCAGTCAATTCAGCAAAAATGGACTGAGTACCCAGCGGCAGGTGCGGGAAATATAAAAATGCATTAGCAGTCGCCAGGTAGAGAAAGCACAGTGTAGACACGGAGACCAGTATCCGCATGGGTAATCGCTAAGGTCCTTTCAACCCTTCAGATTTGTAGCTAGTGTTCACATTCCCACCTTTTAATATTTTCCTTTAAAAAAAATTTTAAAGCACACAACTAAAACAATAACGACAACGAAAGTCACTTTCATACAGCCCAGAAAGATATACCGTGGAAAGTAAGTTTCCTCTACCTCCAAGGGAGAAAAAGTAAGTTTCCTCTGCCTCGCAGGTGAGCGGAGGCCGTGAAAGACTAGAGCACAGGGTACGAACTGCAGGCGAAGTGCGGACATCGTGCTGGGGGGCCGGGCGAGGGCGGTTCTCCCCGCCTGGAGAAGTCCGGGAAGGCGCCCAAGACGCGCTGGGCCCTGACGACGAGCAGGGATTAGCCCCAGGAGGCGGGAACCGGGCGAAGGCGAGGGCAGAGGCACCGCAGGCCCGCCCGCTGTCAGCCGCGGAGCCGAGACCGAGGCGGGGCAGAGACAGACAGCACGCAGCTTCCAGCGTCCCGCCCAGGCTGGGACCTGAGGGCTAGCCTCCAAAAGATCGTTTTCAAACTTTTGACTCTGGAAAACTTGACCCTCCATAATCACCAACATTTTGCCAATCTTTTTCATCCATCACCCTCACTGTTTTTGTTGTTGGGACTATGCTATGAGTATTTTACAGTAAATCCCAAACATCATGCCATTTCTCCCGTCAATTTCAAGTATGGTCTCTAACTGGTAACGACTACTTATTTTTACTTCTTTTTATTGTGGCAAAATATACATAACAAAATTTGTCATTTTCACCATTTTTAAATGTACACTTCCGTGGGATTAAGTATATTCACAATATTGTGCAACCATCGCTACTATCTATTTTTGAAACTTGTTCTCATTATCTCAAACAGAAACTCTGTAGCCATTAAGCAATAACTGCCCATTCCTCTACCCCCCACCCCCAGTACCAGGTAACATCTGATCTACTTTCTGTCTCTCTGAATTTGCTTATTCTTGGGTAATGACTTTTTATTATTTTATTTATTTATTTATTTATTTTGAGACAGAGTCTCACTCTTTTGCTCGGGCTAGAGTGCTGTGGTGTCAGCCTAGCTCACAGCAACCTCCAACTCCTGGGCTCAGCGATCCTCCTGCCTCAGCCTCCCAAGTAGCTGGGACTACAGGCATGCGCCACCATGTCCGGCTAATTTTTTCTATATATTTTTAGTTGTCCAATTAATTTCTTTCTATTTTTAGTAGAGACGGGGTCTCGCTCTTGCTCAGGCTGGTCTCGAACTCCTGAGCTCACACAATCCGCCCGCCTCGGCCTCCCAGAGTGCTAGGATTACAGGCGTGAGCCACCGCGCCCGGCCTGGTAATGACTTTTTAAATATAAGTACCATGCCCTTGTCTCACCAAACAAAATTAACAACAATTTTTATTCACGTCTTTACTGAGTCTATATTCAAGTTTTCCCACTGTCTCCAAAAATACTCTCAAAAATTTTAAGCAGAGAGGTCAGATACACCTAAGATCTGAGAGACTGCTTTGTCTGGAATGTGGAGAAGACAGAATGGAATGAATTAGGGCTCAAGATCGTTTGAAGGCCGGTGTAGTAACTAGACTTCAGGACTTGCTATTTTATTGGTGCTTGGCAAATCGATAGCTGTTGCACAGCACTCACCTGACAAGTCCATTAATCATTTGATTGATTAGGGGTAGGAACTTAGAAGCTAGCTGGGAAATGATAGCAACATTAAAAAATAGCATTTTTTGAAATGGCAGAAAGTAGTATGTGACTCCCACTGTAGATGTTTTGAACAGAGACATAAATGAGATCTAAAATAGTCAGATAAGGCTTTACATTGGTGAAGGGGTTCTTAACTTAAATTTGGACATGTTATCTAATTCAGAGGTCCCCAATCTATGGTGAGTTGTATAATTATTTCATTATATGTTACAATGTAATAATAATAGAAATAAAGTGCACAATAAATGTAATGCACTTGAATCATCCCAAAACCATCCCCCCCCCCCACCATCCGTGGAAAAATTGTCTATCATGAAAACGGTCCCTGGGGCCAAAAAGGTTGGGGACTGCTGATCTCATTCATAGACCATAAACTTTCTTTCAGTACATAGAGAAATTTCTGTTATGAATAATTGGTTTAGGAATAAGAAACAAAGAGCAGGAAGACATGAAGATGTTTCTGGATAAAGACGATGTTCTGTGGCTGGTTGTTGATATTATTATTCAGTGATTAAGCTGTTACATCAAATGCTCTGCAAGTAAGCCACTTCTTTGACAGAGAGCAAGCTGCGCGGTGTCTTAGTTAACATTCATATAAGTGATCTGGAAGCGAGTACGTGGGGAAATTGCCAGGTTTGCAGATGGCATTCAGCTCTTCCAGGGATTAAAATGCCAAGCTGATTAGGGGCAAACTGAAAGAAGATGTGGACGTGGGCAGAAAAGTGGCAGAGGAGTTTTAATGTGACGAAGTGTAAGAAAACACATTCAAGGGAAATAATCTTATCTGAGGATCATGAGCTGGAGTGCTCAGCTACAACCTGGTAAAGGAACCTGGAATGACAGAAAACTGTTTCTGTAAGACAGTCCTGTGAGCTGTCACAGGCAAAAAACAATAAGACTGAGAGAGTGAAATGAGGAAAAATGTTAGTTATTACCAGAAAGTTTATTGGAAACCCAACATAAAGGGTTTCTCACTCTCTGGCCTCATCTCACACAAGCCGTGGTGCCTGTGTCTTTGTGATGTCGCATATCAGATCCACTCACCTGAACACAAATGACATGATGAAAGTAGAAATTGGTCCAGAGAAAAACAGGACAAAATGAAATGGCTCTGATTTTAGGAGAGCTAAAATAATTAGTTTTCTTCAGTCTGTAAAGGTGAAGATCCAAAGGGAGCACACGGGTGTGGAGAAGAGAAGGAGAACACCATGTACAGGATCGCTCATCTCAGACAGCCCAAATTAATCCTCACGACATTTCCTGCCTCTTACAGGAATGTCATCTCAAGTGTCGCTGGTTTTATAGGAAAATGAGGCTCAGATGAATTAACTGACTTGGCTTAAAGGCAGCAGCTAGTAGGTGGCAGAGCTAGTGAAATTAAATTCCAGCCCTTGTGATGCTCCAGTTCAGAGATTGTATACTTCTTTAGATGGGGACTGTTCTCTACTCATTTTTGAGTTCCAATGCCTGTCCTACCATTGGACACATAGTAGATGCTCAGGAAATGTTTTAGAGTTATTGAATTGAATCCAGATAGATATTTCGAGGTTAATATCAGAAAAGACAACCGGGCTCAATCTGACATAGAGTCTGGGGCTTGAAGACCTCTGAGGATATCCACTTTGTCCTTCTCCAGGACATCACCTGAAATTCCTTCAGGTGATCTGCGGGAAGGTTTCAACAGCCTTAGGTGGCAGATGAGATCCCTTAAGAGAAGCAGCAATCCCAAAGCTCTGAAAATAACTAATTTCTGAGTAAACACCCAGCTTTGACTTCAGTTGGGAACAGCAAATCACTTTTTCTGAGCAGATTTTCTGAAGATCTCTATTTTGGGGAATAATTAAATGATGCAGTGTCACGAGATAACAAGATTATCAAATGCAGAAGAAAAAAATTCTGTAACTCAAGAGAACACATGATGGGAAGATTAGATGCATTTGTCTGTAATTATAGTGCAGCTACAGAACAGAATGCTTTGGAGTCATGGGACAGATGCTCTTTCCATGACTTGCTTGTGAAATTAAATCAGGCTGATTTGATATTGGAGAAAAGTGGGTCAGTTATAAAGTTTGCTTTGGAGAAAAATCAGGGAAATATAATTTTTGAAAGATATGGCATTATTTTATGCCAGATAAACAGGGCTCCTAGCATTGTGAAAGCTCCAGGTCCACCTCCAGCTCCACAAATCATACCCACAACCACCATTACCACCAAAGCTACACATATCCATCCTTTTGTAGCAGTCTAGATACAGGGAAATGTCCTCCATGATCTGGTCCCACCCTTCTATTTTACACTGATCTCCCACTATTTCCCCCCTGCAATCTGCTGCAGAGTCTCCATGTGAATTAGAAAAAGGTACCTCTTCCTCTGGGCACTGGCACAGGACACACTCTTGCACCGGGGCACTTGGCTGGGTGAGCAGAATGTGGGGCTGCACTCCAGCCCCCACTCGTCGTCTCAGACAGATGTCCTTGTGCAGTGAACAACCTGCACATGCATATGCAGGAGCCCCGTTCCTGCTCCATCTACCATCCAGACACTGCTTCCCAACTACTGCTTGTTAAACTACTACCCCTGTGCCTTGGTCCACTGTGGAATCATCCCCTCATCATTCTTCAAGGTCCCAAACAAGTTCTGTCTCCCTTAGGAAATGTTCCCTGTCCTCCCCTCTTGCAGTAGTTTCTCCTTCTTCTGAAAGCCTAGTCTGAAACCCATTGATTTGTCATTTTTAAATAGACACAGCCTAGCATCATCAGCTAATTTTTCACTTATGTGTGTCTCCCCCGCTGCCCGCTACCATATCAGAAGCCCCCAATGTGTACACTGCATCTTACACTTCCTTCCTATTCCCCAAAAAACCTCACACCACTGCCTTGTACAAAGCACAACTATGATAGTTAATTTTGTGTCAACTTGACTAGGCCACAGGGTGCCCAGATATTTGTTTAAACATTATTTCTGGATGTGTCTGTTAGGGTGTTTCTGGATAACATTAATATTTGAATCAGTAGACTGAGTAAAGCAGAATGCCCTCCCCAATGTGTTTGGACATCATTTAATCCATTAAAGGCCTAAATAGAACAAAAATATGGAATAAGGGAGAATTTACTCTCTCTGCTTGTCTTCAAGCTAGAACGGGAGTGGGAACCTGTGACCTTCTAGGTCTCTAAGTGCGGCCTTTGGACTGAATCCAAATTTTACAGAACAAATCCTTTTATTTTTATTAATACATTTTTGTTCATCTTTTGTATTTTTATTTTTAAAATTAACATATTTAAAATACCAAGGAATAAAATAAGTTTCAATGAAATAATCCTTCCAGATTGACCAGCACAATTAGAACATTAGTAAGCCATAAGGGCTAAACTGATGGCTGCTACGCTCATGTTTTAGTGCTAACTTCCCCCACCTGACTGGCGCCACTACCGCACAAGGCTGGTTGGCAAGAGTTTATGGGGGTTGAGTGTGCCAATCTGTTATCAGCTTTTGACAAGGGTGCACTGTGTTTCTGTTTGAAGTGGAATTTGTGAATAGTTGCACAGCTCGACAGACTTTTTAATTCTGTCTGTTTAACAGCCCATCATGTCAAAGAAGATCAAGAGAACACTGAACCAAGAAAACAGATTTTCTAGCGAGGATTGGGAAATGCAATGTTATTTTGTTTCTGCTAAAGATAAGATGATTTGCTTGCTTTGTGATACTGCAATATCAACATTAAAGAAATTCAATGCCCGTCAGCATTATAACACTCATAAGAACCACAAATACTTTAAATTAGAAGGAGAGGTGTGAAAGGCTGTATTGCATAAGTTACAATAAAAGATGAAAAACAATTACCAAAGCTTTCAAGCAGCAATAAGACCTGGAAATAATACCACAGAAGTAACTTGTAAAGTGGCTTATATACTCGGGGAAAAAGGGGAAGCCATTCAGTGATGTAGAAATTGTGAAAGAATGCATTGTCGAAGTTGTAGGATGCTTAGACCCACATAACACTTCAAAGTACGAACAACCGCCTCTTTCAAGGAGAACCATAACTGACTAGCAGCATGAATTAGCTTTCAACTTAACAGAACAACTTCATGCGATACTTTGAAAGGAAAATATATATTATTCAATCGCTTTGGATGAATCAACTGATACTACTGACTCAGTGCAGGTTTTATACTTCATTTGGGTCATAACTGAAGATTTTCTTTGCAATGAAGAAGAGTTACTTGCTTTGGGCACTTTTACAAATAGAACACAGAGAATAGGTATCTTCAACAACTCTCAGGATAAATGTCGTGAAGTTGGACCGAATTTGGCAAATTTAGTGAGTGTATGAACAGACCTGCACCTTCCATGACAGGAAAACATGAAGGGTTTATTGCACAGATTAAAAAGTTTTAACAGATCCAGATGCTGTCATTTGTTTTCATTGTATCTTGCATCAGCAAAATCTCTGTGCTAAAGCTACTATTTTAAGTGAAACTTTGCAACAAGTTATATTACTAAGTGTTGTTAACTATTTTCCTGCAAATGCAACACAGCATCTTCAATTTTGTAACATGCTAAAGTTGAATGATGAGGTCTTCAGTGTGGATTTGCCGTATCATTCTAAATGCTTTGGTTATTGCAGGGACAGGTGTTAGCCAAAATTTTATCTCTGTGAGAACAGATAGTTAAGTTTTATGAAAAACAGAATCAGCAAGGTGAATTATTGAAAGAAGATTTCTATAGGAATGCAGCATATCTATGTGATACCATGTCAAATCAAAACGACTTGAATATTTCTTTGTAAGGTAAAACTAAGTCTATATATGATATGTGGCAAAAAAATCCAAGCATTTCAAAAAAGCTATCTTTTTCAGAACAATTCTTCTTCAAAAGGAAATTTTGGATGAACATTTTCCCCCATTAGCAAAGGTCATTGATGAGCAGGATTATATATGCAAATCATCTGAAGAGTACATAGCTGTTATAGACCTATTAATTGGAGAATACAATGAAAGGTTCACTGACTTTGAAAATCATGATATCACACTCAAATTAGCATTTCAGCCTCACCTAGATGATATCACCAAGGGACCTAAAGAACTACAGATAGAATTGATTGAATTCTCAGTAGATGACATTTTAAAGTTTTCTTAGTTTGATGCTAAGAAAGATCCAATTGAAATATGGGAAAATGCAGGAGAATAACCACGCCTTTGGTAACATGCCCAAATAATGCTTTCTTGCTTTTCAACCACTTATTGCGGGGAATCTACATTATCCTACCTAACCTGAATCAAGATGCCCTTAAGGTCACAAATGACTTGACACCCATCTAGAGGATCAACTGAAACTGCGGACCTCCATGCTGCAACCGAATATTCAAATGCTTTCCAACAAAAATCAGACATAACAAAATCATTAAAAGATTAGTTAACTTTAAAATTAACAGATAGTTTTCATTTTTGAAATTATTAAGTACATCATAGTTAGATTTTGACAAAATAATGTACATTTTTAAGTATATCTAATTTAAGTTTCTTGAATGCGGCTTTATTTGATTACAGCTAAATTCATACAGCCTTCCTACATGAAAAGTTTCCCCACCCCTGAGTGAGGACATTGGTCTTCTCCTGCCTTTGCACTGAGACTGAAACACCATTGCCTCTCGCTGTCCTCAGACCTTAAGATTCAGACTGGAACTATATCATTGGCTCTCCTGGGTCTCCAGTTTGCTGACTGCAGATCTTGGGACTTCTCAGCTTCCATAACTGTGGGAGCCAATTCCTTATAATATACATACACATACATATACACACACACACACACACATGTGTGTACACACACACACACACATGGGCTGCTATAACAAAGCACCATAGACTGGCTGGCTTAAACAACAGACACTTATTTCTCATAGCTCTGGAGCCTGGGAAGTCCAGATCAAGGTGCTAGTGGATTCAGTTCCTGGCTTGCAGATAGCTGCCTTCTTTCTGTGTCCTCATATGTAAAAGAGAGAGAGAGAGCTCTGTTCTCTCTTCCTCTTTCTAATAAGGACTTTAATACCCAATCACCTCCCAAAGGCCCTACCTTCAAATACCATCACAGTTGGGGGCACACAACATTCAGTCCATAACAACATGCTTAAGAAAGACCTATCACTTGAGTCCCGGCAGAGGACACTTGCCCACTTGGGACTTCAGGGACAGGGAACCATAATACATAGAATAGTACTACACAAAATACACGATGCTATATGTTTATCAAATGACAAAAACAAATAGCCATTTACATCTTCTGGCTGGGGTATACACTCCCCGAATCCCAAGGAAGAGTACCTTCCCCTCCTCGTTACACAGACACAAGTTATTCACACTGACTCAGAAACGCTGCATTTTCATCAACTGCTGAGTGGTGCAGTGGAAAGAGCACGGATTTTAGAGCCGGACTAACCCAGGTTTAAATCTCAGGGCTTCTACTCACTGTCTGAACTTGGGCTCTTTTACCTCTTTGTATCTTCATCTGTAGATCCTATAAGGATAATACTATCTCTAAAGTTTTTTCGGGTTAAATGACTCTGCTTTTAATGTATTTCTGAAACATGCTTAAACTTATCTGTCCCTCTTGGGCATTTCACTTCCATCCCCCAGCTCTTTGCACATCTGCTTCTTTTTAATGCGTGTGACTCAGCTTACCCATTCCCTCCTCAGTGATTTTTCCTCACTATTTGAACTGAGGTGATCTCCCCGTCCCACAGCCCTCAAATCATTCTCTCTGTATGATCTTCATAGACATTACTTCCATTTTGAAATTTCTAGACTATTTGTTTATTATTCATCTCCCCAACCAGAATGTAAGTTCCACGGGAGCAGGGCCCTTGCTGTTGTGGCGGGTGCTGCATCAGTCTCACGCCCAGCTCTGTTACGATGCCTGGTTCGTTAGATACCCCAATACCTAGCACACCACAGCCACATACTTTAGGTCCCAATTTTCCCTCTTTTTATGTAGAAATTACTGGGTTAAACCACGTGCTTGTGTGAGTTCTTTGAAATGGAGGGCATTTCAGTAAAATGAGTTCATTGTTTGAGCGCTGATCAGGCATTTATAAACATAGACAAAAATATTATCACTTATTCCAGTGTGTGATGGGACCGTCCTCCACCTTAATGTTCCATTAACATTTTATTTAGGTTATTAAGTATGAAATGTCTGATTTCCTGAAGTACTAAGTTTGACAGTTGATATCTCTGACATTTCACTTTGACACTTCTTGTTTTATTTTTATTGTGAAGGTACATCCTCACTTTTTCAAATGCACGTTTTGGCTTGTGATTATCTTTCAAAAATTTTTTTGGAGCAATTTTTGTGAAACCATGGATAAATAAAAAATTCGTGTTATTTTCTAATATGAGTTCCATCGTGGAACCAATGCAGCGTAGACAGCTCGAAATATCAACGAAGTGTTTGGGAAGGATGTGGCTAATGAACACACAGTATGTTGATGGTTTGAGAGGTTCCATTCTGGTGATTTTAATCTTGAAAATGAGCCACGTGGGTGACCTGAGACAAAGGTGGATAATGATGAACTGAAAGCTGTAGTGGAAGCGAATCTTTCTCAACCTACGTGTGAATTAGCAGCAAGGTTTGATGTTACTATTCCAACAATATTGGACGATTTGAAACAAATTGGCAAGGTAAAGAATCTGGATAGATGGGTTCTGCATGAATTAAATGAGCATCGGAAGAGAAATCATCTCACAGCTTGCCTTTCTGTGCCGTCATGACATAAAGGTGAATCATTTCTACACCATATTGTTTATGTGTGATGAAAAATGGATTCTTTTTGATAATCACAAGCATGAAACACAAT
This sequence comes from Propithecus coquereli, assembly GCF_000956105.1. Taxonomy (NCBI): domain Eukaryota; kingdom Metazoa; phylum Chordata; class Mammalia; order Primates; family Indriidae; genus Propithecus; species Propithecus coquereli. The sequence goes on from NW_012150408.1 coordinate 905,001, forward strand.
GGTTGGATACACATGAAGTGCCAAAACACAGTCCAAAACCAAATATTTATCAAAAATGCCAATGACGTCTGTTTGGTGGTCCAGTGCTGGTATTATCCGTTACAGCTTTGTGAAACCTGGTCAGTTGATTACAGCAGATGACTGCTGTAACCAGTTGGATGAAATGACGAGGATGCTTGTGATTAAGCAGATGAGATTGGTCAATAGAGACAGGCCAATCCTCTTGCAAGACAATGCTCAACATGTCGCACAAACAAGGCTGCTCAAACTACAGAGATTGGACTTAGAAACTCTCTGTCATCCACCATATTCACCAGACCTTGCACCAACTGACTACCACTTCTTCCAGGCTTTGGACCACTTTTTGCAAGGAAAACTACTCAATTCTCAACAAGCTGTGGAGAATGCCTTTTCCGATTTCATGGCCACTTGCTCTCCAGGCTTCTTCGCTGCTGGCATAAACAAGCTACTGTGAAGATGGCAAAACTGTGTCATAGTTTAGGTGCATCCTTTAATTAACTCTACTGCTTCTTGTTTGAGATATAATAAACTACACTTTTGATTCGAAGTTGGACATTTCATATTTGATGACCTTAATAAATACAAATCTTTTTTTTTTTTATTTCAGCAAATTATGGGTGTACATATGTTTAGGTTACGTGTGTTGCCCTTGGTTCCCCCCCC
>NW_012150408.1:906594-908577 GCF_000956105.1 Propithecus coquereli
AGTTCTAGATAGATTCTGGTTATCAGCCCTTTATCAGATGTGTAGAGAGCAAATATTTTTTCCCATTCTGTGGGCTGTCTATTCACTCTAATGATAGATACAAATCAACATATCAGTTATTGAAGTATTTATACATTTTGTTCTCATCATAATGTGAGAAATTTAATAAAACATTCTCTCAGCCTTCTGAGAGGGAAAATTTTGCTTAGAGGCCTTCTACTTATTTTACTTATGAGGAAATAGAGGCCTAAAGAGAGGAAATATTTGTTAAGTTCAAGATCAAACAACAGTGAGAGGCAGACATCCCTTTACATCCCACCATGCTGCCTCCTTAGAGCAAGAAAGGCAACTCTCCTCCAATTCAAAGATTGGAATTCAACAGACAGAGACCCCCAAATGATATAATAGCATTTGGAAACTGGGGACCTGATTTCCATTCAGAGTGCTTGCAAGATCAAGTATGAGAAAGAATGTAAACAGCTTAGCATTACAGAAGCATAAGGAAGTTTTATTTATTTCTATCACTTTACATTCATTCTGTTCATAATACTGCATCACCAGTGCACAGTTCACAGAGCAAGGAAATAAACATGGTCTCCCCACATTCTGCTGTCATTAGCAAAGGAGACTTGATCTTCTTTTCCTGGTCCAAGTGCAAACTGCCATGGCTGGAATGATCAGCCTACTCACCACCATGGCTCAGCAGAAACATCCTTATAGCTCAAGGCAATAACACTTTGGATTTCCAAATCCAAACCCAGGTGGCACATACCATTCTACAATTTCCCAACTGGCACCGATTCAGGGGGGTGTTATTCACCGGAATAGGTACTAACGATTGAATTTTGGCAGGCTGAGAAGAGAACTGGCACTGGCCTGGAAGAGTCATGCCACAGGTTCCCAGGTGCAGTCCGGTTTATCGACACGTTCCACACGGGTTCTGAATGGAGACATGGACCTTGGATGCTATCCTCCCATTCTTATAGGAAAACAGCTGGGGCTTACAGAGAGAAAGTTGCCCAAGATCATGCAGTGGGAGCCCTGTGGGAACGCTGATGTCTTCTCAATCCAATTCTCTTTTCTTTATACCAAGTTTAGCCCACAGTGGGAAGCTCATGCCTTCATATACAAGTGCAAAGATATACGGTGCTGTTCCGGCGCCCTTCTCGGTGACTTCATCCATTCTTTCAAGCCACCTCTAATGATCCATTGAAATAGTCCTCACATTCAACAAGCCTTAAAGAGTAGTTTTCAAAACCAGCTCAAACTGATTTACTTGAAAACTTAGTTAATTTTATCCCTGGTGTTTGGATACATTCCTTTGAAAAGGTTTCTATTATTCAGTGCTGTTATAATGAAATATATTTTTAAAACCTTTTAAAATATTACAATTCTCATTAATTTATGCATGTAACAAAGATTCATTAGATTAGGCACCTGTAATTTTTCTAGCTGTAGGTAAGGCAATTAGGGGGTAGGGGAAGGAAAGACCTCACCCAGCTCGAACACAAAGAAGAATAAAAATAAATTAGTGTTAACAAAAAGTACAGTGGATTATCTAGAGTACAAGCACCAAAATTATATTAACTACAATAAAATTAATAATAGCTAATGTTTATTAAGTACTTAAAAGTACTAGTTACTTTATACATTTCAGTGAATTAATCCTCATATCAATCATATAAGGTAGGTAGCATTAGCTCTCAATTTTACAGATGAGGTAACTAAGGTGCAGAGAGATAAGTAACTTATTGAAGGTCATACAACTAATTACTGGGTGGTGGATTCAGGATTTGAAACCGGGAAAACTACCTCCAGAGCAGATCTTATTAACCACTTCACACTACGTATAAAATATGGCATTATTCAGAAAGAATTCTTAAAGACTATCCATTAAAAAGTCTCACAGTTTACTAATAATTTTCTACATATTCACTTTTCAAGGTTTTTAGTACATGATTTTCTGTTATATTTGACTTTTTT
>NW_012150408.1:910162-927996 GCF_000956105.1 Propithecus coquereli
TATGAAAAAGACACCTGCACCGGAATGTTTATAGCAGCACAATTCACAATTGCAAAGATGTGGAAACAACCCAAATGTCCATCAATACATGAGTGGATTAATAAACTGTGGTATATGTATACCATGGAGTACTATTCAGCTTTAAGAAACAACGGAGATATAGCACCTCTTGTATTCTCCTGGAAAGTGCCGGAACACATTCTACTAAGTGAGGTATCCCAAGAATGGAAAAACAAGAACCACATGTACTCACCATCAAACTGGTTTCACTGAGTGCACATATAAGAATAACATCTATTGGATGTTGGGCAGGGGGAGGGGAGAGGGGGAGGAGGGAGGAGGGGACGGGTATATGCATACACAACGAGTGCGATGCGCACCTCCCAGGGGATGGACACACTTGAAGCTCGGACTTGGGGGGGGGGAAGGGCATCATACATAACCTAATCATCTGTACCCCCATAATATGCTGAAATAAAAAAAATATGTTAATAAATAAACACGTGGCACAGAGGGAGTGACAGGGCAGGGGGGATAAGGCTGGAAGGCAGGAAGGAGCCAGTTCCTTGCTCCCTGGTTTGCCAGTGACCAGGAGAGGGGCCGCTGCAGACCTTGAAGCAAATAATTTGGAAAGGGAATGATGAAGCGCAAACTGTGACTGTACTCTCTAGAAGGGATATTTCTACTTGAATATTGTTTATTTCCTGGGTTCCAGATTCTGTACATTAGGGATTTTCCTAAAACAGCTGAAATCCTGAGGCCAAGAGTAGCTGCCCCCTTTGCGTCAATAATTTTGGTATGTGGCTTCACTTGAGTGGCTTAAAGACTCAATAGTCTGTCTCTGTCATTCATGTGTAGAAAACTTAAAAGTAGGTCATCATGCTCCCCTCACACTCCAATGCAAGAATCTACTCTACATTTATTTATAACAAGGGCCCAACAGAAAAATTTCTCAGGGTGTTTTCTTTTTGTGTTTTGTGGGGTTTCTTCCCCTCATTTTTCAGACAGTTGATTTTCAAACTGGGCTAAAATTTGCCATATTGCGGCTTGCTGCTTGGTTCTGGTTCTGCCCACATAAAACTGGTCTGCTTCTTTTTTGTCCATGTCCACCTCGTGGGGGACAGTGAACAGACCCTTTTGAAACTTCTCTTCTTCAGGCTACACTACCCCTGTTCTCGTGTGACCCCCTCCTGTGACAAGGTTTTCAATCTCAGCCTGAGGCTCCTCTTCGAAAATGCTCTGCTTATGTTCTCAGAGCGTGATAGTTAAAATTCTTCCGGATTCTTCTGGACCCGAGTAAAGCAACACGTACTGGAAGTTGGACAAATCTGAAATTTTCTTCGGTGTAGCTTTCTCTTGACAAACTACCACTTAGGGAAAACATCATCTTGGAGGAATGCAAGTCTGCTTATTTCTTCAAAGTTATACATTTTAATGAGACCCAGAAGTATCTGTTTAAATTTGTTCCATCACTTTACATCATGCCTTACTATGGAAAAAATAACTAATTTGAATCCTCAAGCAGCTATACACATTTCTCCAAACTTAAGTCCATTATTTGTCATACAGAAATATTTAAAGGATAATATAACAAATACCTGTTTCCACTACCCTGCTTTGTCAAATCTTAATTTTTTTATACCTTTTCAGATTAAAAAATATATATATTGATATTTACTGTTGAAATTTCCTGCACACTCCTCCCCAATCTCATTCCTCTACCTTCTTCCTTCCCCAGAGGCAGCTATTCTGAACTAATGTTTATTATTTCCATATGTGTATTTATATAGTTTTACTATAATACATGTGTATATATCCATAAACTATAGATAGTACTATTTTGCTTGCTTGCTTTTTTATAGAAGTGGCACTATTCTATGTCTGCCTACAACCTGCATTTTCCCACTCAGTGTTATATTTTGACATGTATTCATGGTAATACACAAAACTGTGGCTCCTTTATTTTTATTGTTTGAATATACCACAATTAATTTATCTGTTCTCTCAATGATGGACATTTAGATTACTCTGGATGTGTGTTATCACAGATAATGCTGAGCTGATCTTTCTTGTATGGGGTCCCTAGGACAAGTCTTTTCCTTTTCATTGCCTCGCAATTTCACATTTTATTTTTATTCTTTTTTGTAACTAGAGAGAATGGAAAAGAGGCAATATTAACTTTTTTTTTAACATGCATAATTTTCTTACCGAGGTATAAATTTAATCAGTGGCTCTCCTCTCCTCTCTGATTTTAGCATTTTTTAAGACTGGTCACTCTCCTTCCCTCTTTACTCTCCTCTCATGTCACATATTATTATTGTGCACTATTTTAATGTCACCTTGCTTTTATATTCCCTGAGTTAGTCATTATTTTTGTTACTTTGTACAGTCAGATGTTTTCTGGTTTTTTTTTTTTTGTTGTTGTTGTTTTGCTTTAGATTTATCCACACTTACCAATCTTTTTTGCTCAATTTCGCTTTTTACATGTCACTACTTCATTTTGAATTCAAATTCCTGCTTCCTGAAGAATACCCATGTTTTGTAGTCCTTTCAGAAATGATCTCTTGAGATGTAAACTTATCTGTCTAAAATTGTCTCCATTTTATTCTCTTTTTTGCTACATTGCCCAGGCTGGCCTTGAACTCCTCAAGTGATCTTCCTGCCACAGCCTCCTGAGTAGCTGGGACTGCATTTGTGTGCTGCTATGCCCAGTTTTATTCTCACTCATGAATGAAGGCTCAACTATGTGGTAAATTCTAGAGTGTTTGTTTTCTTCCTCTCAGCTTTTAAGGACATTATTCATTTGTATATTTTGCCCCTGCTCTCAGTCTAATTCTGATTCCTTGAAGGAATCTCTTTTGTTTTTGGATGCTCTTAAGATCTACTTTCTGTCTTCAATTTCCTGCAGATTCACTACAGTATGTCTAGATGTAGCTTTATTTTAATGTATCCTTTGGCACTTGATGTGCTTCTTAATTGATGTTTTTCATCAATTTGGAAAAGCTTCAACCATTACCTCTGAATATTGTCTCTTTTCCATTCTTTCTATTTCCTCCTTCTAGAACTATTGTTGGACATATATTGAATCTTCTCTTTCTATCATCCATGTCTCTTAACATTGCTTGCATATTCTTGTCTTTGTCTCTTTGAGAGGCACCATGAATAATTTAGGTTTACCTTCCAGTTCACCAATTTTCTCTTTGGCTATGTTTGATCTCCTATTTAAATAGCCATTGCATTTTTAATTTCAATTACTATACTTTTTATTTTTAGAAATTCTATTTGTCCTATCTATTTTATTCATGATGTCTTGGTTTTTTCATGTTTTTAATTTCTTCTTATCCTTAACAATTTTAAATACATTAATTTCATAGTATAGGTTTTTCTCATTTTATAGTTTTAGATCTTTTATCATCTTAAGATTAAGAGCATTTGTTTTCTTCTGATAAGCATCCCCGGGTATCACTGGCTGATGTTTATGTTAATTAGTGAATTTGCAGGACCTCAGATCAACAAGTGAAGACAGACCTGTGGTTATGTATTCCCAAAGGGAGAATTTATTTTTTCTATCTAGAGCATAGGCTGAGATAGACAACTTTCTTTTGTCCACCTATAAATGAGAAGTTTTTTTTCTATCTACCATTTTACTTTACGTCCTAGCCTCGCTTGTGGGTCTCAGCTTTAACTCTTGTCTTGTGAAGACTCAAGTTATCATCTCTGTTTCCTGTATGGGTATTAAAATCCCAGCCCCAAGATTACTAAGACAGATATCCCAAGAGGCCTGATAACAGCATCCTCTTACAGGCTTACTACTCAGTCTGTCTTCATTTTCAGCCTCCAAGGATTCCCTTACTTCCTTGCAAGTTCAGTTATGTATTTCAAAGAATCTTGCCATTTTTTGTTCAAAGTTGCTAGGAGTTCAGTGGTAGAGGGTTTTCAAGTGATTGAGTTCAAATTATTGCTGGAAACAGAAGTAAGATTGTTCTCTTTTTCTGAGCTTCATATAAGAAGCTCAAAAGCATACTTCAACTCAGCAGACATTTATTGGTCACTTACTGTGATGATTACATTTTATGTGTCAATTTGGCTAGGCTATGGTGCCCAGTTGTTTGGTCAAACATTAGTCTAGATGTTGCTGTGAAAGTATTTTGTAGACATCATTAACATTTATAATCAGTTGACTTTAAGTAAAGAAGGTTACCCTGTAAAATGTGTATGGCCTTAAGAACAAAAACTGAGGTTTCCTGGAGAAGAAGGAATTCTGCCTCAAGACTATAACACACAGAAACCCCGCTCGAGTTTCCAGCCTGCTGGCTTGCCCTACAGATTTTGGACTTGCCCACTCCCACAATCATATGAGCCAATTCCTTAAAATCAATCAATCAGTCTCTCTCTCTCTCATTGTTTCTGTTCCTCTGGAGAGCCCTGAATGATATACTTATTATGAATAAGGCCTTATGGGGGTCAAAGAGACGAGTAAGATATAATCCCTTTCCCTGTCCTCACAGAGATTGTAGTCTAGTGGTAGACAAATAGCTACCCCCAAAATGCATAAATAACATTATAATACTACAAAAATTATTGATGCATTTACTCCACAAATATTTATTAAGTATCTACTATGACCGAGATGCTTCTGCATGCTAGAATTATGAAGATAAGGCAAAGCTGATCTCCTTAGGAACACCACATAATGTGGGACTCAGACACAAACAGATAAAATATAGTAAGTAGAAAGACACAGGTACACTCTATTATGAAAGGGACGTAAGCCAGCTTGGAGGGGTTAGGGAAGACATCCTGGAAGAAGTGATACCTGGCTCCATCCTAAATTTAAGTAGGAGTCAGCCAGACAAAAGTGAAGTAAAACGTTAGGGCAGGGAATTCAGAGCCGATGGACAGCACAAACAAAATATGAAAGTGAAAAACACCATGGAATGTGCAAAGTTACTGCATACAAAATATGAGGCAGGGGGCTGGGCGTGGTGGCTCATACCTATAATCCCAGCAAGTTGGGAGGCTGAGGCAGCAGGATCACTTGAGGCCAGGAGTTCAAACTGGCCTGGGTGACATAGTGAGACCTGTCTCTCCAAAAAGAATTTTAGAAAAATTAGTTGGGTGTAGTGGCATGTACCTGTAGTCCCAGCTACTTGGGAGGCTTAGGCAGGAGGATCGCTTGGGCTCAGGAGTTTGAGGTTGCAGTGGGCTATGATGAGGCCACTGACCTCCAGCTTGGGCGACAGAACAAGACCCTGTCTCTAAAACAGACAAACAAACAAAATATATGAGGTAGGGAAAGATGGGACATGAGGCTTAAAGTCATGACACCATAGCAGAGAGCAATTGCATAAGGTTGGAAATTGAGAAAGGCTTCTTGAGGAAGGCAGCATTTAAGCTTGATCTGGAAAGATGAGTAAAATTTTAATAGGGGAAGACAAGAAGGAAGGGGGAGAAAGCACAGTACCCTGGGAGAAAATATAGGATACATGAAGGAGACACTGGGAAATAAGAATACAGAGGTAGGTTATGGCCAGACCACAGAGAGCCTTGAATGACTGATAACTCCAAAGTGAAGGCTGAGATGTATTCATTCCCTCAGGTAATGGCTAGAGGCCTGTGAAAAACAGAAGCTAATGAGGAAACTGCGGTTATAAACACCTACCACCTCCAAGGGCTTGGAAGGCCCTGAAAAGCACACCTGGCCATGGCATTCGGCTTCCTCTGAAAGATGCAGCCAGGCTGGCTAAGGGACAGGAAACATCTGTGCCACCATGACCTGCCCGAATCCGCTCTCTCCCTATCCTTCTTGGCACCGCAAAAGCTGGGAACAGAACAAAGGCTAAGGCAAGCCCCAGCCTGGGTCCCAGAGAAAAACAATAAGACGAATGGGCCAACCTGATTTACCTAGTGGGGAAGGAGAGGTGGACCCTGTCAGGTCTCATCAAGGGGAATAAAATAAAAGACTCATTGTTACTCTTTCCTCCCCCTTGGGAGATGAAGCTCTAAACAGTAAGTTGTGGTTAAAAAAGCACTGACCTGGAAAGGAAGCCGGGGTTCCAGTCCGGATCCCGTCACCAATTGCCGTGTGCACTGGGCAAGCTATTTCACTTCTCTAGGTCTCATTTCCCCATTTGTATTGTGAGGATGTTGAACCAGAATAGTGGCTCTCAAACCATATTCTTCGGAGCCCCAGAGTATCTCTGGGAACCCCCAACTCCATTTTAACCAAAGCAGCTCCATGTTTGTCTGTTTTATATATAGGGTTCTGCCTAAATCTTTGTTTGAAAAAACATTCGGATACTTTAAAATATGTGAAAACTCCTGGACTTGAATCTCTTAAGACACTATCTAGCTTCAGTGGTCTACGACTTTGTGGTTTCACGATGAGTTACTCTTAGGGAGCTTCCACCTTGAGGTCTACTGGGGCTGACATTGCGTAAAGAAACTCAAGGTGAAGAGAAGGTCCAGTCAGAGAGAGCGAAGGCAGGTATGAAGGGGAGAAGAGAGAAAATGAACCTAGGAAAAACATCAGGAATGAAAAAGTAGGCAGCTGATGAGCCAAGCCTCCAAATAGACCCAAAGGCTTTCCTGATGTAGGTCAAATCAGACAACTTGAAAGGTGACTGAAGAAAGGGCTTCTGGAAAGAACTGTGGAATATGCTTAAAATTCTGGCTCTATGCTTTCTTGCAAATAATTAAAACCACACATAACAAAATTGCCTGTATGTGCCACACAATATAGCACTGTAGCAAAAACTATCGTTAGAGAAAAAAAGAGGGAAAAATCACTGTTGAGGGGAAAAAAAGAGCTGGCAAGGTATACAGGAAAAGCTTGCTTATTTCTTTGTTCAATTATTAAAAATTTATCGAATTTCTGCTGGGGGTCAGAAACTGGGTTAGGTTTCTGGGATTGCAGAAATGAATAAAACTCTATCCTTGTCCTCAAGGAGCACAAAATTTAGTGGAAGAGACAGACACATAAACAGAGATGGGAAACTCAGTTCAAAAAAGCTGAGTGTTCACAGAGGAAGAACGGCATCGTTCAGGGAACACTAGCTGGTTTCAAACAGTGGCCAGAAGAGAAGATTTTTATTTTATTTTATTTTTTACTTGACCAAGAAAGGATACCTGGCACTTGAGCAGAATAGAAGCCTGCTTCTCTAGGAACTAAAGAAAGGGAAAATAGGCAGATCTACTAAAAGAAAATAGTGAGGGCAGGAATGAAGGTTAGGAAGCCAGAACTGAGAGACAGGAAAAACGGAGCCGTGGAAGGCCGCGCGCTCCCACACGGCAGCCACCGGCCATGAGGCGTGAGCGCAAACCAGACGTGCTGTGAGGGGGAACACGTGCCCAAGGTCGAAGATTCAGTACGAAGAAAAAGAATGTAAAATATTTCATTAACAATTTGTTTTATATTGGTTACATGTTAAAATGAGAATATTTTGGATATAGCATATTAAATAAAATACATTATTAATTTCACCTGTTTCCTTTTCCTTTTTTTACTTTGGCTATTAGAAAATTCAAGATTTTACATTTGCAATTCATGTTATATTTTTATTGGACAGTGCTGTGTTAAACCTTTGCCAAGCTCAATAAACAAGGTGATGTTATATCACGATAACCAAGAGATATAACCTTAGGATAAAATATGGACGCCTAAACTTTCTCATATTCTACCAAAATTCAACTTACATGGGGCCAACAGCATACTGGCTACTTAACAGTCTTGCAGCAGATAAGGTCTAAGAAGGAGTTTCTCCCTCCAAGGGAAGTCATTCTATTTTGTGCCTAACCTACAAATACCTGTTGCATCACAAAACTGAGGGACTTTTGGCCAGCTTCTTCATCTCTCCATGTCTGTTTCCTCATCCGTAAAATGCGTTAAGATCACTTTCCACCTATGTTTGTATTTCACTTTGCATTTTTTTTTTTTTTTTTTTGAGACAGAGTCTCACTCTGTTGCCCAGGCTAGAGTGCCATGGCATCAGCCTAGCTCACAGCAACCTCACACTCCTGGACTCAAGCGATCCTCCTGCCTCAGCCTCCCGAGTAGCTGGGACTACAGGCACACGCCACCATGCCCGGCTAATTTTTTCTATATATTTTTAGCTGTCCAATTAATTTCTTTCTATTTTTGGTAGAGACGGCGTCTCGCTCTTGCTCAGGGTGGTCTCGAACTCGTGAGCTCAAACAATCCGCCAGCCTCGGCCTCCCAGAGTGCTAGGATTATAGGCGTGAGCCACCACGCCCGGCCTACTTTGCATTTTATGAGGTTTCTCATATATCTTACCTGACCCTTACTGAGAGTTAGGCAGTGTCAAGGTCATTATCCCTATTTTATAGAAGAGTAAACTGAGGCAAAAAAGGTTTATCTGCTTGTGAACATCAAACCGTCGTCCAAGTGCAAGGTCACTGTTCTTTCCATTACTCCACGCCACTTCACACTGCACAAACATCACTTGTCGGAGACTTTCTGCTCTTGCTTTTTAGTTTTTCCTGTATGTATCCCCTCTTCCTAACCAGACTAAGTTATTTGAGTGCAATATACATGTCATATTCCTCTCTGCAACCACCATGTCATCTAACACCTTCCTCGTAGTAGGAGCTCAGCATTAAGACTAAGCGGAGCATGGCACGGTGGGCCAAGATAGGGAGATACAGGAATCCCCACTACCCAGCTCACTCCAGGAAGGGTTGATGCCAGTATCTGGGGAAGATGCCACTAACCTCAGAGCAGGAAGTTCTACCCTTTCCCAGAAGGGCAAAAGGCAGAAAACACAGAGACACAGGAGAGAGGATTTTAAACTTGACAACTCCAACTGCAACCTAAGGCAGCATTTTTAACAGGTTATATAACAGATTCTGGCACGACCCACTCATATCATCCAGAGTGCTGCCGGTTCCAGTTCCCGGTGTGATTGGGAGGGTGGACTGGGACAGAGTTAGTGCTCCATCTCCCAGTGCCTTTGTAAACAGTGAATGACGAGATCTTACACAGGCCAGCACCGAGTGGCACAAAATCCACAGCAATATATCTGAAGTGATTTCCAGAATTTATGTGTAGATTTTGAGACCACATTTAAACAATCTAGGATATTTCTTTTTCTGAGGATTGTACCTTGATAAAGTACAATTAGGAACTAACCTATCTCAACATTGAATCCAAAGTACCTTGCAAAGTTGTCACTCAGTGAATACATGCTGAATGACTCAGTAGTCACTACTGGAGGAAACTGCCTTGTAGTTTTCTCTAGGAATGAAGACTGGATCCAATGATCCTATCTTTAAGCTCTTGTGAGTAAGGAGAAATCAGAGTGGGGCCTTTTTACATATCCATGAAGGTGGGGAAAGGAGTATGAGGTTGTAACTAACTGCACTGATTTTATGTAACCTCCACCTAATATACATGCAGAAAATTCTTGGGTGACATTGACACTGCAATGACCTTTGCTTTCCCTGAGCTTTTAAACTCCAATCAAGAATGCCCTAGACTCTAGAGCTCACAGCAACATTTGTAATTAACAGGAGAGAACCTTCCTGCTCCACAATGTCAGGGACTGCTCCGAGAATCTTTATTGCAGAGGAGGATAGCTGTTATTAATGTTTAATGCCTCCTCCCCTCTTTTCCCATAAAACATGCAATACTCACTTTGGATCCCATCCTACAAGACTAGAAAAGGGTTGTGAGAATGGTTACTTCTGAAGTCAAACCTAAGGCAGTCAGTATTCTGGCCACTCTGAGGCCACAGCTCTCCAGCAAAAATTTGTTTGCCACCAGGTCGTTGACAGCATCAGGGTGCGGCCACAGTCACTATTCTTTCAGTCATCTTTCTCTTCCTAGTGATCTTTTCCCTTTTCCCCTCTCCCAACTGGGCCCCTATTCTCTCCTCCCAAGCTTTCTCTGATCGTGCTCCCCCTGTCCATGTTGGCAATCTGAAACACAGCATCCTCACAAAAATCCCTAGTTTCAAGTATAGAAATCCGATTAAGGAGGAATTTTTCATTTCCTTTTTCCTGGGAGTTCAGCGAGGTCCACAATTTTTGCTGTCTGCAGGCTTTGGGTTCATTATTGCCAGTCTTTGATTTATCTAAGCCACTTCCCCCAAAAGAGCTGACATTAGCCCCCTGAATCAGCTAATAGGCTCAGTCCATCTTTTCTGGGCTATTATTAACCCTCTGATCCTGACTCAATGACTCATTCAGGGCTCTGACACTCTTGGCTGAGAAATGCCCAGTTAAAAGGGCAGGCATTCACCTAAAAGTGAAGTAACTATTAATTCAATTAATTTTTAAAAAAATTATTGAATACCTATTATATATTAGGAGGTCCCACTAGCAGATGGGCATACAGAAATGAACAAGTCTAGACCCTGCTCTGAGGAAGCCAACAATTACCCAATTCATCAAAAGTTCACAGAGTGCCTACTATGTGCTACATACTGTACTGAGTGCTAGGGGAAAAAAGAGTTACATTCTGGGGAGCAAGATAGCACTACCAAGACATACTCTAATGTAAAATCACAGAGGCAAAAATCAAAGACTGTCAGCCAGAGCCCCTTGAGATTTAAGTTCCTACATAAATTGGAACTCTGGATTCCTTGCACACCTTTTCCCAGGAACCAGCGGTTTAAGAAGGACATGTGAATAGGTTAGTAAAAATACAGAATGAATAAAAGATAAAAGGGGACTCCTGAATCCTAGAAGGTTTCATCTGACATACGGCACAAAAATTCATGCTTTTCACAGCCAATTTTCTTATGCTTATTGGAGGTAAAATAGAAAAATATTCTAAAGATGAGGGTTGAAACTATTTTTATACAGCCACTAAGAACTGGCTGTGGGCTCTCTTCCTCCAAAAGTTGATTTAACTTTACTTTTAAAGTGTTAGATTCTAAAGTAGCTAGCTGTCCAGGCAGCAGGATTTGAGTGGTGAAATATATCCTTGCCTCCTGAAACGCCACCATACATTCCTCTAGGTCCTAAAGAGCAGCAGTATGATAAATTGGAATAAGGTGTCCTGGGTCCAAATGCTGTCTCTATCATTTATCAATTCTTTGACCTTGCATAAGTCACTTACCTGACTAAGTCTACTCTAGAATACAAGTCTCCTGCTTCCCAGATGAGTTTTCTTTCTACAAAAAATGCCTTTGTTCAGATGAAAATGAGATCATTCTTTGGAATGACAAAGGCGAAATCATTTCAGGGTAACAAGACATTTATCCATCAGAAAAAGTAATTAGGGGCCAGGTGCAATGGTTCATGCCTGTAATCCTCGCGCTCTGGGAGGCCGAGGCGGGCAGATTGTTTGAGCTCAGGAGTTTGAGACCAGCCTGAGCAAGAGCGAGACCCCGTCTCTACTAAAAAATAGAAAGAAATTACTTGGACAGCTAAGAATATATAGAAAAAAAATTAGCCAGGCATGGTGGCACGTGCCTGTAGTCCCAGCTACTCAGGAGGCTGAGGCAGAAGGATTGTTTGAGCCCAGGAGTTTGAGGTTGCTGTGCACTAGGCTTGCGCCACAGCACTCTACCCCGGGCAACAGAGTGAGACTCTGTCTCAAAAAGAAAAAAAAAAAAAAGAAAAGAAAAAGCAATTAGGGATAAAATTTGGGACTGAGGGGCAAGTTTTTGGGGGGTATATTGTAGAGGAAAGATTCTGGAGGGGGGGAGAGGAGTCAGGGCTAATAGAAACTTGTGACACTAGCTTAGAGCCTGGTGAGTGAACTCCTGCTACATTCGTCTTGCCTGGCATTTGCCTTTTTCTCACACTAGGCCTACCTTATGAAGCTATGGAGAAGGCAGGTAGGAGATGGTGCTCAAAGAGGAGCTAGTAGGTTTCTAAATTTGGTTTCCTTCCCCTTTCAACGTTTCGTAATGGAAAATTTCAACCATACAGCAAAGTTGAGAGTTGAAAGAATTTTACAGAGAATCCTCCACCTAGATTCTACCATTAACATTATAACACTATTCAAAAATTAACTCAAAATGGAACAAAGACCAAAGGGTAAAACTATAAAACTATGAGATGGAAACATAAGGATAAATCTTCATGACCTTGGATTAGGCAATGGTTTTTTAGGTAAAAGCAAAAGTAACCAAAGAAAAAATAAATTGGACTTCGTCAAGAGTAAAAACTTTTGTGCATCAAAGGATACTGTTAATAAAATGAAAAGACAATCCACAGAATGGGAGAATATATTTGCAAATCATATATCTGATAAGAGTCTAGTATCCAGAATGTATAAGGAGTCCTGACAACTCAACAACAACAAAAAAACAACCCAATTAAAAAATGGGCAAAGGACTTGAACAGACATTTCTCAAAAAAAACATAAACACATGGCCAACAAGCACATACAAAGATGCTCGACATCATTAGTCATTAGGGAAATGCAAATCAAAACCACAATGAGATATCAATTCACACTGACTAGGATGTCTACGATTTAAGAAGATGGATAATAACAAGTGTTGGTAAGCTTGTGAGAAATTCTCATACATTGTTGGTCGGAATGTAAAATGGTACAGCACTATGGAAAACAGTTTGGCAGTTTATCAAAAAGCTAAACATGGAGTTATTAATACCATATGACCCAGCAATTCCATTCTCTAGTGTATACCCCCAAAAATTGAAAGCAGGTGTTCAAACAAAAACTTGCACATAAATGTTCTTAGCAGTATTATTTCCAATAGGAAAAAGGTGGAAATAGCTCAAATTTCTACCAACTGATGAATGGATAAATAAAATATGGTATATCCATATAATGGAACATTACTCAGCCATAGAAATGAATGAAGTACTGATACTACAACATGAATTAACTTTGAAAACATTATGCTAAGTGAAATAAATTAGACACAAAAGAGTAGTACATTGTGTGACTTCCTTTATACTAAATATCCAGTATAAGTAAATCCATAGAAACAGAAAGCAGATTAGTGTTTGCCAGAGTTGGGGGAAGGGAAATGGAGAATGAATGTTTAATGGGTACAAGATTTCCTTTTGGAGTGATAAAAATTTTCTGTAATTAGATACTGGTGATGGTTATACAACACTGTGAATGTACTTAATGCCATTGAATTGTACACTTTAAAATTGTTAAAATGATGAGTTTTATGTTATATGAATTGCACCTCAATTTTAAAAATGGGGAGGGGTAAATATAGCCTGTCTTTCTGAAGCATCATTTTTACTCAAAATTTTTTCATCTTTTTATTTTTTAAAAGGTTTTTACATTAAACAATTATAAATAGTATGAAGTAGAGTGCAAATTTTACATATATTTTAAAATCAAAACATAAGACTTCAAAATATTTCAAGTTAAAGGCAGCAGCTCTTGGGTTACATATGTACTCTCTTTCCCTTAGGAATACTTTGATGGGAAAAAAATTACAGCATGAAGATGTCAATGCACAGAACTAGGATGCTGATCTGGACACAGTCATTCCTAGAGAGTCAGAGAGGAGTATGAAACGCTTCTTTAGGATGATAACAGACAGACTAAAGTCACCACCACTAAGTTTAGAACTTACAAAAAACCCTCACACAAGAAAATCCTGTCACTCAAAAGAAGGGGCACTAAATATCTCCTTGACAGTTCCTCTATTCACATCTTACCTACCCTACAAAGCATTCCCTGGTCATTACAGCCCATGGTGCTCACTTTTCTCTGGACTACCATAGAACTTACTATCTACACCACAATTATATACCATATACTAATTGCTTTTTTTTTTTTTTTTTTGAGATAGAGTCTCACTCTTTTGCCCAGGCTAGAGTGAGTGCCATGGCGTCAGCCTACCTCACAGCAACATCACACTCCTGGGCTCAAGCGATCCTCCTGCCTCAGCCTCCCGAGTAGCTGGGACTACAGGCATGCGCCACCATGCCCGGCTAATATTTTCTATATATTTTTAGTTGTCTGATTAATTTCTTTCTATTTTTGGTAGAGACAGGGTCTCGCTCCTGCTCAGGCTGGTTTCGAACTCCTGAGCGCAAACAAGCCGCCCGCCTCGGCCTCCCAGAGTGCTAGGATTATAGGCGTGAGCCACCACGCCCGGCCTACTAATTGTTTTTGACAACTCTTTTGTTTGTTTGCTTTTTGAGACAGTGTCACTCTGTCACCCAGGCTGGAATGCTGTAGCATCATCATAGCTCACTACAACCTCCAACTCCTGGGCTCAAGTAATCCTCCTGCCTCAGCTTCCTGAGTAGCTGGGGCTACAGGTGCACACCACGACACCTAGCTAATTTTTTCTATTTTTAGTAGAGATGGGGTCTTGCTCTTGCTCAAGCTGGTCTCAAACTCCTGAGCTCGAGCGATCCTCTAGTCTTGGCCTCCCAGAGTGCTGGGATTATAGGCATGAACCACTGCACTCAGCCTTGACACTCTTAAAGCATTTATTTTTGAAAAAGTTCATTAGTACATTGGATAACATCCACAGAGGCAACTGAAGCATAGTATAATGAACTTGCATGTGAAGCAGAAGAAATGGGTTCATGTTTCAGATCACTAACGATGTGCCATTCACTAGAGACGTGCTGTGACCCTGGCTGGATAATTCTTCCTCTCCCAGCTTCAGAACCCTCCTTTACAAAATCTGTACGTTATTAACAAGGACTATAAGGCCACTGTGATAACCAAAAGAGAATTATGTGCAATATTTTGCAAACTGCAAAATGCTATGCAAATGTGAGAGATTCTTAGTACTTATATTTTAATGGGTTAATAGCCTTATAACTTCGCTGTAATTTTTGAAAGCACAGCCTATATGTCTGTGTCCTCCACAGCTACAACCTGGGTTTGAGCACAGGACAGGCACCAAGGTTTCTTCTCCCAGCCACTTAATGCATGGGGATCCCAAAATGACACATCCCAGCACACTGGCCAAGGATTCTCTGATTCTTTAACGTGGAACAGCAGTCAGTATCACCAGGGATGAATGGCCCAATGCAGTGAACTCATGGGGAAGGAGTTCCGGATTTCTTTTCCTTAAAAAGAGCCCACTAACCAGAACCACTGGGTAAGCTTGTCAAGTGGGCAATACATTGACACCAAAAGCAAATTCAAAGCTTTTGAGTCAGAAGTCCCACTTAAGATAAAGAAGAGGAAGATTTAAAAAGGAAGACCTGCTAAAAGAAGAAGACCACTTCCTCTAAGCCATCCAATAGGACTGCTTAGGAATTGCCAGTTCTTTAAAAGTTCATTTAGGGTTGGCTAAGGAACTGGAAGGGATCTGAGTGGGATGAGATGATGATAATACTGATGATGATGATAATAACAATAATGACAACTCACATTTACTGAGTGTCACAATGCACTAGGTGCTACACTAAGTATATACAGACTACGACCCCATTAAGTATTATAATTATTGCCATTTTAAAAAGGAAAAAGCAAAAATTTCATTAAAAAACTTGCCTTAGGTTATTCAGCTAGTAGGAGCTAGTAGGAGCCAGGATACAATTTTGGATCTGAATTTCTCTCAAGCCTGAGTCTTTAATCTATAAGATGTACTCTATTGCCTTTTACACAGATTCTAGACAGGCAGAGTTCCCTCCTCTCATCCTGTATCTACCCCAAACCTAGGAGACTTATCTGTATAGTTGGGTCTTCTACTCTTCCTTTCCTCATACAGAGGAAAGATCTGGTATGAAAAAAAAATCAAGGAAGTCTGGAAGTGAAGGGTGTATTGGGGAAGGAAGGAAAGAAGAAAACAGAACTAACATTTACTGAACACTAAGTACATATCAGGCACTTCACATATTTCCTTTTTATATTAAAGCAAAAATATATTTACTGGTTTTTAGATACTACACAATAAGTGTGATCATTTCAGACAAGAAGGAGAAAGTAAAAGATTTTCTCAATCTCATGTCCCAAAGGCAAACTCTAATTGGTTTGATGAATATAATAGTATAACGTAATGATATAATGAACACCCATACTTTGATTATGTAATCTTCATAATCTTGAAGCTAGGTGGCATTATCCATTTTATTTTCATTTTATTTTTTAGGAATTTCCATATTTATTTTCTTTTTTTGTATTTTTTATTTATTTTTTTCATTTTTTTATTTCAGCATATTATGGGGATACAAATGCATGTTTATTTTCCTATTTATGTTTCCTAAGGAACACATAACTTAATAATCTTTTTGGATAGGCCATCTAATGTTTAAATTTCAAATTACTAAAGGACAGGGGAGGGGAATTAACATTTGCTGAGCTTCTCCTACGTGCCAGAAGCTTTATGTATGTTCCTAACTTAATTTTCACTACTCCTCGAGGTTCACATTAATATCTATATTTTATAGACATTTACCGTGAGAAGAGAAACCAGCTTGATGTGTATTGAAAGCCCAGGAGAATTCCAAGGTGGTATTATCCATTTTAGAGATCACATAATGAGCCCAGGGAGATTAAATTTCTTGTCCAAAATGACATAGCTCAAAACTGGGGAGTCCGGTGACTCCCAAGTCCCGGCTGTCTCCGCTACTGTGCCTCTGTCTTCTGTGCCTTCTTTACCTTTCTTCCCTCACACCTCTCCAAGTCCCCAGGCCCCCGATCATGTTTCTCTCTTGAGTCCACCTTATTCCAATCTCCCAGAAAATACTCCCTTAAAATGATTTCTGATAGTGGCACTTTCTGCTAAGAGAAAGCAAGAATGAGAAACCTTCAACATGTAAAGGAATAGATATTTAGGGATGCAATTAGAGGATGTCAGCAGGGCCCAATTACAAACCTGCTTAATCTTTACGACCACATTTTTAAAAACTGGACATTAGGAATAGGTATTGAGTTTTCTCCATACAATCGCCCCCCCCAAACTTTCCATCTATTTCCTACCTCTCTCTTTTTTAAGTAGATGGTCAGGAAAAGCTCTGAGAAAACTGGCTCCTAAACTGATTATGTCTTAAAAAAATAAAAAAGAAAGAAAAACGATAACAACAAAAATCCAAAAACCAACCAAACAAAAACCACTAAATAATTTATGAAGGGTACAGGACCCCTTTTGCAATAACCATTCCTATAGCCAGATGTTAGAATAGAAGATGACTGAATTAGTTCACACTGGAGTCTGATGACTGAGTAACAGCTTTTACTCCTGAGGGGGAAGGAGAGATAAGAAGAGGATTTTACATAAAAGAGGGACTCTGTTCAAAAAGAATGGAACTGGAGTTGGAAGAAGCTATCTTGCGATATTCTTTAAACAAAAAACCAACCTCTGCCACCAACTCAGTGTCTTGGGCAAATCTCTTCGATCCCCAAGGGCCTCAGATGCTCTAGTTGTCACAGGTAGTTCAACCAGTTGATATGTAAAGCTACTTCTAACAAAAACATCCTGATGTTCCCAAGAGTTGGTCTTACTTTCTTAGATTAGAAGAAATTAGCCTTTCCCAAATGAAATTTATTGGGTGTTCTGTGAAAGGTCTTCTATATTCAAATGATTTTAGGAGATGGGTTAAAACCTATGCTGCACTGAAAGATAAGAGATAACAAATAAGTCATATTACTCCTCCTTCCATGGCACTCTTTAAAATACAGTACCATGTTTCAGAAGCCTCCGCGTGAGTCATCTTGGATGGGAGTGACCTCTCTAGACGACCCTTAGCAACTGAACCAAGCAGAGAATTGTATTACCCGGCCTGATTACAGTGACATCATTACACTGACAAGCTCTCTGACAAGGATCTGCTAATTTATTTTTGAGCAGATTGTCAATAAGGGCTGAGCAAATGTCATTATACTGCAGCAACAACACCCATCGCTCAAAACTACAGGTTAGAAAGCTACCCAAACAGGAAGGAAAACATTAGCGTTAGATAGT
>NW_012150408.1:929876-1005040 GCF_000956105.1 Propithecus coquereli
TGTACAAAGACAGTTCTAATATCATGAAGCTTCCTATTTCATTCAAAAGGCCATATTTAGTGTATAAAATGGGGTAAATTAAGATGTTAATATATTAAACAATTTATAAACATTTAAAATTACAGATATCTTACAAAACAGCTCTGTGATAAAAACTGTTTCTTCAAACAATAAGTAAACACAAATTAAACATAGTACAAAAAGTCTCTTAATTAGCATATATTAGCTGGGAGAAGGGAAGGAAGGAAAGTCTTAGACTTGAAATCTAATAGCTTCACAACATAAAAGTATTCCTAATTAAACTTCACATACATTTTTAACACTGAAATAGTTTAAAAAATTGAAATTTTCAATAATTTCTTATTCCAAGGCCATGGAAACAAGTTTCACTTTGTTAAAGTTCTGTGGTGTGTTATTAGAGTCCGAGGACATTTGAGCTCTCTCCTCACATCCCTTCTGCTCAGTGCTTCACTGGACAAGACATTCTGTTGTGCTTTCTCCTTGAATTCACTGATTAAAAAGTCACACCCAATGCCCTGCCACGACGTCTAAGATGCATTCCTTAAACGACAGGATGTTGATTTTCTTGCAGATGTGGTCTGAATCTCCAAGGATAAACAGCTCTCGGGATGAGGTTGCTATGACAATGTTGTTGCTAGGATAATTCCAAGGATCACAAGCAATATAACTACACAAACAATAATGAACATCATTTTCCTTTTCGCTTTGCTGCGATATCTAACAGCTTTTTTAGTTTCCTCTTTCGCATGTTCTACATAGTCTGCGGCATTCGTAACGTTCTTTTCTATGTTGTTGATCATTTCACCCTGGCTCTCCACGAACATGGCCATGTCCATGAACATGTCGTGCAGCTCACGGATGCTGGTCTCCAGCTTCATGATGTCCTTGTGACAAGACTCGATCTCATTGAGAGCTTGTCTAGTAATTTGCGAATCTGATATAATGTCGTACGTGAAGACGGAAGGCCTCCCGCTCTCCAGCATCTCCTCCAGCTCCGCGTCCGTGGTGGTCCTCCCGGTTATTTCCAGCTGACGCTGGATGCGCCCCTTGCTGCGCTCCCGGAACAGCGTCTGCGCCTCGTTATACTCCGTCATGGCTTCCACAAACTTCCGAGACAGCACTGAGTGCTGGGTTCTTCGTATCCGAAGATCTACTGAGGCCCGGTTCCCACTCTCGTCCTGATCAAAACTTCGTTCAATGGCCTTTAACTTGGCTCGAATTTTATTAGCCGTTTTCTTGATTTCTTTGTTCAGATCTTCAAGCTCTTCTTTTATTTTTCCTTCTGGGTTTGGTGCAGAAAGAATGATGCTGTGGTTTTTCTTTACTTCTTCAACATATTGAGCTATTTTACTGATACTGTGTCTGATCTCCTCAACCTGATGGAAGAAATCCTCCATAAAATGGTCCTTCTCAACAACAACAGCTGTGTCTCCATCGTCATTTTTCCTACACGCCGTCAGGTCCGGCAGCTGGTCCCGCATTCCCGCCGGCCGCGCGGCGCGCCCCGCCACTCAGGCCTGCCCCGCGCCGCCTCGGCTGGGCCGCGGGCTCTCGGATCGCCGCGTCGCCGCCTCAGACTGCTACGGTGCCTGCGCCGCGCCCGCCGCCCTCCGCTCAGGCTGGCGCTGCCACGGCAACCGTGGCCCGCGCCACAATTTGCAAAATTTTGCTTTTAAAGCATCGATTTAAAAAAAGAAGACTGCTAGGAAACCCTATCTATACTCTCATTTTATCAAAACTGCAAAGAAATTGCAAACTGAATTACACATGATTTTTAATCAGAATAGTGGCCACAGTTGTGAATTATATAATTAATTATTCATTCTTTCATTTATTTATCTAAGTATTTACTAAAACTATACTATAAATGATATGCCATGCTATATACTAGGGATTTAAACATGATTAAGATTGTAATCCTCATATATAACTCCAAACATTAATTTTTAGTCATTGATAATATAAATATCAGTATTTTCTAAGTGTTATAATGTACCAGGTATTAACCTACCCTAAAGACTCTTAGGATCTAGTAAATGAGGTAAAATATATACACAAATGTGGTAGGCAGAATTCTAAAATGGCTCCTAATCCCAGAAGTATTGAGTATAATGGATTTTATTCCCTTAAATAGGTTATTATATGACAGAGTTGACTTTAAGATAGGGAGATTATCCAGGTGGGCACAAGCCTTTTAAAAGCAGAGAGTTTTCTCCTGCTGGGGGCAGAAGAGGAAGTCAGAGCTCTGAAGCATGAGAAGGACCCGATGTGCCATTGATGGGCTGAAGATTGAGCAGACGGCACGTGAAGGAATGCAGGCAGCCTTGAGAAGCTGAGAGCGGCCCCTGGCCGACAGCTGGCAAGGAAACAGGGATCTCAGTCCTATAACTACAAGGAACTAAATTCTACCAACAAGAACCAGCTTGAAAGCAGCCAGGCTGACACCTTGATTTCTACCTTGTGAGACCCTAAAGCAGAGAATCCAGCCACGCTATATCAGACTTCTGACCTACAGAACTGTGAGCTAATAAATAGGTGCTATTATGCAGTAAAAGAAAACAACAAATCATTTCCAGTGTTGGAATCATAGAAATTGTACAAATGTATAGTGTCTGGGATACCATGTGGACTCCCTTCAGGCCAGACTAGAAAAATTTTCCCTATAGTCTAACACAGTCCATGTATTCTCCTGAAATCTTAAAAGAGAAAATCTTCAAGTGAGACTATGTTAATTCTGCAGCTAAAGGTCTCTGAGAATATCACGGATTGTTTCGCTGGAAGCTTCTGATGTTTTCCTTCCTTACAAAGCACCAGATTTGTCTTAAAATAGGGTTGTCAACTGGGCATGGTGGCTCACGCCTGTAATCCCAGCACTTTGGGAGGCTGAGGCAGGAGGATTGCTTGAGCCCAGGACTCTGAGGTTGCAGTGAGCTATAATGATACCACTGTACTCTACTCCAAGCAGCAGACTGAGACCCTTTCCCACGGCCCCCCAAAAAACTAAAACCGGATTTGTCTTCTGATGTCAGGTTTTCTTCCCTTTTCATAGGCTACCTAGGACAAACAGCCCTTAGAAGTGTTTTCCCTCTTTCCCTTATATTCCATCATTCAAGCTTTTGTTAGAAGTCTATTATGTGCCAAAGGGTGTGCACAGATAAAAGACTGTAGTGACTCAGAGGCAGTCAAGGTTACTTCGGGGCCACGTAAAAGTAAGGTATACTTGGAAAGGCCAAAAATTACTTCACCAGGCTTTTGGATATGCAAAGAAGTCTAAGTTTAGGGGCCAAGAATGCTGAAGAAAAGGTTCTTCCCAGAATTTCAATATCTCTATTGCTTTTACTCCAGTAACTAGATTTAAAGTCCTTGTCTATTACTGCAGCCACTGCATGAGTTGGCATTCTCCTAATTTAAACTTGATGAACAGCTGAAATCAGATTGCTCATACAATTCAATTATGTTGTCAAAGACGTAAGCAGTTCCCTCTCGATTCATGGCAGGGTCTGCAAATGGAAAAAATGGATGAGTTTCAAAGGGATGATCAAGGCTTCAGAAATAGTGATTACATGTATTGTGCTCACTTAGTGCTAATAATGCTCAAGAACAGATTTTTAAAAGAATCAAGTTAATGCTTATCTATAGTACCACCATCTCTTCTTAGTCGTTTTAAGTTTTGTTATTTTGTTTTGAAAAATGTTTCACATGTGCTTAAAAAGGACGTGTGTTCTCTTATTTTGAGGCGTAGGATCTGTATATGTGCCCATTAAATCATACAGATTAATTGTGTACTTCAAATGTTCTATATCTTGACTGGTTTTTTTGGTGCTTGACCTTCAAATAATTAAGAAAGACGTACTGAAATCTAGCAAATATATTGCATTTGTAAATTTCTCCCTGTTGACTTATCAATTTTGCTTTATACATTTTAAAGCTATTTTAGAATTATTAAATCTTCGAAGTTTAACATTTTTGCCTTAAAATATATTTTGTCTGATATTAATAGGACAACTCTAGCATTCTTTTTACCCCCCTAAGCTTTATTGAGATATTATTGGTACCCCAACATTATTATGTATAGCTTTTTTTTTTTGTAAAATTCAGATAGTTGGATCATTTTAAAATCCTACTGGATGGTCTCTCTCTTTTAATGGCAAATTCTGGCCACTTACATTGACTGGGATTGCTGTTACGCTTGAACTTTCCTGTGCTTTTCATTTGCCCTATAAGTCTTTTTTCTCTTTTCCTGTCCCCTTCTTTTTTTATTTGTTAATTTTCTGACTCCAGTTTTTCCCTATGCTGATTTGGAAGTTTTACACATGCTATTTCATTTCTTTCAGTGATTATTCTTGAAATTAGATTGTTGACTTTGACCAAATTGAAATTAATTGATACCATAATTCCCATCCCAAACAATGCAAGTATCTTGGAAGAGCACTTCTCAATCGTTAATGCATACGTGAATCCCCTGGCGAGTGTGTTCAAATGCAGAGTTCAGTTAGTAAGTATGAGGTGGTTCTCACATTGTGCAATTCTAAGCTCTCAAGTGGTGCAATGAAGAAGCAAGGCCTATCCCCCTTGATGCTGACATGCTATTGTTAAAACTGAGGATTTTAATTGTCTTTTAAAATTCCATAATTATACATTATTCTTTTAGACAGTGTTCATTTAAACTTACAGAAAAGTTTGCTCATTTCTTTTCTTGCCTTTCTTTCTTACATCTTAGGTTTTCCTTCTGAGATTACTTTCCTTATTCCTGAAATTCCTTAAACTAAGCTCTGCTAGGTGGTAAATTTTATTTCACCCTCATTCTTGAAAGACAGTGTTACATTAGTGGTCTGGGGCAGACTGCCTGAATTTGAATCCCTGTTCTGCCGGTTACTAACTGTGGACCTTACGAAATTCACAGAAATTCTTGAGTCCTCAGTATTCTCATCTGTAAAATGGGGACAAGAAGAGCACCAATCTTAAGAGGGTTGCTGTGAGGATTAACTGAATTACCATAAATTAAGCATGTAGAACTGTATCTGGCACATTGTAAATTCTAAATAAGTGTTAATCATTATTATTACATAATTCTGGGTTGTCAGTTATTTTCTCTTATCACTTTGTAAATATCATTTCAGTTCTTCTGGCCCCTATTGTCATTACTGAGAAGTCTTTCATGTGTGTCTGTATCAATCAGAATATGCTGCAGTAATAAACAATCTTCTAAATCTCTGTGGTTTAACACAAGAAAACTTTATTTCTTGTTCACACTATAGTTTCTTCACAAGTAGGAATGAATGACAGAAATGAAGATCAGTCTGAGCTGGGGGCAGTCAGAAGAGAATGAAATTTATTCCTATTCTTTCTTCTTTTTTTCTCCATTTAATGGATGGTGTACAAAATTAGATAATAATAATCCTTGTCTCATGACACATTATCATCATTCATCCACACATTCATTCAGCCATTGTTATTTCCCTGACTCAGTGAAAACAAAGTGTCCATGGGGTTTCTAGATCCTTGTGAAAATCACACTGAACAACACCAACATATGGGAATGATAACTACTATTCTTAATACACCAAGAATAGCAAATTAATCAGCAATGATAAGCTTTAAACAGAAAGCTTCTTTGTACATCATTTTCATGTGACTAAGTTCTTCCCAAACCTTCAAGGTTAAAATAAAGTCCCATGTCCTCCTCTAAAATGCTTTTCCTGATTGACCAATCATACATGGTTCTCTCTTTTTCTTTACCTCTTACCACCTGCACCATTCATTTGACAACTGATCACATTCTGCCTTGTAGAATTATACCCTAACAATTAGTTGCTAAGCTAAATTGCAGAGACTGTGTCTGACTCATCTCTGTAACTCCCAGGCACTCACACGTTGCTATTAAGTGCCTTCCCACTTAATAGTGACTTTGCCAATGTCCTGAAAGGATTTAATATATCTCCACAGAGACACTATCCCAATAATACCACCAATTCAGTCTTACGCCTCTATAATGGATATTTATATCATACTCTGACCTGCTTAAGAATTGTACAAGTAATTTACCTGCATTCTCTTCTCAGGTCTCTGCACTCTGCTTCCTTGTTTCTTTCTTTTTAAAAATTAATATATAATTCACATATAAGATTCACCTGTTTAAATTGTACAATCCAGTGCTTTTTAGGATAGTCACAGAGTTGTGCAATCATCACCAGAACATTGAAATCATCTGGAATAGAAACCACTTACGCATTAGCAGTTGCAGCCCACTCCTCCCTCACCCAGGCCCTGACTACTAATGTACACCCGCTCATCTACTTTCTGCCTCTGTGGATTTGCCTATTCTGGAAATTTCATATAAATGGAATCATTCAATGTGTAGTCTTTTGTGTCTGGCTTCACTTTAAAACATGAATGGTCTACCCACGTTGAACCATGTATCAGTACTTCACTCCTTTTTATGGATGAATAATAATATTCCATTGCATGGATATACCACATTTTATTTATGCATTCATCAGTTGGTAGACATTTGGTTTGTTCCACTTTGGGCTAATATGAATAATGCTACCATGAGCATTTTTCACGTACAAGTTTTTGTGTAAGATAAGATATCTTACAGCTAAGAGAACTGTATCTTCAGTTCTCTTAGGTACATACCAACAAGTGGATTTTCTGGGTTATTATTATAGTAACTTTATGTTAAATCTTCTAAGGAACTGAAAAACTATTTTCCAAGGTGACGTCAACATCTACATTCCCAGCAATAGTGTATGAAGGACTCTATTTCTCCACTTCCTCACCAACACTTGCTATTGTCCATCTTTTTTATTATAACAATCCTAGGAGATATGAAATGGTATCTCACTGTGGTTTTATTTGCATCTTCCTGGTGGTAAATGGGAGTGAGCATCTTTTCATCTATTTGTTGGCCATCTGTATATGTTCTCTAGGGAAATGCCTATTCAAATCCATTGGCCATTGTTTTTCAACAGGTGTTCTGTTTATGAGTTGTGAGAGTTCTTTATATATTCCGTTTACTGTTTACATATATCAGATATATTATTTGCAAATATTTTCTCCCATTCTGTGGGTTGTCTTTTCACTTTATTGATAGTGTCCTACGAAGCACAAAAGTTTTAAATCTTGATGAAATTTAATTTTTCTATTTTGCTTTTATTGCTTGTGCTTTTTTGGTGTCATATCTAAGAAACCACTGTCTAATCCAAGGTCACAAAGACTAATATCTAGAACTTCTTCTAGGTGTCTATAGTTTTAGCTTTTATATTTAGTTTATTATCCATTTTGAGTTTATTTTCATATATAGTGTGAGGTAGGGGTCCAATCTCATTCCTTTGCATGTAGATATTCAGTTGTTCCAGCACCGTTTATTGAAAAGACTCTTTTTTCTTTATTGAAGTTGTCTTGGCAATCTTGTAGAATATCAACTGACCATAGATGTCTGGATTTACTTTTGGGCTATCAGTTCTATTTCTTTTATCTATATGTTTATCCTTATGCCAGTACCACATTGTTTTGATTACAATAGCTTTATAATCAAGCATTATAGTAACTATTGAAATCAGTAAATCAGTGAGTCCTCCAACTGTCCTTTTTCAGATTGTTTTGCCTATTCTGGGTCCCTTGGATTTCCATAAAATCTTAAAATTAGCTTGCCAATTCTTGCAATAAAAAATTTGCATAGATTCAATGCAATCCATGTTAAAATAAATTTGACATGGATTGCATTGAATCTGAAGATCAGTTTGGAGAGTAATTTCATTTTAGCAACAATGTCTTCCAATCCATGAACATGAAATGTCTATTTATTTAGATCTTTAAATTTTTTCAACAGTTTTGTAGTTTTCAGTGTATAAATCTTATACTATTTTTGTTGAATTTATTCCTGAGTATTTTATTCCCTTTTATGCTATTATAAATGGAATTGTTCCCTAAATCTCATTTTTAGATGA
Source organism: Propithecus coquereli (assembly GCF_000956105.1). Classification (NCBI taxonomy): domain Eukaryota; kingdom Metazoa; phylum Chordata; class Mammalia; order Primates; family Indriidae; genus Propithecus; species Propithecus coquereli. The sequence goes on from NW_012150408.1 coordinate 937,850, forward strand.
TTCATTGCTAGTATATAGAAATATAACTAAATTTTCTCTTTCCAACCTGGATGACCTTTATTTCTTTTCCTTGCCTAATTTTCCTGGCTAGAATCTCCAGTAAATGTTGAGTAGAAGTGGTGGGAGTGAACAGTGGACATCCTTGTCATCTTTGTAATCTTGGGTGAGAAGTTTTCAGTCTTTTACCACTGGTATAATGTTAGATGTGGCATTTTTGTAGATGCCTTTTTATCAGGTTGAGAAAGTTCTTTTTGATTCCGAGGCTGCTGAGTGTTTTTATCATTAAAGAGTATTGGATTTTGTCAAATATTTTTCAATGTCTATTGAGATAATCATATGGTGTTTTCCCTCATTATATTAATATGATGTATTGTATTGAGGATTTTTGCATGTTGAACCAAGTTTATATTCCTGGGATAAATCCCACTTGGTCATGCTATATAATTTTTATATGGTACTGAATTAAATTTTGCTATTATTTTATTGAAGATTTTTATGTCCTTGTTCATAAGGAATATTGATATATAGTTTTCTTGTAATGTGTTGTCTGGTTTTGGTATCAGGATAATAATGGCCTCATAGAATGAGTTAGAAAATGGTCCCTCCACTTCCAGATTTTGGAAGAGCTTGTGAAAATCTGGTGTTAATTCTTCTTTTTAAATATCTGCTAGAAATCACCAGTGAAGCCATCTGGCCCTGGGCTTTTATTTATGGTTTTCAAATTTTAATTACTATTAGTAATTCAATCTCTTTAATTTTATGGATCTTTTTAGATTTTCTGTTTCTTCCGGAATCAGTCTCAGCACTCTGTGTCTTTCAATTTGGCCATTTTAATTAGGTTAGCTAATTAATTGGTATGCAAGTCTTCTTAGTGTTCCTCCCTAATCCTTTTGATTTCTCTAAGGTCAACAGTAACATCCCTTCTTTCGTTCTTGATTTTGGTCACTCAGTTTCCTTTTTTCTTGGTCAGAATAACTAAAGACATGTCAAATTTTGTTCATCTTTTCAAAGAACCAACTTTTGGGTTCATTGATTTTCTTTATTATTTTTCTATTCTCTGTCTCATTTCTTTCCATTCTAATTTTTACTTTTTAGCTTTGCTTGCTTTGGATTTATGGCTTTTTTTAAACTAGTTTTTTAAAGTGGAGGGTAAGATTATTGATATTTAAATCTTCCTTCTTTTTCAATATAGGCACGTACAGCTACAAATTTCCCTCTCGGCACTGCTTTTACCATAGTCCATAAATCTTGGTGTGATGCATTTTTTCATTAATCTAAAATTATTTTCTAATTTCCCTTGTGATTTCTGCTTTGACTCATTGGTTGTGTGAGAGTATGCTAATTTCCACATATTTGTGAATTCTCAAATTTCTAATTTCATTCCATTGTAGTTGGAGAACATATTTTGCATGATTTTGATCCTTTAAAATTTATTGAGATTTGCTTTATGAACATATGATCTATCTTGAAGAATGTTCCATGTGCACTTGAGAAGAATGAGCATTCTACTATTGTTGGATGTTGTTGTATAGATGTCTGCTAGGTCTAGTTGGTTTCTGGTGTTGTTCAAGTCCTCTATTTCCTTGCTGATCTTCTGTCTAGGTGATCTATCCATTATTGAAAGTGAATTACTAAATTCTTAAACTATTATTGCCATAATATGCTGAAATAAAAAAAAAGTTTAATAAAAAAAAAATCACAGATGGGAGTGGTAAATAAAATAATGGGTGGGCCATGCATGGACTAAAAGAAGTGTTGGATTCTGGCTTAAAGCCTGGCACCAGATGTAACTGTACAATTAAAGTACATCCACTCACTTGCCACTATAGAGCCTGCCATTAGTGGTCACTTGCCTCTCACTGATAGGGTTTTGTTATTAGTCTGTAAGCAATTGATTTATTATGGTCTCTGTGCAGTCAAACCTCTATGCTAGTGATAATTTGTATTTGCAGCTGCTCCCTGGTGCTAGCATCACTGCCTCAGCTCCGCCTAAGATCATCAGTCATTAGATTCTCATAAGAAGCTCACAACCTAGATCCCTCACATGCACAGTTTACAGTAGGGTCCGCACTCCTATGAGAATCTAATGCTGCCCCTGATCTGACAGGAGGCAGAGCTCAGGCTGTGTGTGAGCGATGGGGAGCAGCTGTAAATACAGATGAAGCTTCTCTTGCTCTCCTGCAACTCACCTCCTGCTGTGTAGCCCAGTTCCTAATAGGCCACAGATCAGTAACAGTCTGCAGCCCAGGGGTTGGGGACTGCAGGTTTAGACATCCATGCACATTTCTTATTGTATATCAGTTAAAACTATGTTAGCGTGTAATTCTCTATAATTATAAATACTTGTTAAAATTCATCACAGATGATTCTGAAATACTTATATTTTGTTGATTCCCTTTGAATCAAATTGTGCTCTGATGGCAAAATACATTATTTCTGTGTGTAATAGTTTTCTGAAACAATATGCATTATATTAATATCAGATTATAGGAAAGCATAGATGAAAATAAATGCCTTTCTTAAATTTGTAAAAAAAAACCAAAAAACTATTATTGTTGAATTGTCAATTTCTCCCTTCAATTGTGTCAGTTTCTACTTCATGTATTTTGAGGCTCTGTTATTAGGTGCATATATGTTTATAATTGCTGTTTCTTCTTGATAGATTGATATTTTATCAATATATAATGTTCTTCTTTTATCTCTAGTAACAATTTCTATCTAAAGTCCATTTTGTTTTCCAGGTGATTATCATGTAACCAGTCATAGGAGCAGACCCCTCCAATTCTCTGTGGTTACTATTTGCATAGTATATATTTTCATGCTCTTGCTTTCAACCGATTTGTAACTTTAAATCTAAAATGTATCTTTTGTAGACAGCATATAATCAGATCATATTTTTAAAAAATCCATTCTGCCATTTTTATTGGAGTGTTTAATCTATTTACATTTAATACAATTATTGTTAAGGTAGGATTTATATCTGCCATTTTCTTTCTTGTTTTCTCTACATCTTATGTATTTTTGGTTCCTCCATTATTTCTTCTTTTGTGCTAAATTTGTATTTTATACTGTACCATTTTAATGCTATTGTCATTTATTTCACTTTTTTGTTATTTTCTAAGTGGTTGCCTAGACGATTACAGTAAACATCTTAACTCATATCTATTTTGTTTGAATTAACACCAAGTTAATTACAATAGTATACAGAAACTTTCCTCCTATATGGCTCCATTCCCTCCCTACTCCATATCCTTTGGATGTTATTACCATACGAATTATATCTTTATACATTGTATGCCCATCAACATAGATTTGTAACTATGTCGAGCAACAGATTCTCTCATTTTTGTCTATCTAGGAATGTCTTAATTTCTCCTTCATTTCTGGAGGAAAATGTTGATAGAGATAGAATTCTTGGCTTATAGTCTTTTTCTTTTAGCATTTTGAATGTGTCATTCCATTGCCTTCTGGCCTACGTGATATCTGATGTCAAATAAGCTGTTAATCTTTTTGAAGATCTGTTGTACATGATGAGTCACTTCTCTTTTGCCACTTTCAAGATTGTCTTTGGGTTGGCTTTTGACAGTTTGATTATGTGATGTGTCTAAACTCTTTTAAGTTTATCCTACTTGGAGTCTGTTGAGCTCCACAGATGTGTAAATTTACGTATTTTAACAAATTTGGAGGCGTTTTCTGTCATTACTTCTTCAAATATTCTCTCTGCTCCTTCTGTGTTCTTCTGGGACTCCTATTATGCTTATGTCAATACACTTAATGGTGGTCTACAGGACCCTGAGGCTTTGTTCATTTTTTTCTTTCTTTTCTCTCTCTCTTCCCCAGAATGTATAATCTCAATTGGCCTATCTTCAAGTTCACTCATTTTTTTTTTTTGCCTGCTTAAATCTGCTGTTGAATTCTCTCTACTGAATTTTTTATTTTGATTATTATACTTTAAAACTGCAGGATTTCTATTTTGGATCTATCTATTTATAAGTATGTCAAGAGAAGAAGAGAGACAGTTATATATACACATACCTACATACACACTTTCTATTTTTTTACTGAAAGTCTTTATTTGGGGAGACATCATTCTCTTATTTTCCTTTAGTTATTTAGACATAGTTTCCTTCAGTATTTAGAATAGCCAATTAAAGTCATAAGCATAAGCAGCTCATGATCACAAATGAATTTTATAATACAATTTAGTAGCATAGTAACAAAAAAGTCATGTGCTTTCTTCTCATTTAACTTTTGAGAAAATGTCACTTGCAATCATATTAGCAAGAATGTCCTTCTGGGGCTCTGGACTGGTTCTTAGGACACCTGGGTCCTCTTCTAAGCCACCCCCTGACCTCCTGTGGGATTCTGAAGGAGCCAAAAAGAATCTGTCCTTTAACATGAACATGCTTAATTTCATCTTTAATTCCTACATGCCCTATCAAATTCATATTTTTAAGAAATTTCTTTCCCTGCTGTATAGAAAAAGATGTATAGAAACGTAAGGCTGAAAGCAGGAAGAGAAGACAGGAGGCTACTTCAGGAGTGTAGGTGAAAATTGTTGGTGACCTAGACAAGAGAGAAATGGGATGATTTGAGATACATTCTGGAGATATCAGATCAGATGTCAAGAATAGGGGAGTGGGAGTCAAAGTGACCCCCAAATTCTAGCTTGACTGAGTGGATAGTGGTACTGTTTATTAAAATGGAAGAAAATGTGGGGGAGGAGACAGGTTTGAAGGAGAAGAAATTCAACAGCTCAGTTTTAGATATGTATATAAGAGATGTAAGTAGGGTTGTCATAAAGATAATTGACACTGAAAGGACAGATCTTACTGAGGATAAAAATTTGGAAGTCATAAGATCAGGATAGTATGAAATCTAGGGTGGTGGTTGAGATCAGTTAAGAAAATAATTTACAGAGAGAGAAGATACTCTAAGCCATGAGGAATCTAGGGATCAGGGAATAACCAGGAAAGGGTACTAAAAAGAGCATCTACTGAGGTGGGGAAAAGAAGGAGTAAATAACTAACTGTGCTGGATGCTGCTGAAAGAACAAGTCCAATGAGGATAGAGAAATGTCCACCAAATTTGTCCAATTGGTGGTGATGGGCATTAAAAGAGCCATTTCAGTGCACTTGAGGGGGATGGTACAGAAGCCAGACTGTAATGAAATGAAGAGTAAATGGAACGTGAAAACAAAGAGACATCATGTGTAGATGATTCTTTCTTGAAATATGTTCCCCCCTTGGCTTTAGTGAAACTAATTTTCCTGGTTCTCTGACCTGCCCTTTTTCAGTCACCTTTGTTGGTGTTGAAGTTCTTCAGAATTTAGGTTATCTTACTCTCCTCTTTCTCTCTCTCTTCTGCTTAAGGGCATCAGTTATCATGGAGGTCAACAACACCCTGATTTTATATTGTATCTTTCTCCCATAAATCATTTCTCTGAGCTCCAGACTTGTATTAACACATTTAATTGCCTATTCAGCATCTCAAAATTAAACTCAATATTTCTTTTCCACACCTGTTTCTCTTCCAATGTTCTTTATTCTCCATAAATTATATCAGTATCTTCTCAGTTGTTCAAGACAAACACCTGGAAGTCATGCTTCACTTTTTTCCCTCCCCTTCTGTACCATAACCAATTCAACAGCAAGTCCTGTCCATTCTACCTTGATTATGTCAAATTTATAGACTGTGTGCATCCTTTCCCCATTGTGTGTTCTTGTTACCTTTGTTGAAAATTAATTGACCGTAAATACATGGGGTTATTTCTGGGCTTTCTACCCTATTCCATTGGTTGATGTGTCTGTTTTATGCTGGCATCATGCTGTTTGCATTTCAATAGCTTTAAAACATATTTTGAAGTCAGGGAGTGTGATGCCTCCAGCTTTTTTCTTTTTGCTCAATAATGCTTTGGATATTTGGAGTCTTTTGTGGTTCCTTATGAATTTTAGGATTGTTATTTCTATCTGTAAAAAATGACATTGGAATTTTGATAGGGATTGCATTGAATATGTAAATTTCTTTGGGGTAGTATAGACATTTTAAGAATATTAATTCTTCTAATCCATGAACACAAGATATCTTTCCATTTATTGTGTCATCTTCAATTTCTTTCATCAATATTTTATAGTTTTTGGTACATAGATCTTTCACCTCCTTGGCTAAATTTACTCCTAGGATAGTTAGTTATATGCAACTATAAATGGGATTGTTTTCTTAATTTCTTTTCCAGATAGTTTACTGTTAGAGTATGGAAATGTTACATATTTTTCGTATGTTGATTTTGTATCCTACAACTTTATTAAATTCGTTTCTAATAGTTTTTTGGTAAAGTCTTTGGGTTTTTTTTAATATCAGATCATGTCATCAGCAAAGATAATTTCACATCCTCCTTTTCTATTTAGATAGCTTTTATTTCTTTTTCCTGCGAAATTGCTCTGGCTAGGAATTCTAGTGGAATAGAAATGGTGAGAGTAGTCATTTTTTGTCTAGTACATGATCTTAGAGAAAAAAACCTTTCAACCTCTTGCCACTGAGTATAATGTTAGCTGTGGGCTTGTCATACATGAGCTTTATTGTGTTGAGGTACATTCCTTCTATATCTAATTTTTGAAAGTTTTTATCATGAAAAGATGTTGAATTCAGTCAAATACTTTTTCACATATATTGAGATGATCATGTGGTTTTTGTCCTTCATTCTGTTAATATGCTGTATCATATTTATTGATTTACATATGTTGAAACATCCTTGCATGCCAAGGATAAATCTCATTTGATCATAGTGAATGATCTTTTAAATATGCTCTTGAATTTTGTTTGCTAGTATTTTGTTGAGCATTTTTGCATCTATGTTCATTAGGGATAATGTCCTGTGGTTTCCTTTTCTTGTAGTGTCTTTGTCTGACTTTGGTATTGGGATAATTCTGGCTTCATAAAATAAGTGATGGAGAATTCCCTCTCTCCAATTATTGCAATAGTTTGAGGACTGGGATTAGTTCTTCTTTAAATGCTTGGTAGAATTCACTGTAAAGTCATCAGGTCTGGGGCTTTTCTTTGACGGGAGACCTTTTATTACTAATTCAATTTCCCTACTAGTTATTGGCCTATTCATATTTTTTTATTCCTGATTCAGTCTTGGTAGGTGGTATGTTTTCAGGAATGGTATCATCTCTTCTAGATTATTTGATTTGTTGGTATAATATATAGCTGTTAACGGTAGTCTCTTATGCTCCTTTGTATTTTTGTGCTCTCAGTTGTAATGTCTCCTCTTTCATTCCTGGTTTTGTTTATTTGAGTCTTCTCTCTTTTTTTCTGTTAGTACTCTAGCTATAAGTTTATCACTTTTGTTTAATCTTATAAAAACTTCTAGATTTGACTTTTTCCATTGTTTTTATAGTCTCTATTTTGTTTATTTCTGGTTTGATCTTTGCTATTTCCTTCCTTCTGCTAAGTTTGGGTTTACTTTATTCTTTTTCTACTTCTTTAAAGTATAATGTTAGGCTGTTTATTTGAGATCTTTCTTCTTTTTTGATACAGGCATTTATTGCTATACATTTGCCTCTCAGGACTGCTTTTGCTGCATTCCAAAAGTTTTGGTATGCTGTACTTCCATTTTCACTTGTCTCAAGTTATTTTTTACTTTCCCCTTTTAATTTCTTCTTTGACCCATTGGTTGTTCAGGAGCATATTGTTTAATTTCTATACATTTGTGAATTTCCCAAGATTCCTCCTGTTATTAATTTCTAGTTTCATACCATTGTGGTTGTAAAAATACTCGATATGGTTTCAATCTTCTTAAACTTGTTAAGACTTATTTTGTGGTCTAACATATGCTCTATCCTGGAAAATGTCATGTGTGCACTTGAGAAGAATGTGTATTCTCTTGCTGTTTTACAGAATGTTATATTTAAGTCTGTTAGATGAATTTGCTCTAAAGTGTAGTTTAAGTCCAATGTTTCCTTATTGATTTTCTGTCTAGAAAATATGTCCATTGTTGAAAGTGTTGAAGTACCCTACTAGTGCTATACTGCAGTCTATCTCTCCCTTCAGATTTCTGATATTTGCCTTATATATTTAGGTGCTCCAATATTGAGTCCATATATATTTACAATTGTTATGTCTTCTTGATGAATTGACTCCTTTATAACTATATAATGACCTTCTTTGTCTCTTTTTACAGTTTTCGACTTAAAGTTTATTTTGTCTGATTTATAAATATACTTACTCTTGCCCTCTTTTGGTTTCCACTTGCATGGCATATCTTTTCCTATCCCTTCACTTTCAGTCTACGTGTGTCCTTAAAGATGAAGTGAGTCTCTTGTAGGCAACATATAGTTAGGTCTTTTTTTCCCCATTCAGCCACTGACAGTCTTTTGATTAGAGAACTTAATCCATTTATATTCAAAGTAATTATTGATAGGTACAACAGACAAATAAGAACTTACTACTTCCAATTTGTTAATTATTTTCTAGTTGATTTGTAGATCCTCTGTTCTTCTCTTCTCCTCTTACTGTCTTCCTTGGTGATTTGATGATTTTCTGTAGTGGTAAGCTTTGAATCCTTTCATTTTATCTTTTGTGTATCTACTAAGGGTTTTTGCTTTGTGGTTACCATGAGGCTTACATAAAACATCCTATATAGGCTATTTTAAGCTGATCACAACTTAACTTTGATCACTTACACAAACTCTATACTGTTACTCCGCACCCATTTTATATTTTGGTATCACATTTTATATTTTTTTAAATAATTTGTACCCTTTAACAAATTATTGTAGCTATAACTGTTTTTAATAATTTTGCCTTTTAACCTTTATACTAGAGATGTAATTGATTTTCATACCACCATCATGGTATTAAAGTATTCTCAATTTGACTATGTGCTTACTTTTACCAGTCAGTTTTATAATTTCATATGTTTTCATGTTACTGCTTAGTGACCTTTTCCTTCAGCTTGAAGGACTTGAAGAACCTTCAGCATTTCTTGTAAGCCAAGTCTAGTGGTGATAAATTCCCTCAACTTTTGTTTGTCTGAGAAACATTTTTATCTCCCTTCATTTTTGAAGGACAAGATTTCTGGGTATAATATTACTTCTAGATTATTATCGGATCCACTGCCCAGGAAGGAAGAATCTAATCAATTAATTTGCATATTAATTTAATGGATCACACTTTCCAAGAGCATCTGCAGGGTATAAAAGACTATCAATTAACAAAAAGAGAATAAATCTCTCTAATATTTTGGAGGGCTCCTCAGAAAAAAATGGAGTGGTCTGAATGATGTCAAAAGACATAATTAAGAAAATTAGAAATGATTCGATATTATAGGGAAGCAATTTTCATCTCAACATTATAAAGAATATTCACAGTGATTCGATGGCTTAATTTAAGGGGCAGAAATAAATTCCTGATCAATTAAGAGTTTTAATTAAAACCTAGATGGCTACCTAACAAAGATGCTATCAACAGGATTTCTAAATTATAGGAACAGGGAGAGATATGTCTGAACAAGGAACTGTCGCAGTATTCTCCTCTCCTTATCCCAACCCATGAAACACATTACATGGCCTTCAAGGATTTCTCTCCTCCCAACTTAGGACATTTCCCACTTGGTAGAGTGCTGGCATCATACGGGGAGAAATGGAGATGCGGTAATTCTGCTAGGCAGATGGAGCGATTAGGTTTTCCTAAACCCCAACAGTCTCCTATTTCCACACAGATTAAAACTAGCAGATATTTGGGCTCTCCACCATCTACATCAGAGATTACTGGGTGGAACAGATGATGAAAGGCCATCTTCAGTAGGAGGAGCAGCCCACATATAGGCTCTTTATGCTCAGGGAGAACCGTGACAGTCCAGAAAAACAGAAGTTATAAAGACACATGAGTTTTGGGAACATTAGCACTTCTAGTATTTTATAAGTATTTTCCTAAACCTGAAGGCTTTCTAAGTCAAGGGGGAATTTTTGGAGGAAGGAATAAACATTTCTATTGTCCTTAGCTCTCCCCTTGAGTTTTCCCATTCCTCACCACCCCAGTTTCCCCAACCTAGGGCAAGAAGCTAAACTCGAATTTTAGTCTACAAGATTTATTACCACCAATGCTAAGAGTGATGGGACTATTATTCACAGGTATCCTAGCTGAAAAATGGAGATTTATCCAAAAAATATAATTAAGAAAAATAGGAATAGGTAGACATTATAGGAAAGTAGATTTTTCTACTCAGTATCATCAAGAACTTTTTAACAATCAAAGTAATTCAATGGACTCTCTCAAGGGGCAGAAATGTGAGAGCTAGGAAGAAACTTTGAGGTAAAAAAAGTGTTAAGTCCTTTATAAACAGATAAGAGGTATTAAGGAGATAGGTGAAGAGTGACAGCACTAAGTCAAAACTCAGGTACTCTAACTTCTAACCCAGAGCCATTCTTCTGTAAAATAAAGGACTAATAATTTTTTTTTAAAAAAAGAAACTACAGAATAATATATATCATGGGACTAAAAATGTCCCAGAGTTGTATCTCCTCTAAAACTTCTCACACAATTTATTTGTAAATACCTTTTAGTAAAAAGGTAATATTTACTTCCTAAGTTAGCCTATTTTACCATCTGACAGCAAAAGGTCTTCCTCATACCATACTTTGCAGAAAAGAGTTAACATAGCAATCCTGAGACTGCTACGCTTAAGAAAGGCCTCCTTGCAAGTCTGACCCTTGTCTGGCATCTGAGAACTTGGATCTCGGGAGGGTTAATGCCATTCTAAGAACTCCTAAGAGTGGTTTGCTATGCCTAAACTGTTCATACAATGGTTTATGCTGAACACCTGCTTTCCTTCTGGGGGTCTGGAATTTTGGTATGTGCTAGGCAGAGGGTGCAACCATGACCAGCCTCCAGTAAAAACTTTCCACACTGAGTCTAATGAGCTTCCCTGGTAGACAACATTGCACACTTGTTGCTACAACTTGCTCCTGGAGGAATTAAGTACATACTGTGTGACTCCACCAGAAGAGGACTCTTGGGAGCTAGTGCTGAGTTTCCTCTAGATTCGCCTTTGTATTCTTTCACTGTAATAAACCTTAGATATGAGTATGACTATATGCTAAGTCCCAGGTGTCCTCCTATTGAATCACCAAGCCTGAAGGTGGTCTTGGGGATCCCCAACACACATACTGAGCCTATTTCTGTCTTCCTTAGTTTCTGCACCTTCAGTTCTACACCGTAGAACAAATACGAAAGTTAATGACAAACCAGTAAGCACATGAAGAACAGCATGAGCTGTAGGAAAGCTCACTAGAGGAAATATTAATAGTACTTGAGTTGGGCCGTGAAGAAAGACTGACATATAGACAAGTAGGAAAAGAGATTACAAATCAATCTATTTAGACATTCAAGCAAGCAGTTTGAACACAGGAAAAAGCTGGGGATTGGTGGGAGTGGGGGCATGTGTGGTAGCAGAATGATGGACTAGATGGCTACTGAGAAAAACACTTCTTCCAGGATTCTGATTCTTTCATTTTAAAGCACCATTAGAAATCATTAATTCAATTACAGAACCTTCGTAATCCCAGAAATATACAGAACACATTCTTTGGGTCTATTATAAAGGACTGATCACTATCTGAATTGCTTTCTCAAGTATTCTCTCAAAACACTTGCAATTTGCATTGGTAACCAAAAAAAAAGTAAGTTAAGGGAAGGAGCTGAAAGTTCAAATATCTAAAATGAATAACCTAATAATGTGCACTAAAATAAGGAATGCCAGAAAAGCAAATCATCTTTCAGCTACTGTTTTATTATAGACATGCAAAATACCTGGAACAATAGCTCATTCCTTCAGAAACCAACAAAAGGTAATATTACATATTCCACTTTCCTTTCAAGTAGCTCTTTTTGTGATTTGGTATTACAGGCATTCATTAGCACAGTATCAGAAAAGACAATTGTGTTTGCATAAATAAAAGGTAGATTTTCACTTCAGTGAGCATTTTTCAAGCATTTATATGCCAAGGACTATACTAGGAAACAGTGCAGATAACCCTCTGACTAAACTTTGCTGTTTATAGTTTTTAAAAAAGCACTAAAATCTAAAATTCAGATGTGGTTGAATCCTTTCATCAGTGAAAATACATTGATAGATGATGCTATTTACTTTCTTCATGCTATTTACTGAATCTTTTTTCTAAACTATCAGCCTTCAAATTCTTAAAAGTGAACACTTTTCTTCCACCACAATTGGAACAGCAAGTACACCCTAAAAAAATTCTGTGCAAGGTTTGATTAAAATCTATGGCCAGGCTTAGAGTTATTCCTACATGAATTTTCCTGGGGGTGACTCCATCTCAATTGGGTCACTGGCATCAAGCTCAATGCTTAATTTTACCTACTCACCTAACTAGCTCTGGAGACTAGATCAAGGAAGAAACACTGTAGGTGAGGCTGTCCCCTGTCAGCAAACCTGCAGTAAGTAGTAAAATTAACCAGGAAAAACTCAAGAGAGTAAATTCTAACTCCACTTCTAACACCTCCCCTCTGACAAACCCTACCCCGCCAGTCAGCAGCTGGTTCAGCCTTCCCTCAATACCCCTTCCTCCCCTGCCATACCTTCTAAAACCACACGATTTCCCAGGTCAAAGTTAACTTTGATCCATCTTGTTCCTCCAAACCATCTGTCACTACACAGGCATTTGACATACTGTAGTCTTAGCGTCCCTGGGCTATAAGAGTGATACCGGTTTGTTCCCAGAAGCAGCATAATGGGAGGTTCAAGAGCTTTGTAATGACATAGACCTGGGTTCAAAATACAGTTCTACCACTAACCAGCCATTTGCTGTTAGACAAGTTACTTAACCTTTCTTAGCTTTGGTAAATAATAATACCTACCTAATAGGATTGTTGTGAGGATCAATTAAAACAGGTAAAACACTTGGCATAGTGTCTGGCACCTAGTAATAACTGATAAAAGGTAAGTATAATATGTATTATTAGTACTATATCCTCGAAATTGTATTTTCCTCTGTTCTCATTTCCCATGGTGATCATGTTACCATAATCAAAAGTTGGCACATACAGTCTGAGAAAAAAATTATTATTCCTAGTTCGAAAAGAAACCTGGGAAATACATTTTACGTATGAAAACACCGGATTTTGCCTAACATTTTCATGGCTCATAGGGACAAGGAGACCATTTGAAATCAGTACTGAGAAAATTTAAGAAATGTGGTAATGTGACTGCACTTAGTCCAAGAACTTAGCAGCTCGCACTGGCATTATTTCGTTAGCCTCCCCACTAGCCCACTGCCTCCCCACCGCTGAAGGCAGCATGGCGTAATGAGCAAAGCATGAACCTGGAGTGAGTCAGGCATGTATTCCAGTCCTGGTTCTACAACTCACCAGCTATGTGACTAAAGCTTGTTACTTTACCTTTCTCTATGAAGGTACCTCACATACTTATCTGTAAAATGGGTATAATAATAGTACCTACTGCATAGGATTGTTGTGGAGATTAAATGAATTAATACATGTTCTAAAGTATTTACAACAGTGCCTGGCTAACGGTACCATTCAAGGAATGTTGGCTATTAACATTACCAGCTATATGCTCTTTAGAGATAGTAACTGACTAACTCATTTTAAAAATCTCACATGTGCCCTAGTGTTGCAAATAGACATTATACTTTATGATTTTCTTAATAAATGAATAATTTTTTAGAAAGCATTTATATACTCCTAATGAGAGTTCAGAAATGAAAAGCATCTCTTTAAATCACTGGCCAAATAGAAGAAAATACTGCCTCAGTAATTCCTGGTATATAAGGAATTTGTTATTAGGGAAAAGAGGAAGAATAGAATATCTTTTTAAATAGTGACCCTGAAGATTTAATTTTTTAATTTAAGGAAAACTGCAAGGCTAAGAAGAAAAGAAATGGAGCAACATCCACAGATAAATGTAGAGTGAAGGTTATTTCATTCTTCTACTATAATAGCAAGGCATCCTTCCATTATAAGCCTCTACCTGTGTTAGATATTAAAAACTGTGTATCATAACAATTTATATCATATCGGTTGTACCCAAAACAATTTTTCTCCAAATAGGATAACATATTTCTCATTATATTATCTAAGCATTTAATGTAAAAGCTTTTTCCTCTGATCTCAAGTCTACTTCTTCGGAGAAGATGAAGCTCTATGTTGTGAAAACAATCTTTGTGACAACTTAGGCTAATTTAGATATGAAATCATGCATAGAAAGCCACTGGACTAAAGATAAGACTTGGGTTTTCATCTGAGCTCATCAACCATGTATCTTTAAGAGCTTGGGCCAGTCACTTCAGCAGTCAAGGGCCCAGTGTCCTCATTTGTCAAATTGAGAAAACACTACCTAATCTTGACATAGCTGTGAGAATGAAATGATTAACGACAGTACATGTATAGTAAGGTATGAAGTATTAAACAGATGTGCAATAATATAATTAATTTAAAATTAGTGAAGCTGGGAAGGAGAGTGGCATCTTCAAGTTCTTTTGATAATAAGAAAGAAATTCACTATAAATTACTTTCACAAAACATGTGAAATTTGGGTACACTTGATATTGTAAGGATACAGGGACATCTCAGAGAACTCAAGAGTGGTACCTCTTGAGGAAATGGAATCAGAAGCTGCACAGTCACCAAATACCAAATTTCCTCTGTCTCTCATCTCTGGCTTTTTTCTGCTTCCAACTTCTGTCTCCTGGGCCCAGTTTCAGGTTTCTAGGGATCAGCCTGCCTTGGTTTCAGTGAGTCCAAACAACTGAGTACAGGGAATAGAAAGAGTTCTCAGAAAAAGGAGAGCATCATGAGCTGGAAAAATACTTCAACATTTTCTACTACAGGCATATTAGAAATATTTTAAATATTAAACCCTGAGGGCAAAGATTTACATATACCTTTCTTCCAGGTTCAAGGTCATAGTAGTGGGAAGAAAGGGTGGAGCAAGGGAAACATAAGCATATTTAAAAGCAAATTATTTACATCATTAACTTAAGCCTAATATAACTCTCTTACTATCCTGAGGGCTAGAAGAGATGGATTCACATTTTAAAGCTTAGGACTTTAAGTATGAAGCAATTTCCAGCCTTGTCTTACCCAATTACCTGTCCTCCTTCTAGCACACACTAATTATACTCTGCCCTATTGAACTGTTTATGTTCCCCAAATATGCCCTGCGTTTTTGTGTCCATATACCTCACTCTACTTATTCATTCAACAAATACAACTTGTGCACCTACTGTGTCCTAGACATTATTCTAGGCACTAACCAAGCCTCATAGACTTTACATTCTAGAAGAGAAAGAGAAAGAATAAGTGCACAAATAAATAATTACTGATATTGACATACACTGTGAAGGAAATGAGCTTTGTCAAGCACAGACGGTGTGAGATTACCTAGAGAGTGTAGATGGAGAGGACGAGAAAGGTAGGACACCCTGGCTCCTAACGAGGAACTCTAGAACTTAGCTGTTTGACAAAGCGAGGAGAGTACTTTTCTTCCTATCTTGGTAGCCCTCCTTCTCAGTTACTTTTGCTCCTCCCCTTCCTTTATCCAGCCCCTAAATACGAGAGTTGCTTGCGGCCTGGTCCTGAATAAGAAAGTGCTGTATAGTCAGAGAAGTCTTATGTCCAGTCCTGTCCTGTACACAGTTTTCCACCAACCACATCCCCTATGGTTAATCATTTTTATTAATTTTTCATTTATCCTTCCAGTGTTTCTTTGTGAAAATAGAAATAAATGAACACATGTTCATACTTCTCCCGTTTCTTAAATAAAATATACTATACATACTATTCTGTATCTTGCTTTTTTCACTTACTATATATGAGAAATAAGTCCTCCTTCCTTTTCATGTTGTATAGCATACCATTGGGTGGATGTTTCATAACAATGGACATTTGGTTTTTTCCCCCAATCTATCAGTATCACAAATAATATGGACTTGAATGTTGATGCCCAACCAAGAGCCAGAAATGAAGGCCTGAACAAGGCAGACACTGGCATTAAGACTCCTGTATAAAGCCAGGCCATAGAACAAAAATAAGAATACAAATAAAAATGACTAATTTGGGTATAAAAGCAAGTAAAGTACAAAAACTGGACAACAATAACACATAAGATGGAAGAGAGTAATCAGAACAAGAATGTGGAATTGTCTGGAGGAGGATAAAGAATTTGATTGGATTTAGACTTTAAGTCAACTGCAACTTTAAAACTTCAAGGGTATTCTCTAAAGGAATACGAACAGAATGTATAACTTCCGAACTAAACTGACAGGATAAAGGCGGGGCAGCAACTTGCACTCTGGTAGGAGGCAGGAAAGAAAAAGACAATGATGAATAGTAAAAGCACAGTAGTGAGCATTATATAAACAGTAGAAATTAATCTAACATATCAGTAATTACAATAAATGTGAAATTTCAAGTTAAGACAAATATTGTCAGATCGATTTCTTAATTCATTTATATGTTATTTGTAAGAGACATACCTGAAATACATAAACATAGATAGGTTGAAAGTAAAGGGATCGAAAAATATATCAGACTAAATATGAGACAAAACATATATCAGGTAAAATAGAACTAAAGTCAAAAAGCATTGATGGAGAAATAAAGGGGCCCATTATATTTAATATACAATTAACAGGAGCAATCAAGCAAGAAGATATATCTACTTGGGAACACGGATGGCCCTAATTCATAGCTTCCAAATGTATGAAGCAAAAGTTGACAGACTTGAAAGGAGAAACTGACAAATCTATAATTGAAGCGGTAGATTTTAACAAGCCTCTTTAAATAATTGATAGATTAAGAAGAAGAAAATTAGCAAGTATGTGAATATTTACATAATAATTAGCAAGCTTGATCCAGAAAATGATTTAGAGACCAACAATTAAAGAACACATTCTTCTTAAGCACACATGAAATGTTTATAAAAATCAATCTGACTAAGATGATAAAGCAAGCCTGAGCAAATTTCAGAGATTCAATCCTTGGCTCCAATGTGCTAAATTAGAAATAATATAACAGAAATATGGTTTAATATTCAATCTTTTGGTTAAAGATACAGAATGAACACAAATATGTAACTTTCTTACCTCCAGAAATCCACCTATAATAAATGTAAAGGGTTGCTTTATTTTTGGTTTTCTTTTTAGGTATAAACACACAAAGACAAAGAGAGTGGAAGAAGGAATGATAGCCACAAAATTGTGGCTACTGGAAGAAGTGGATACTGGAGAATGGAAGCAGTGGTGACTGACAGCAAATTTGAGGAAGCTGAATCCCAAGCTAGCAGTGGGGAAAGCAGAGAAGTAGCCTGATTTATACCATGGAACCCCCAAAAGTCTCTGGAACTGGTGTTACAGGAACCTGCGAGCAGACTGATGGAGCACTTAGGCCTCTATGTCCTCTCCACTACTGTACTTGGTTGGGTGACTCATTACCCTGCCCCACCCCTTAATCCATGTAAGAAACCAGAGTATATTCTCTGAAGAGGTTTAAGAGAGGGCTTTTTGGCCTTGGGGCCACAAGGCACTTTTGAAGATTGGAATGCTTAACTGAAAAGAGGTAGAACTAAGGGAAAGTTTAATTTCTGATGAGAAAACCCAGTTCACACCACACTGAAATTCCAGAATGCTAGGAGCCAAGATTATACCCTCTCATGAAGAAGAGTGAAGAGTGAGAGAGCCTTCCAAGTTGTTCAAGAAAAAAAAACTTAAGATACTGAAATATTGATAAGGTCTACTAGATCACCTGACAGTGAGGCCGCAGTAGATTAGCTCCACACAATACACAGAGCTTTCAATCAGCCTTTAGTGCCCTGTCTTTATATTTGAGCAGACAGTTGAGAATAATACACGTTTTAGTATTAGACTAAGACAGTATGACATGAAACACAGAGATCAAATCCATGAACAGGGGGAAAAGCAAGCTGGAGAAACACAGATTATGCAGGGAAATGAAAGACTTAAAGGCTATTGTTAATATCTTCAGAAAGATAATGAACCATGATAGAAAAACAGGATGAATAAGGGATTAATCAGAGAAAAGCAAAGAGTTCTTAGAAGCTAAAAATATAAACAGGAGAAGCCCAAAAATAAACCTTCACATTTATGGTCAATTGATTTTTCACAAGGGTACCAAGACAATAGAGAAAAAAGTATTTTCAACAAATGGTGCTGAGACAACTATATATCCATATGAATTTAGACCACTATTTTATATGGCATATAGAAATTAATTCAAAACGGATCAAACACCTAAATGTAAGAGCTAAATATATAAAATTCTTGAAAGAAAACATAACCATACATCTTTGTGACCTTGGATTAGACAACAGACATGACCTCAAAACCACAATCAACAGAGGAAAAAATAAAGAAGTTGGACTTCACCAAAATGAAAACTTGGTGCTTCAAAAGACATTATCAATGAAGTAAAAATTCAACTCATAAGATGGGAAAAATATTTGCAAATCACGTATCTGATAAGGGTTTAGTATCCAGAATATAAAAGTACTCTTATAATTCAATAAAGAAAGGACAAATAACCCAATTTAAAAATGGTCAAAAGATATGAATAGATATTTCTCCAAAGACCATATACAAATAGTCAATATCACATGAAAAGATACTCAACATCATTAAACATCAGAGAGATACAAATCAAAACTGAGGTACAATTCACACCCACTAGGATAAATATAATGAAAAAGACAATAACAAGTGTTGGCAAAGATGTGGAGAAACTGGAACCCTCATACACCGCTGGTGGAAATGTAAAATGGTGCATTTGGAAAAAGTTCGGCAGTTCCTTAAAAGTTAAACAGAGTTAGTTACCATATAAGCCAGAAATTCCACTTCTACGTATATCCAAGAGAATTTAAAACATGTATTCATACAACAACTTGTACACAAATGTTCACAGCAACATTCGTTATTCATATAGCCAAAAAGAGGAAACAACACAAATGTCCATCAACTGATGAATGAATAAATAAAATGTCATATAGCTATACAATGGAATATCATTTAGCAATAAAATGGAATGAAGTAATGACATGTGCTACAACATGGATGAACTTTGAAAACATTATGCTAAGTGAAAGAAGCCAGCAACAAGAGACCACATTGTATGATTCCATTTATATGAAGTATCCAGAAGACAAATCTGTAGAGATAGAAAGCAGTTTAATGGTTGCCTAGGGCTGAGAAGATGGGGAGAAATGGAGGCATGACTATTAATGGATACAGGGCTTTCTTTTGGGGTGATAAAAATGTTCTAAAATTGGTTGTGGTAGGCGGTAGTTGCACAACTCTGTGGATATGCTAAAAATCATTGGATTGCATATTTTAAATGGGAAATAATTTTTAAAAGAAAAAATTAGAGCACAGAAAGAAAACTGAAAGCACAGAAAGTAGCTACTTAGAGCACAGAAAGAAAAAGGAAGGCGGGAAGAAAGCTGAGAAAAATCTTCCTAAAAATACAGAAAAAAAACTAAAAAATGAAAAACAGAAGAGAGGAAAAAAAAAAAGAAAATTAGCTGATCAGTTCAGAAGGTTCAACATCCAAATAATAGTAGTTCCATAAAGATAGGATAGTAAAATATGTGATGGAAATCAACAATGAAAGAACTCAAGAAAATACCCCAGGATTGAAGGACTTGTTTTCCAGACTGAAAGGGGTCCAAAAAGCCATGCACAACAAATGAAAATAGATTCTCACCAAGGTTTGTCATTATAAATTTCAGAAGAGTAAGCCAAGGAGAAAATTCTAAGTAGTTTCAGGGAAGAGGGAACAGATAATATTCAAAAGATAAGTAATCAAAGTGGCTTTGAAGGTATGGTGGCAGGAGGCTGAGGTGGGAGGATGACTTGAGGCCATGAGTTTGAGACCAACCTGAGCAACATAGAGAGACCCTGCCTCTAAAATAAATAAATATTTAAAAATTTTAAAAAGTGTCTTTGAATTTCCCAGAGGCAATACTTAAAGCCAGAAGATAACTAAGCAATGCCTTCAACATTCTAAGGGAAAATGACTTCCAACCTAAGATTCTAAAACCAGTAAACTATCCATTAAGTTCAAGGGGAGTATAAAGATATTTTCAGACTGAAAGGCAGAACTTTAAATGTTTCTATATACATAGAGAGAGAGAGATCAAGTTGTAGATACACAGCAAATATGGTTATTACATTTGAGTTCCAATTTTAATTTAAAAAATTTAAAGAGTGCTTGAGAGGTGAAGACATGAAGACAGAGAGAGAGAGTTCAAGAAGTTTTTCTAGGAAAGAAAACAAGGAAAATGGGTGGTAATATAGAGGAATATGAGTGTCAAGGAAGAGCTTTTTTTCTTTCTTCTTCTTTTTTTTTGGTTGTTTAAGATAAGGGAGGCTAGAGCTTACAATACACAGGTGGGAATGATTCAGTAGAGAAATTGATGCTACTTAAAATACTCTCTCCATCAGCTCTGTGAGGCTTCATTTATAGCAGCATAAAGCTTCCTAAGTAGCCACGTAGATACCTACCGAATCTTTGACAATTTTCTGAACACTGTCGACATCTATTGCAATCAGATCCTTAGGTTGAATCTGTGTGGTTTCATATAAACCTTGCTGTTCTAGAGCTGCAAAGACCATGAAGTGAATCTGTCTGGAAGGTAATACTGATGATAGTGCTTGAAGGACTAAGATAAGAGGCAATTATTGCAGAAGTCTCATCTGAGAGAAAATATTGATTCTCTCAGTACTCTAGGCTTAAGCTATGAAGGTGGTTGTGATTCTTGATAGTTTTATCACACATCAGGAGCTCAAAGCAAAGTCTGCCATCTTCAGTCTAATACTTAAGCCATATAAGCTCTCAAATGTTGGCTGTGAAAAGGATTGCAGCAATCATTTTGTTCCACATTCTCAGTGTGAAGATGAAGAATCTAAGGATCTGAGAGGTATAGTGATTTTCCTAAGGTTAAAAGAAGATAATAAATTCTGTTTTACATGGTTTGGAACCAATAATGTTGGAATTAGATGTTTTAAAAACCATGATACTTTTATTGTTTAAAACAAAAACAAACAAAACAAAAAACCCCTCAGAGGCAGAGCCAGAACCGGAACCTAGAACTCCAAATACAATTCTCTTAGATTTCCTCCTATGCTGCTTTTATCAATGATAACACATTTTTATACTTGCTACCTCCTCCATGAATGCCTGGCATGCCATATTACTACTATATCAATGTATACTACAGAAGTTACGGTAATTCAATTGATAAATGGGCCAAATAAAACACCAATGATTTTGGCACAAATGCAGTCACTTAGTTGCCAAGGCCCTACAGAACGTCCCAGGATATGTGCAAACAGCTCATGATGCCTGCAGCATAGAAAAGTCGCATTCTTCAGTGCTATATGAAGAAATGTAACTCCCTATATTTTAGTAAAATTGGCAGTCAGATCTCAACTTGAAAATCTCAATAACAGTAACCCACACACAGGAACACGGGCCTGGAAAATGTTGAATTAAAAAAAATTATTGAAATCCTCTGTAAGGTACTCTGTAAGATATGAGACTAAAGACTACTTCTATTGTCAGGGAGCTTTCAAATACAGTGGGATGAGACTGACATATATACTTACTTTATATCAGGAAAGGGCTTTAGAAATTATGTAAGATAATTTCTTCATTTTGCAAGTGGGGAACTTGAGGCTAGGAAAGGCAAATGGCTAGTTAGTGACCCAGCTCAGACTAGAACCCAAGTCAGCTATAATTGCACACCTATGAATAATATTAATGTTTCAATTCTTGCACAAAGGATTTGAGAGTGCTTCCTAAGAAACATACAATAGAGAATAAAAAAATAAATTATTGATTATATTAAGGCAAGAAAAATAGTAGCAACAGAAAATGATGAAGCCAGGAGAAAGTTCAGTAAAGATGTAAGGCAGAAGATCCCATATACAGTTGCTAGTGATGGACAATAAATTTGGCACTCAGTTTCTGTACGACAAAACAATAAAGGAAAACCAATCACTGCCTACAGTGACTTGTCGCATCACTAAATGAAAACGAACAAGTTAGTTGGGAGAAGCCTAACTGCACCTCCTAAGAATTAAGAAGAATTTCTCCCATAAAGTCTCATAAAAAGGAAGTATATCATATATATATATAATATGTGGATATCTCCAATATTTAATAATAAGAATATTCAAGCAGACTCTTATTTAAGAATCAATGTAGTGATGCCACGTATATTTATTAGAACAGCTCAACAAAAGAATATAATATGGACTAGACGGAAAGAGAAATTTCACAGAAGACTTGGCCATGGAGGATGAAAAGAATTTCACAAGAAAAGGAAAGGTCTACCTATCAGAAAGAGCTGAAACAATACGACGAATAACCTTCCCTTTTTATCACTGAATGACTTGGGTTACAACCTTGACATGGACTTGGTCTATTTCTTTTCCCTTGCTAAAATCTGCATTTGTCTTTCTCCCGTAGGGAGATGTGAAACAGAATTTAACAAAACTTGTGGAGAAGTTCTTGAACATACCTGCTCTATGTTCTGAGTGTAACCACCATGCCACCGTCTGTGATGCTGGGACTCCAGCATATTTATTTTCATATCCTACATGCTATAAATATTCTAATATAAGTACACAAATGTTGCTTAAGGGTGGAGAGGGGAAATTGGGCTGCAAAACTCAGTAGTTATGCAAATATGATATCCAGTTTGCGTAAGAGTCAGCCAGATTTTCTACCAATGCCTCCAAGAGTTTTGGTGAACATACTCAATTCATGCCTTGCAGCTTGATTAGATTTTTTTCCCCTCTGAATCTGTTTTTGTAAAACAACTGGCTCCAGTTATCCCTGTTTTCATTAGTGAGATTTTTGTTTGTTTTCACTTCTGATGTTGAAACAGCTGCTTTCATTTTTTAAACTAAACTTTGGTTTTTCGTAATAGTTTCAGATTTGCAGAAAAGTTGTGAGAAGATAGTACAGAGTTCCCATAATTCCCAAAACCAGGTTCCCCTATTAACATCTTACATTAGTACAGTACATTTGTTATAATTAACAAACCAATATTGATTCATAATTATTAACTCAAGTGCATACTTCATCCAGATTTCCTTAGCTATTTATCTTTACTGAGATATCATTCACATACCATAAAATTCATCCTTTTAAAGTGTGCAATTCAGTGGGTTTTAGTATAATCACCACTATCTAATTCTCGAACAGTTTCATTACCCAAAACAGAAACCATGTACCCATTACCAGTCACCCTCCCCACCTCCAGCCCTAGGCAACCACTCATCTGCATTCTGTCTCTACAGAGTCGTCTATTACAGATACTTCAAGTGGAATCATATAATATGTGGTCTCTTGTCACTGGCTTCTTTCACTTAGCATAATGTTTTCAAGGTTCATCCATGTTGTAGCATGTGTCATTACTTCACTCCATTTTATTGTTAATGGCATTCCATTATAGAGCTATGCCACATTTTATCTATCCACTCATCAGTTAATGGACATTTGTGTTGTTTCCACTTTTTGGCTATATGAAAAATGCTGCCGTGAATATTTGTGTACAGGTTGTTGTGTGAACACATGTTTTAAATTCTCTTGGATATACCTAGAAGTGGAATTTCTGACTTATATGGCAACTCTAAGTTTTAACTTCTGAGGAATTGCCAAACTGTTTTCACAAGTGCACCATTTTACATTCCCCCCAGTGATGTATGAGGGATCCACTCCACATCCTTGCCAACACTTGTTACTGTCTGTCTTTTTGATTATAGCTGTCCTAGTGGGTGTAAAGTTGTATCTCATTGCAGCTTTGGTTTACCTTTCTCTTATGACTAATGATGGTGAGTATTTTTTTCATGTACTACTGACCATTTATGTTATGTTCTTTGAAGAAATGTCTATTCAAATCCTTTGCCCTTTTATTAATAAAAACTGAGTTGTCTTTTTATTGTTGAGTTGTAAGAGTTCTTTATATAGTCTGGATACTATAACACTATAACCTTCTCAGCTATATGATTTACTTTTTTCCCCCATTCTGTGGACTCTTTTCACTTTATTGATAGTGTGATTTAAAGCACAAGTTTTTAATTTTGATGAAGTTCAATTTATTTATTTTTCTTTGGTTGTGTTTAAGCACAGATTTCCTTAGTTTTTACCTAATGACTTTTTTCTATTCAGGATCCTACACAGGATACTACATTACATTTAATCATCTTGTCTCCTTATGCTCTCCTCTTGACAATTTCTCAGACTTTCCTTGTTTTTGATAATCTTGACAGTTTTAATAAATACTGGCCAGGTATTTTATAGAATGTCCCTCTATTGGTCTTTATGTAATTTTTTTCCTCAAAATTAGACTAGAGTTATAGGTTTGGGGAAGGAAGACCACAGAGGTGAAGTGCACTTTAGTCACAAAATGTCAAAGGTACATTCTACCAATGTGACTTCTCACTATTGATAATGACTTTAATCACCTGATTGAGGCAGTGTTTGTCAGGTTTCTCCATTATAATCTTTTTTCCCCACTTTCCATACCGTACTCTTTGGAAGGCAGTCACTATGCACAGCTCACACTTTGAGGGAGTTATGTGTCACCTTCTTGATGCAGAATATCTGCATAAATTATTCTCCATGGGAAACTTTTCTCTTCTTCCTCATTGAATTGTTTAATCATTTATTTACATCACTATGGACCTATGGATATTTATCAAATATTTTGGATTCTAACGCAATACTATACCTTGTTGCTCAAGTTGTTCCAGCTTTAGCCATTGGAAGCACAGTTGTCTCCTGTCATTCAATGTCTTTTTAAAATATCTATAAACATTTCTATATGCAACTATATATACCTGTATTAAGCTAAACATGAGTTTACAATGTCTCCAACTCTAATCCATTGCTACATGGATTATTCTAGCCTCCTTCCCATGTTTATCTGTGAACTCCAGCCCCAACAATAAGAAACCTGGCTCCCACCATCTGCCATTCATTTACTTGTTCGATTTCAGTATATATGTATGGCATTATCAGAACTGTTAATCCACATGCCCACGGGATACATTACCAACTAGAGTATAGTATTTATATTCAGTTTCTTTTTCATTTAGTCTTACAGACTCTACTCATTTCCGTAGTCAATTAAGTCAGCACCTTTTCCCCTCAACTCATTTCAGTGAGGTTGTTTCACATATTTGTAATTTTGTTACATTCTGCATTCCATCCTGGGATCATTCAATCTCCTAAATTATTTTTTTAAATTTGCAAACATTATGGTTCATTTATGTGGTGTTGAATTCTATAGGTTTTGACAAATGCATAGTGTCATATATCCACAATTTCAGTATCATATAAAATAGTTTCACCACCCCTAAGATTCCTCGTGCTTCATCTTATTCAAGTCCCCCCTCCCCATTTCCCCTGGCAACCACTGATCTTTTTACTGTCACTATAGTTTTGCCTTTTCCAAAATGTCATATAGTTGGAATCATATAGCATGTAGCCTTTTCTAATTGGCTTCTTTCACTTAGCACTTACATTTAAGATTCACCCATGGCCAGGCACGGTGGCTCACGCCTGTAATCCTAGCACTCTGGGAGGCTGAGGCGGGCGGATCGTTTGAGCTCAGGAGTTCGAAACCAGCCTGAGCAAGAGTGAGACCCCCGTCTCTACTAAAAATAGAAAGAAATTAATCGGACAACTAAAAATATATAGAAAAAATCAGCTGGGCATGGTGGCGCATGCCTGTAGTCCCAGCTACTCGGTAGGCTGAGGCAGAAGGATTGCTTGAGCCCAGGAGTCTGAGGTTGCTGTGAGCTAGGCTGATGCCACAGCACTCACTCTAGCCCAGGCAAAAAGAGTGAGACTCTGTCTCAAAAAAAAAAAAAAAAAAAAAAAGATTCACCCATGTCCTTCTGTGGCTCCATAGCTTATTTATTTTTATCACTGAATACTATTCCATTGTCTGGATGTTCTGCTGTTTGCTTATCCATTCATCTACTGAAGGACATCCTGGTTGCTTCCAGTTTTTGTTGATTATGAATAAAGTTGTTGTATACATTTGCATGCAGGTTTTTGTCTTGGCATTATGTTTCCAAAATCATTTGGGTAAATACCTAGGAGCATGAATGCCGGATTGCATGGTAAGATTATGCTTAGCTTTGTATGAAACTGCCAAACTGTCTTCCAGAGTCTGCACTTCTTATTGAGTCTTAGAGTTCTTTGTGCACTTGGATACAATTCCTTTATCAGATATGTGTTTTGTAAATATTTCCTCCCAGTCTTGGGCTTGTCTTTTGATTCTCTTAAGTGTCTTTCATAGAGCAGAAATTTTTAATTTTAATGAAGTCCTACTTATCAATTTTTTTCTTTCATGGATTATGCCTTTGGTGGTATATCTAAAAACTCATTGCCAAACCCAAGGTCACCTAGATTTCCTCCTCTGTTTTCTTCTAGAAGGTGTATAGTTTTGCATTTGAAGTTTCGGTCTATGGCCCATTTTGAGTTAATTTTTTGTCAAAGATGTAAGATCTGTGACTAGGTTCATTACTTTGCATGTGGATGCACATTTGTTGAAAAGACTATTCTTTCTCCATTTAGTTGTCTTTGCTCCTTTGTTAAAGATCATTTGTGTGAGTCTATTTCTGGGCTTTCTATTCTGTTTCATTGATCTATTTGTCATTCTTCCACCAATATTACACTGCCTTGATTACTGTAACTTTATAAAAAGACTTGAAATCAGGTTGTATGACTCCTTCAACGTTCTTGTTCTTCAGTCCTGTTGGCTATTCTAGGTTTTGTGCATTTCCATATAAAGTTTAGAATCAGTTTGTTGATTTCTACAAAAATAGCTATCTGGGATTTTGATTCAGATTCCATTGAATCTATAGATCAAGTTGGTAAGATCTGACATGTTAACAATATTGAGGCAGTGTGTTTGATGGTCTCAGGGACCTGTGTCTTGCTTCAACAGTGTTAGGATGGAACAGACCCCGGACTCCCTCTCTTCTAGCCTCTGATTACCTTCCAATCTCCTCTCCACCTGCAACCTATGGGACCATTTTCTCAGCTACCTCCTGCTTCTGGGACAAGCCAACACCGTTTTTGTAGTTAACTCCTTATTGCCCACCAACCATGAACTCCCAGAGTCATCAGAATTATTCCTAGGAGGTGGAGGCAGCCATCAGCTGCCTGAATTTGCATCTGCAGGCCTCCTAAACCCACCTCTCCCTTGGGTTTCTACTTGCACCCCAAGGATGTGGCCCTGCAAAGCCTGGGCCGCTTCTTCCTCAAATTGACCCAGGAGAAGCACAAAGGCAGCAAGCGTCTCTTGAAAATGCAACACCAGCGTGGTGGCTGCACCCTCTTCCAGGACACCTGCAGAAGTCATCTCAAAGTGAGTAGGGTAAAACCCTGGCTGCTACGGAAGTCACATGGATCTTCGTGTCCTGGGTTCTGCCTGCATGGATCCCCATCTCTGTGACTTCCTGGAGAGCCACTTCTTAGATGAGGAGGTGAAATTCATCAAGAAGATGGGCAACGACCTGACCAACCAGGCAGTCTGGCTGGGCCCCCAGGCTGGGCAGGGCGAGTATCTCTTGGAAAGGCTCACCCTCAAGCACCACTAGGAGGGTGACCTTTGAGGGACCCCTCTCAAAGTATCAGGGCTTCTGCCTGAGCCGCTCCCTCCAGCCAACAGACAGATACTTAACCACCCCAGAGCCCTCTCCCAAGCCTTGGATCAAATGGAAATAAAGCTTTTTTTGCAGCAAACAAGAAGAACAACAAAAAACTGAAACAACAACAAAATTGAGTCTTCCAATCCATGAACGCAGAATATCTCTCCATTTGTTTAGATATTTTACTTCTTTCATCAGAGTTTTATAAATCCTACACATTTTGTTAGATTTATGCCTAAGCATTTTTTTCTTTTTTTGGGGGGGTGCTATTATAAATGGTACAATTTTTTTTTTAATTTCAAATTCCAATTGTTCATTGCAGGTACAAAGAGAAACAACTAACTTCTGTATACTATATACTAACCTTGCATCCTGGAACCTCGCTCTACTTGCTTATTAGTTTCAGGAGTTTTTTGGTGAGTGTTTTTTTTTTTTTTTTTGCAGTCTAGTCTAGCAATTTTCTACAGACAATCATGTCATCTGTGAACAAAGTCAGTTTTATTTCTTCCTTCACAATATATACAGTTTTAATTTCCCTTTCTTGTCTTACTGCACTAGCTAAGTCATCCAGTACGATGCTGAATAAAACTGATGAGAGAAGACATATTTACCTTAATCCCAATCTTAGGGGAAAAGCATGGTTTCTCACCATTAGCTGTAGATTTTTTTGTAAGATGTTCTTTATCAAGCTGAAGAAATTCATCTCTAATCCTAGTTTGCTAAGAGTGTTTATCATGAATGGATGCTGTATTTTGTCAAAAACTTTTTTAGTGCTAATTCCTGGACTTCAAATATCTCTTCTTTGTATATTTCTTCAATTCTGCTTTCTCTTCACCTCCTGACATTCTAATTAGATGTTATACCTGTTGAAAACACTTCACAATTCTTGGATGTCCTGTTGTTGTTGTTTTAAACTCTTTTCTTTTTGCATTTCTTTCTGAGAAGTTTCTATTGACATATTTTCAAGCTCACTGATTCCTTCTTTGGCTGTGTCCAATCTAGTGAATTGCACATCAAAGGCATTCTTCACTTATGCTACAATTTTTTAATTCTAGCACTTCCTTTTCATTCTTTCCTACAGTTTCCATCTCTCCACTTACATTATCCATCTGTTCTTTCATGTTATCTACTTTTTCCATTAGAGCCTTTAACATATTAACCATAGTTACTTAAAATTTTCTGCATAGGCTGGGCATGGTGGCTCACATCTATAATCCTAGGACTCTGGGAGGTGAAGGCAGGAGGATTGCTTGAGGTCAGGAGTTTGAGACCAGCCTGATCGAGACCCCTATCTCCACAAAAAATAGAAAAATCATCTGGGCTTGGTGGCTCATGTCTATATTCCGGCTACTTGGGAGACTGAGGCAGGAGGATCACTCAAGTCCAGGAGTCGGAGGTTGCAGTGGGCTATGATGATGCCACTGCACTCTAGCTGTGGCAATAGAGCAAAACCCTGTCTCAAAAAAAAAAAAAATTTCCTCCCTGATAATTCCAAAATCTGTGTCATAGCTCAGTCTGGTTCTGATGCTTGCTTTGGAGACACTTTGGACTGTGTTTTCTATTCCTTTTAGCATGACTTGTAATCTTTTGTTGTAAGCCAGGTATAATGTACTGGTAATAGGAACTTGGGTAAAGAGGCCTTAAGTATGAGGTTTCATGTTAATCTAGCTAGGAGTTTGCTGTGTTTAATATCTGCTGTAGCAGTAGGTGCCAGCGGCTTCAAATTCCTCTAGAGTCCCTGTTTGTGTCCCCTCTATTGTCTTTGGGCTTCCCTGAAAACTCCCCCCTCAGATACAGTCTGTATGTTACAACTCTTTTGGCTGTACCCCATTAATTATACTGGACTCCTGCTGGTGTGGTGGTAAGATGTGGGGGAAAGGATGCATTCTATTATGATTAAATCTGTCTTCAGTGAGCCCGTGTCCCTGGCCTGTGACCTTCACAAGTGTTTCGCAGTTTCTTCCCCTTGTCCCCTTAGGTGGGACAGTAAGACGAGAGGGGGCTGGAGTCAGAGAAATGCCCTTCCTTCAGGTGGGATAAGGCTCTGGTAAAGTCTTTTCCCCCAGAGATAGGACTTTGTTACAAAGAAGGCTCTGGGTATATTTCACAATGCTTGCTTCTCTTCCTGCCAGAACTAATATGAGAACTTTCATATTCCCTTTGCCCAGTGCTTTTATCTGGACTTATTCCCTGGGTCCACTTTGACAGGCTAGTGCTTAATTATTATCAGAAGGGCTGGTACTAGCATAAGTGGACATAATAGAGACAAATTGTCCAGGGCTGGACGAAACAGTCTGCTTCAGAGATGGAACAATCACTTGTCAGGGAGAGAAGTAAATTACTATTATCTTATACCACACAAACATACAAAGGTTAATGACTTCAATAACTGACACTCATTCTAGAAAAAAAAAATTCTGAGTTCTGATTCCTTTTTAGTCCTACATATATGCATAGCATATCAGCATATCTTAATTTAATGTCTTTGACAATGCAGCTGGGAATCATTCAGAAATCATTTACTGTCATTAAAGGGATCATTAATTTGTGGGATAGAAATGTATTATGCTAAACTGTTAAGATATTAACAATCAACTTACATCAGAAATCTCGTTTCAAAAACATGCAAATCGTTTACCAAATCAACCTCCAGATGGCCTACTGACATTGTAGATAAGAAATTCAAAATGAAGAAATAGGGAAAAATTTTAAAGGACAAGGATCAAATTCTAGGCATGTACACTTATTTTAAAATGTAGAGATTCTGATTGAGAAGGGATGGGGTGGGATCTATAGAATATGTTTTTAAAGTAAGTATATCAGGTGATTTTGATGCAGGTAGTCAGAAGATGACACTTTGAAATACTATACTCTAAAATGATAAAAATAAAGAATATGTTCAAGTATATTTATATAATTATTTTTTAGTTTTAATACTCTTCTAAAATTATAGAATCAACTCAACTTACATACTTATTTTAAGTATTTTCACATAATTGTTTCACAAAATCTTCCCTGATTGTCTTCTAATAACAGAAAAGCATACCAAGGGAGTGGAAAAGCAGAAAGCTAGAGAGAGAAGTTAGTTCCCTGTAAATTAAGAGCATAAAGTTGTCAGACTGGATAAAATGTTATGAGAAATAGTCAAAATTAGAACTATAAAATATAAAGTCAACTTTAAAAAATCAAACTGCAACCAAAGAAATGTTTGACTCAAAGTCAAACTACAGACATGCCTAGTACAGATTTATAGTGTTCAGAGCTAAAGTCATACCACACAGAAGGACTGAAAATAAAGTCCTTCCCTGTAGCCTAATTCTGTATGTTTAAGATTGTTCTTGTAATGCTTGGCTGCTGGACTATATTTGAAACTCATTTCAAATATCTTTGCTCATATTTCACTAAAAAAAGCTCCCCTAAAAATATGAGATTTAAAGATGTCACTATGTTTTCATATCTTATGTTGTCTTCTTATAACTAATATAATATAGCCGGTCTTTTATACAGTAGATCAGTTGAGGGGGTGAGAATTTAATATACATGTTTCCATAGAATTTTTTATATATACAAAGCACACCATTTTTGAAAGGGTGACTAACTTAAGGATAGATACTATAGACACTGGGCTTAGAAAGGAATCGGTGTACCACCCATACTTCTACTTGCCAGCATCAGTCAATGAGAGAACCACTGACTGCTGAACCACTGACTGAAATTCTGCTTTGCAACCAAATCAGGTTTGGGCTTGAACTCCTGTTCTGCTACTCATTACCATGAGCAAGTTATTTAACATGTCTGAGACTCTGTAAAATAAGGATAATTGGTTTTGAATATCAAGATAACATCTGTGAAATGCCCTAGTACAGAGCCTAGTATACAGCAGTCAAAAAAATTTTTTTATTATACAGCTTCGCTTCTCTTCTTGTCAGCTCACTAATCTTCTTGCTCATTAGTTTGGACCACAAAAGACCTTTTTTTGTTTAACCTTTATGTTGTAAAAGCAAAGATACAGAAAGCCACATAAAAGAAAAAAAGTCTTGCCTAATGATGTTGTAAGGCAAACATGTTTCCACTATCCAGGTTAAGAAACAGAACTTTGCCAGCCTTCCCAGCAGCTCCTTCAGTGCCCTGTCCCAGCCTCAACCTCCTTTTTTCCTCCAAAAGTAACTACTCTCCTGACTTTTATAGGAATCACTTCCTTATGTTTGCACCCAGGTGTATATTCTTAGACACTATAGTTCAGAGTTGCCTATTCCTAAAAAATTTTATGTGTCTTCTAAATTTCTTTTAATCCACAAGTTTTCCCCTGCACCCAGTTCTTTTCCTTAGAGTTGATTTGTTGAAGAACCTGGAGCATTTTGACCTATATGTGGCACTTCCCACAGTCCAGATTTTGCCGAATACATTCTTAATGGGAAGATCGTGTTTCTCCGTCCTTTGTGTTTCCACGAATTGGCAGCTGGATCCAGAGGCTTGATCAGACTCATGTTAAGATCCTTTTATGTTCTTTTATCAGGAGCTCATAATGCCTGTTTGTCTTTTTGTGATGTTAACAGCTATTGATGTTCAATGCCTAGATGCATTAATTCACTGGGAGTTGCAAAATGGTAATATTCTAATTTTATCATACTATGCAAAAATTTATTTTATTTCTATGTGCCAGAAACCAATACATATAAAATGAAATTCAAAGAATAATGCCATTTATAATAGCATCAAAAGAACCACCAAATGCAAAGGGATAAAGGCAACAAAATATATGAAAGACTTCCACACTGAAAATCCACAAAATGTAAATGAAAGAAGTATAAAAGACATCAAATAAATGGTGAGATACACCATGTTCATGTACTAGAAGATTCATAATTGCAAATCCATCATTTCCTCCAAAATTGATCCACAGAGTCAATGCAATCACAAAATCCCAGCAGGTCTTTTCTGTGTGCATGGAAATCCATTCTTTTTTATTTATTTCTTATTTCCTTTCAATTTATTCTCTTTATTTTATAACTTCATAAAATGAAGCTCATTCATTTTAAAGCTTTCTCATATATTTAATATCTATTATATATATGTATATATACACACATATTTTTTGATACAGAGTCTTGCTCTGTTGCCCAGGCTATAGTGCAGTGGCGTCATCACAGCTCAATGCAACCTCCAGCTCCTGGGCTCAAGTGATCCTGCCTCAGCCTCCTGAGTAGCTGGGACTACAGGTGCAAGCCACCATGCCTGGCTAATTTTTTCTATTTTTTGTACAGATGGGGTCTCGCTCTTGCGAGAGGCTGAGTCTCGAACTCCTGAGCTCAAGCAATTTTCCCACCTTGGCCTCCCAGAGTGCTAGGATTACAGGTATGAGCCACGATGCCCTGCCATCTAATATATATATATTTAAAATATAAATTTTCTTCAAAATACCACCTTTCCTGCATCCCTTAAATATTGCTATGAAGTGTTTTCTTTAAGTTTGAGGCATCTTATTTTATTTTTTTTTTGAGACAGAGTCTCACTCTTTTGCCCGGGTTAGAGTGAGTGCCGTGGTGTCAGCCTAGCTCACAGCAACCTCAAACTCCTGGGCTCAAGTGATCCTCCTGCCTCAGCCTCCTGAGTAGCTGGGACTATAGGCATGTGCCACCATGCCCGGCTAATTTTTCTGTATATTTTTAGTTGTCCAATTAATTTCTTTCTATTTTTAGTAGAGACGGGGTCTCGCTCTTGCTCAGGCTGGTTTCGAACTCCTGAGCTCAAACAATCCGCCCGCCTCGGCCTCCCAGAGAGCTAGGATTACAAGCGTGAGCCACCGTGCCCAGCCAAGTTTGAGGTATTTTAAATTTGCATTAATTATTTAGCAGTGTGTTTTAAAATCTTCAAAATATGTGGGGAATATTAAAAATTTATCTTTTTGTATTAAGTTCTAATTTCACTGTATTGTAGTCGAAGATCATTCTTTATAATATCCATTTTTGAAATTTGTTGATGTAGTGTCTGATTTATTCATATTAATTTTTATGAATGTTACAAGTATATTTGAGAAAATGTGTATTCTTAAATTGTTAAATATAAAAATCTATACATCCAAAAGGTCAACCATCAAGCTTTTCAATTTTGGGGTTCAGATCCTCTATATTATTGATTTTCTGCTTTTCTGACCTATCAATATTAAATTTATCAACAATAATACAGAATGCTAGAAGACAAAAGCAATAATTTTTAGATTTTGAAGAAAAAATATTTTCTACTTTGAATTCTATATTCCACTAAACAATCAATCAAATGTATAGGTTAATAATGACACTTTGGAAAATGCAATTTCTCAGAAGATTCATCGCTTCAGCACCGTTTCTTTAAAAACTCCTGAAAGATATGCTCCTGTAGAATGAGGAAGTAAAGTGACACAATAAAGAAAAAGTGGGATCCATGGCCCTGTAGCTACTCCCCAGGGGGTGGTGGGGAAAAAAAGGTCCCAGGATGCAATAAGCCCAGATAGAAAATTGT
This sequence comes from Propithecus coquereli, assembly GCF_000956105.1. Taxonomy (NCBI): domain Eukaryota; kingdom Metazoa; phylum Chordata; class Mammalia; order Primates; family Indriidae; genus Propithecus; species Propithecus coquereli. The sequence continues at coordinate 972,076 of NW_012150408.1, forward strand.
CCAGATTAAAACAGGACAGAGGGCTCTGGAGGGAGACTTCTGGACAGGGGATGGGAGAAGGGAAATTTGTTAGATTTTTCAGCTACGTTAGTAATTGGTTATATTAGACGTATCTTTTGCTCCTCCTCAGGTGCTCTTGGCTTTACTTATTCTGCCTTCAGATGCCACCATACTGATTCTATGTGGGCTCATACAGTTCCACGACCTGAGCCAACTGACTATACACGCCAGGTCTCTGGCTCCTCCCACAACTTTCACATTCAGATGAAGTGCCACACTGCAGGATCGTGCTTGCCCCAAATTGCCAAAGACACATCTGATGATGCAACCAGGAAGCACGGGGAGGAGGGTTATTCTTCATGGGAAAATTTTAACCAGTGGAAGACAGTATATGGGGGGGAGTCAACAGATAAAGTCCCTCTCCCTCTTTCCCATGGACTACTCTAACAGTTTTCAGTATAGCCTATATGGAAATGTCCTCAGTGGATGAGTAGGTGTACCTGCCTCTTCGTGGCCTGTGATGAAACAGTGGCCAGTGCATAATGCATCACCTTGCATTTGCTTGCCATTCTTCCTGCCTCACTTCCCTCTACCATCACTCTTACTGCCCTAGGATCATACCTCCAAATAAAGGGTTAGCATTTAACGCTTGCGTCAAGCCCTATTATCTAAGGAACATGGACCAAGTCACAGGCGTATGATGAATTCTGATCAAACAGTATGAAAAATTTAATTGAGGTTTACAAAAATTATTCAAGTAAAAGACATGAGAATACTATTAACTTCAGGGGGAGAAGTTCTGTATAGTAAACATTGCAATCATAGTGCAGTATTTCATCTTGCTCTGCATAAAGAAATATATATAATTATAATCATGTAAACACTGATATAACTACAAATTGCAGAAAAATTAAATTTGATTAATGGAGTGTAGAGGGGGAGTAAGAGAGCTAAGTTTACCTTTACCAAGTAATGGGAAAGAAGGATCACTCAATCAAAATCCTATTTCCAGTTCTAAAGTAATTCAATATATGATCTTGGATGAGCTTTTTAATTTACATTTGTCTCAGTTTCTTTGTTTATCAACTGGGTATAATATCTACGATGCCTTTTGCAGCAGGGTTGTTGTAAGGGTAAAATGAAACAATGTATATGGAAGTATGTTGAATACAGAAAGGTCATCTTTCAGAAGAGGCACAGAACAAGCAGCAAGATTAAAGCAGCATTTTGGGCTCAAAGGAAGATAAGCAGGATGTGAATTCAAATCCTCTAACTTACCACTTCTTTGAAGGCTAAATTTCAGGGGCTACACTAAGAATTTAAAAAATGTTATGATCCTTTGGCATTAAAAAAAAATTTTTTTCTCTTTTTCCAAAGAAGGGAGGCATGACCAGGCCTGGCTCCTGTGGATAATCTTGATTACAGCAACCTCCCAAATTGTTTTCTTGCCTCTAGTCTCTCCCCACCAATGCACCTAGCTAACTTAACATTCCCAACCCAACTCTAGCATGTGGGTCTTTATCCATAGATCAGGGATCTACAATGGCACCAGATGCCCCAATTTAGGTTCCACACCCTCTTCATAAATTTGTATTTATTCCTCTGGTCCACTCAAATTTTGATTCTTCTTGCCCTCTTCTAATAGTCAACTTATTTTTTTCTTGGGAAATACAACCAACAATTAAGTTTTAACACTGATTAAATTCTACCCTATCTTTACAAATCTTGAGTACCTCAGCAACGGCATGAATTCTGGAGAACAGCAAATGTGTCTTTTACTTCTCCTAAGGGCTAACTAAGCACAGTTCTAATATGGAGGTAGGGATAAAAAAAAACAGAAATGAAAGGAACAGAAGTTACTTACTTAACCCCTTTAAACTTTTACTTTCTATTCTGTAAAATGTGAATGATACCTTGAGATACTGTGAGACTTCACTCAATAAAAGTTTGCTAAATCTAAATATTAAAATGTGGATAATATCCATCCCATGTGACTGGTGTGAGGATTAAATAAGGATGTGTCAACATTCCCTAAAACCAAAACATTTCTCAAAGGTAAGGAATTATTATCATTAAAGAGTGAAAAATAAAGAAACACTAGAAGAGAAAACTACTAGGGACCCAACTCAGAAGCAGCGGCCCACATGGGAAATATATGGTGGATTTACTAATACTTCTGGCCTTTGAAAAGCTTCTTTCTTGGAGAAGCTGAATGAATACCTGAGACAGTTTTTGCCTAAAGGGATGAGATCCTAACACCTCAGGCACACACAAGGCCTTGAAGCATATGCTGTTATAGACTGTGTTCCAACTGAAGGAGTATTCCCTGGTCCAGAAAAGATCTTTGGTGAGCCATTCCCAAGTGGGCTGATGCAGAAACAAGCTTGAGTGTTCAGTTTCAGAGATCCGAGATCTACTTACAGCTTGGAGAGGAGCTCAGAACTAAAAGCACTCCAAAAAATGAAGGGGATAAACTACAGGATAGCTAAGACCTTTCAGTTCTGACATTTGGGAATTCATCTGTACTAAGAAAACTTTAGGGGCAGCATTGGGACAGCAACAATTTGAGGAACAGACCATTACCACCCAAAACTAGAAGAATAGCAGTCGCTCTAGAGGGGAAATTATCTGTTCTTGTGCCTTTGCCAGAGGTGTAGAACAATGTAGCAACTCATCTCTGCCCACAATGCCCTCTGCCTTATGTTTCCATAATAAAGAATATTCTCCACTAAAAGCCACCAGGGAACTTAAAGAAATTGACACTGTATTTCCCCTTGCCACAGTTTTAAAAGGTCATCTTAAAATTCTGTTCATTTAGAAAATATCAGTTTTGGGGCCGGGTGCGGTGGCTCACGCCTGTAACCCTAGCTCTCTGGGAGGCCGAGGCGGGCGGATTGTTTGAGCTCAGGAGTTCGAAACCAGCCTGAGCAAGAGCGAGACCCCGTCTCTACTAAAAATAGAAAGAAATTAATTGGACAACTAAAAATATACAGAAAAAATTAGCCGGGCATGGTGGCGCATGCCTGTAGTCCCAGCTACTCGGGAGGTAGAGGCAGAAGGATTGCTTGAGCCCAGGAGTTTGAGGTTGCTGTGAGCTAGGATGACGCCACGGCACTCTAGCCAGGGCAACACAGTGAGACTCTGTCTCAAAAAAAAAAAAGAAAACAGAAAATATCAGTTTTGCTAAAAATATTGTGCAGGATTTATTACTTCTTTTATCCTCATGATCTGAACTGCTTTTATTGAGAGGATAATTAAAGAATCAAAGACGGGTAGGTCCATTGTTAATGCCCTAGGCATTAGCCTGCAAGTCAAAAGACTTGGACTCCTGTCTAGACATTTTAAATGACTTGCTGTACTCCCTTTGACAAGGCATTTATCCTTTTGCTATTCTACTTCTAGGTTTGTTTTCTCTATGTTTAAAGTGAAAAAGTTAGATGAGGCAATTGTAAAGATCTTTCCAAGTCTACAGACCTGTAAAATTATTCCAGACTTGGGCCATCCCTGTCAAGGAATCAATATTAAATTAAATGGGTAACTTAAAGATCTACTCTGATAAATCCTAATATTCCAAGATTTTTGCAGAGAATTATAATCGTTGACAGTCTAAGTCAGAACTGCTGAGATTGGTTTGTGTTGCATAGTTCTAGCATCTGCTTGGAGCTCTCCAAGGTTCTGATTCCATCTCTGGCAGGTTTCTGCCCTTCCATTCCTCTAGATGTGAGCATATTTCCAAATCTGTCAACCACCCTGGTAGAGATGTGGCACTAACATAATGCATTTCCCAGTGGATATATACATGAACAAAAGAAAAGAATGTCATAGCGTAAAATGTCATAAGACTGCAAAACAAAATGAGTTCCAAACCATGGTTTTCATTTAACATGTACCAGCCACTTTATAGGAGTCCTATTTCCTATATAACCCCCAACCCCTATATAGCACTCTAGTACTAGACTAGCACCCAGGCCTCTCAACTTTCAATCTGATTTTCTTTCCACAATTCCTCTCTGCTTCTCTTTTGAGCCCCAATGTTGGCTTTACCAAAGTTATGCTAAATCGGTAAGCATTCAGACTGACTTACTATATGACTAGCACAATGGCCTGGCATACCTTAAGTTTTCAATAAACATTTGTTCAATGAATGAGAAAGATGGGTCCGTCACCATTCCTAAACCCCAAGTGCTTCTAATTTCGCCATGTCTTACCTGCAAATTCACAAAACTGTGACAACCTCATTTTACACCAAAGTCAAAAGACAGGTTCCCAAGGTTTGGGTCTGCATGCGATTGCAAAATTCATAAACCAGCGATATAATGACCAAAAGTACTTATATCACTACTGTGTTGACTGCTACAACTCCGGTACAGTAATTACGAGCAAGGGCCTGGAATCGGAAAAATTTGGATTTGAGCCCTAGCTGTCATTTACTAGCTGCATGACTTGGGTATATTACTTACCTTCCCTAAGCCTCAAATTATATATTTTTTAAATGGGGCAAATATAGTATATTCCCTCATAAGATTGCTCAGTGGGTTAAATTAGATACCACATCAAAAATGCTTAATAAGTAGGCCCTCCTTAAGTTGTCTTACCCCCTATCTACACAATGCATGGTACACAATAAGTGTTCAATGAACGTTAGCTATCATCACCATCTTTATAGTAAATCACTGAGTTCTACAATTAAAATGTAGACTTTATATATGGCAAACAGTCTCAAAAGAATTCAAAGAATTTTGTAGTTTTAAAAAAATGAGGCTGGGCATGTGGCTCACCCCTGTAATCCTAGCACTCTGGGAGACTGAGGCGGGAGGATCACTTGAGGTCAGGAGCTTGAGACCAGCCTCTAAAAAAATATAGAAAAATGGCACAGAGAGGCCGGGCGCGGTGGCTCACGCCTGTAATCCCAGCACTCTGGGAGGCCGAGGCAGGCGGATTGTTTGAGCTCAGGAGTTCGAAACCAGCCTGAGCAAGAGCGAGACCCTGTCTCTACTAAAAATAGAAAGAAATTAATTGGACTAAAAATATATAGAAAAAATTAGCCGGGCATGGTGACGCATGCCTGTAGTCCCAGCTACTCGGGAGGCTGAGGCAGAAGGATCGCTTGAGCCCAGGAGTTTGAGGGTGCTGTGAGCTAGGCTGACGCCACGGCACTCACTCTAGCCCGAGCAAAAGAGTGAGACTCTGTCTCAAAAAAAAAAAAAAAATGGCACAGAGAAGCTAAATCTTTTAGTTGGGGTTACAGAAAATGCTCAATACAATAGAGACTAATAATGGGCATTTTGTAAGTCAGAAGTAAAAGGCTGGAAAACACAAAGTATGTAACTTGTAACCTGATCTCACAATCAGGTACCAAGGAAACCAAAGTATTCTCACACCCAGAGTTAAATGCTGATTTATTAAATCATCTTAAATCTGAATGGCTTAGAGTAAAAAAGTATGTTAATTGCTTTCTTCAAATTAAACAGAACATTCACATGCTGCTTCCTTAATACCTACAACAACCAAATGAGAAAGGCATCAGGACTCTTTTCCTATCTTACAAATGAAAGCAAACTGTTTTAACAAACCCTCCAAATGATTCTGATGTACACTAAAGTTTGAAAATCACTGTCCCAGTTGATTACTTGACTCTCTCTTCAGCTTAGATTCCATGATCTAGTATTTCAATAACTTAAACTTCCTTTGCCTTTCTTCCTCTCCATCTGATAAAAAACTTAAAAACCTTTGATGAGCTCCAGTACCTACCTTCTGTGTCCCCAAGCTGCTAAAGAATGCCAGAAAAAAATAACACAATAGAACAGATTGTCACCTCAACAAGGCCTTCAACTCTCACTAAGCCATGTGTTTGGTCAAAAGACAATAATGATTTTGGATGCTATTCATTCCCTTCAAATAGTACCCTTTCCATCATCTTTCCTGCTTCTCAGTAGATGACCTAGCCTCCTACTTAACAGAGAAAATAGAAGCCACCAGATGGATACGTCCTCAACTTCCCACCATCCAATCCACACAATTTTCTGTATCTTCACCCATACTCTCCTCCATGCCTTCTGTTAAAATAATAAATCAGGTGGCCCTCCTCTTATCCAAGACCAAAACCACCTGGGAGCTGGATCTCATCTCCTCCTTCTCTTAAAGGAAACTCACAGTATCAATTATTGTTCTCTTTCCATATCATTTACCTTTTCCTTAGGTTAATTATGGCATATAACTGATACCTTAGTATACACATTGAAATACCAGTCATGAAAAAATATGGTAGTTCTTTCCATCCTGATATGGAATAGTCATGGAGTACAGTATGCTTTTCTGAAGTTCAAACCCATATACCCAATTGTCCATAATCATCCTCTACTTGGTTATTTCATAGGCACTTCAAACACAACATGTCTATGACAACACTCATCATCTCCCCCTAAAATCTGTTCCTTCATCTCCTCTAGTGTTCTTCATTTCAGTAAATGGTACCTCCATTCACCCAGCTGTGCAGTCAGAAATCTAGTTGTCATACTTTGATATCTTCCTCTCCATCATCTCCCATCTAATCAATCAAGTCCTGATGATCTATTAAATATTAATATTTCTTACATTATTCCACCTCTTATCTCCACTTTCACTACCTTTGTCCAAGCCACCATCACCTCTCGCCTGGGTTTCTACAATAGTCTTTAGTGATTCCCCAGCATCCACTCTTCCCTTCCTCCCATCCAGTGTCCACTAGATGGCAGCCAGAGCAGTCATTTCAAAAGGAACAAATAATCATGGGTCTCCATCAAAACTGTTTTATAGCTTCCCGTTTCTACAGTATTACAATAAAATGCAAAATCCTTAGCAACGTCTATAAGCCTCTGCATGATCTAAAATCCATCTACTCCAGCATCATCTCACACCATTCTTCTCCTCTCTATGTTCCAGTCACACAGGAATGTATTTCTTCAAATTACTATACCCCTTTGCCTTTCAGAGCTTCATGTTTTTGTCCCAGAATGTTGCTCTCCTTATTTACCTAGCCAACTCCTATTCATCCTTCATGTCTTGATTTAAATGCAATACCCTCAGTGAAACATTTTCCAACCCCTCAGGTTCAGTAACTTCCCTCCAACCCCATCCACACACCCAATTTACCAGACATTCATTCATTTATTCATTCAATAAATATTTATTGAGCACCCAAACTGTACAGAGACTGTAACTGTGAAAATAATGATAGTCTCTTTTCCTAATTAAATTTATATACTAGCAGAAAGTAAATCATTAAACAAATAACTCTTTAATTACAATTATAATAAATACTACAAAGGAGAAAAGTATAGGATGCTTTGAGAATGAATGAATGTCTGGTAAATGAGGGAAGGAAGTTATTAAAGTTCAGGCCTGCTTACTCTAAATCCCATGCTTTCCCCCCACTATGTTATGCTGTAAATTCAAGCTTCATCTTTATCTCTAAAGCATAACTGATTTTAATTTTTTTTCTTCTAAGCTCCACCAGATTCAAATTCTACATAGTACTGCCCTATGCTTCTGAGAGGCATTCCTGAGCTCCCCACACTCAGCACTGCAGTACTCCAAGTCCGAGGGCCCACAAATAGGCTCACCACGAACACTGTTCTGGGAGACTGTAATGGGGCGGGGATTCAGTACAGTGCAGGGTATGTGCAGAGGACCATGGAAACACAAAAGACAGGAAGATTAATTCTGTCTGGGGGCTATACCATAAGTGAAAGCACTCTGTGAAATGTAAAGCACTACTCAAATGATTGTTATTAGTGATAGCAAAAGTGGTAGTAGTCTCTCTACGCAATGGAATCCCCCAAGGACAAAAAAATCATCTATTCAAATTGAAAAACAGCAGAGCCTTTTACTTATTTAATCCATAAAGAACTGAAGTACATTTCTCTTCATTCATTCTTAGCATCTCATTTCAACTCATTTTACAAACAAAATTCCTACTTACAACAAAGGACAAATCAATTTATCTATTTTACTTTTTATTCACTCCCTTTTATTGCATCAGAACAATCTTAAAAATCTGACAGTTCTCATTTAGTATAATCACATCTCAGTCATTAAGCAGTCACTGGCGTTTAAAAAGAAAAAAGAAAAAGGCCAAACTCCCTTTTAAACCTCATATTTATGGTACACCACCCATACAGCCCCCTGGTGGTGGTACAGTGGAATGATACTGGACTGGTTGAAAGTTAAGGGAAAAGGACTCCAGATTACTAGAGGCCTGGAGAGCCCAGGATGGGAACCTCTAGATCACATAATCTTTGAGGCATACAATCAAATTTTTAAATGATTCCAGCTCTACCACTTCTTAGCTGTATGGCTTGGGTACATTTCTTAACCTCTCTAATCTTCAGTTTCCTCATTCATAAAATAGAAACGATAATTGTACCTATTTCATAGGGCAATTGTGAAGATTAAATAAAATATGTAAAGAGGTTAGCACAATGTATAGCACACAGTTAGTCAATAAATATTCGCTATATTATTCTTATTATCTTTCTCAGCTCTGAAGTCCTACGAATTCTATAAACCCAATGCCACAGAGCACAATAAAATATAGAAAATCCATACTAAAGGTATTTTTCATATTCCTCAATAGCAGGAATGTGCTACAGTTCATAGCAAGAACCATGACCATGTAGACTTACAATTAAAAGGGGTGTTGCTCCTCCAGAAATAGTGCCTCCACACACTTCCATGAAACTATTATAAAGGACTATGACCCAAGATAAAAGGACTCTTCTTATTTTGAAGGGTTCTAATGTTTAATCAAATATCTTAATCAGATTCCAAATATCTCACACATATTATCCTAGTTATTAATATTTCCTCTGAAAGAATGCTAAATAGTTGCTCAGAATTATGTTGAGGACAGAGCAAAACAATTTTAGACAGTTACTAAGTTTTCAGTCATTTCTACAACGCTTTACTTTTCCATGAGGATCTTATTTCAAATCTTTCAATATCCTGATTACTCATGAAATGGGAAAGACAAAATGAAATACAATACCTATCAGGAGTCTGAACAAGTTTCACTATTAAGGAAGAATTCCCACTCTTTTTTTGCCTTTGTTCATGCTATTTATGTTTATGCCTTACCTCCCCTCTTGTCACCTGAATGCTACCTATACTTTGAGGCCCAAATTATACTTTTCTGCTGGCTCTTCTGATTTCTCTTTTTTCCTCAAATATTAGGGGGGTACAAATGTTTTTGTTACATGGATACCCTGTATAATGCTTAAGTCAGGGCTTTTAGTGTGCCCATTGTCATAATAGTGTTCATTGTACCCAGCAGGTAAGTTTTTAATACTTATCCCCTTCCACCCTCTCCCCTTCTTGGTTTCCAGTGTCCTTTACATCTCTTTGTGAACATGTGTGCCCACTGTTTACCTCCCAATTATTAGAGGGTACATGTGGTGTTCGTTTTTCCATTCCTGAAATACTACACATAGGATAATAGTCTCCAGTTCTATCCAAATTGCCACAAAAGATGTTATTTCATTCATTTTTGTGGCTGAGTAGTACTCCATTGTGTGTATATATATATATATATATATATATATATATACCACATTTTCTTTTTTTTCTATTTATTTTTCTTTATTTCAGCCTATTATGGGGGTACAAATGTTTAGGTTACGTATATTGCCCTTGCCCCTCCATCCCCCCAAGTCAGAGCTTCAAGCGTGTCCATCCCCAGACGGTGTGCATCACACTCATTATGTATGTATATACTCATCCCCTCCTCCCCCCTCCCATCTTCCCAAAGCCCGATAAATGTTATTCCTATATGTGCACTTAGGTGTTGATCAGTGAAACCAATTTGATGGTGAGTACATGTGGTGCTTATTTTTCCATTCTTGGGATACTTCACTTAGTAGAATGGGTTCCAGCTCTATCCAGGAAAATACAAGAGGTGCTATATCACCATTGTTTCTTACAGCTGAGTAGTAGTCCATGGTATACATATACCACATTTTATTAATCCACTCATGTATTGATGGACACTTGGGTTGTTTCCACATCTTTGCAATTGTGAATTGTGCTGCTATAAACATTCGGGTGCAGGTGTCTTTTTTATAGAGTGTCATTTGTTCTTTTGGGTAGATGCCCAGTAATGGGATTGCTGGATCAAATGGTAGATCTACTTGTATCTCTTTAAGGTATCTCCATATTGCTTTCCACAGAGGTTGCACTAGTTTGCAGTCCCACCAGCAGTGTATGAGTGTTCCTATCTCTCCACATCCACGCCAACATTTATTGTTTTGGGACTTTTTGATAAAGGTCATTCTCACTGGAGATAAGTGATATCTCATTGTGGTTTTGATTTGCATTTCCCTGATGATTAGAGATGTTGAGCATTTTTTCATATGTTTTTTGGCCATTATTCTGTCTTCTTTTGAAAAGTTTCTGTTCATGTCCTTTGCCCACTTTTTGATAGGGTTGTTTGATCTTTTCTTGCTGATTTTCTTGAGTTCTAAATAGATTCTAGTTATCAGCCCTTTATCAGATGTGTAGCATGCAAATAGTTTCTCCCATTATGTAGGTTGTCTGTTTGCTCTCATGATAGTTTCTTTGGCTGTGCAGAAGCTTTTTAATTTGATCAGGTCCCATTTATTTATTTTGGTTGTTGCTGTGATTGCCTTTGGGGTCTTCTTCATAAATTCTTTGCCTAGGCCAATGTCTAGAAGAGTATTTCCAATGTTTTCCTCTAGAATTCTTATAGTTTCACGCCTTAGGTTTAAGTCTGTTATCCACCATGAGTTGATTTTTATGAGAGGTGAAAGGTGTGGATCTACATGTGGCTATCCAGTTTTCCCAGCACCATTTATTGAATAAGGATTCTTTTCCCCAGTGTATGTTTTTGTCTGCTTTGTCAAAGATTAGATGACTATATGAGGCTGGTTTTATATCTGGGTTCTCAGTTCTGTTCCAAAGGTCTATGTCCCCATTCTTGTGCCAGTACCATACTGTTTTAATTACTATAGCCTGTAGTATAGTTTGAAGTCTGGTAAATTGATGCCTCCCATTTTATTCTTTTTGCCGAGGATTGCTTTTGCTATACGGGGTCTTCTCTGGTTCCATATGAAGCGTAAAATTATTTTTTCTATATCTGTGAAAAATGATGTTTGTATTTTAATAGGGATTGCATCTGTAGATCACTTTGGGTAGTATAGACATTTTAACAATGTTGATTCTGCCGACTCATGAGCGTGGTATGGTTTTCCACCTGTTTACGTCCTCTGCTATTTCCTTCCTCGGTGTTTCATAGTCCTCCCTCTAGAGGTCTTTTACCTCCTTAGTTAAATATATTCCTAGGTACTTTATTTTCTTTGTTGCTATTGTGAAGGGTATTGAGTCTTTGATTTGGTTCTCAGTTTGACTGTTACTGGCGTATATGAATGCCTCTGAGTTGTGTGTGTTGATTTTGTATCCTGAGACTTTACTGAATTCATTTATCAATTCCAGGAGCCTCTTGCTTGAATCCTTGGGGTTTTCTAGATATAATATCATATCATCAGCAAAGAGTGAGAGTTTGATCTCTTCTGCCCCCACTTGGATGCCCTTAATTCCCCTCTCTTGTCTAATTGCTCTAGCAAGGACTTCCACCACTATGTTGTATAGAAGTGGAGATAGTGGGCAACCTTGTCTGGTTCCAGTTCCAAGTATACCACATGTTCTTTATCCACTCATCAACTGATGGGCACTTAGGTTGACTCCACATCTTTGCAACTGTGTTGCAATAAACATTCAAGTGCAGGTGTCTTTTTGATTAAATGACTTCTTTTCCACAAATGGTATGTCTACATTTATTTCTTTGAGGAATCTTCATACTGTTTTCCAAAGAGGTTGTACTAATTTGCAGTCCCATCAACAATGTATAAGCATTCCTTTCTCTCTGCATCCATGCCAGCAACTATTATTTTTTGACTTTGAACAATGGCCATTCTGACAGGGGTAAGGTGGTATCTCACTGTGGTTTTAATTTGAATTTCCCTGATGATTAGTGATGTTGAGCATTTTTTTCATATGTTTGTTGGCCATTTGTCTATCTTCTTTTGAAAAACGTCTGTTCATGTCTTTTGCCAACTTTTTAATGGGGCTGTTTATTTTTTTCTTGCTGATTTGTTTGAGTCCTTTGTAGATTCTGGATATTAGCCCTTTTTCAGATGTATAGTTTGAAAATATTTTCTCTCATTGTGTAGGTTGTCTATTTACTCTGATGATTATTTCCTTTGTTGTGTAGAAGCTTTTTAATTTAATTAAGCCCCATTTATTTATTTTTGTTATTGATGTATTTGCCTTTTGGGGTCTTAGTCACAAATTCTTTGCCTAGGCCAATATCTAGAAGAATTTTTCCTATGTTTTCTTCTACAATCTTTATAGTTTCCATGTTTTAAATTTAAGCCTTTTATCCATATTGAATTAATTTTTGTATATGGTGAGGGATAGGGTTCCTGTTTCATTCTTCTGCATGTGGCTATCCAGTTTTTCCAGCACCATTTATTGAATAGGGCTTCCTTTCCCCAGCATATGTTGTTGTCTTCTTTGTCAAAGATCAGTTAGTTGTAGGTAGATGATTTTATTTCTTGGTGATCTATTCTGTTCTATTGGTCTATGTCTCTACTTTTATACCAGTACCATGCTGTTTTGGTTACTATAGCCTTATAGAATAATTTGAAATCAGGTAATGTGATGCCTCCAGATTTGTTCTTTTTGCTTAAGATTGCTTTGGCTATTCAGGCTCTTTTTTGAGCCTGAAGCATAGAATTACTTTTTCTAAATCTGTTAAGTATGACATCAGTATTTTGATGGGGATTGCGCTGAATCTGTAAATCACTTTGGATGGTATGGCCATTTTAACAATATTGACTCTACCAATCCATGAGCATGGTATGTTTTCCCATTTGTTTGCATCATCTATGATTTCTTTTATCAGTGTTTTGTAGTTCTCCTTATAGAGAATTTTCACCTCCTTGGTTAAGTATATTCCTAAGTATTAATATTTTAATTTCTTTGTAGCTATTGTTAATGGTACTGAGTCCTTGATTTGACTCTCAGCTTGACTATTCCTAGAATATAGAAATGCTACTGATTTGTGTACATTGACTTTGTAACCTGAAACTTGGCTGTATTTATCAATTCTATGAGTCTTTGGGTGGAGTGTTTAGGGTTTCCTAGATACAAGATCATATCATCAGCGAACAGGGATAGTTTGACCTCCTCTTTCCAGATTTGGATACCCTTTCTTTCTTTTTCTTGCCTGATTGTTCTGGCTAGGACTTCCAGTACTATGTTGAATGTAAGTGATGACAGTGGGCACCCTCGTGTTGCTCCAGTTCTTAAAAGGGATGCTTTCCCCATTCAGTATGGGGTTCTTAAGGGGGATGCTTTCCCCATTCAGTATGATGTTGGCTATGGGTTTGTCATATATGGCTTTTATAATTTTGAGATATGTTACTTCTATGCCTAGTTTGTTGAGGGTTTTTTAATCAAGAAAGGTGCTGGATTTTATCAAATGCTTCTTCTGTATCTATTGAGATGATAGTGTGGTCTTTGTTTTTGCTTCTCTTTATGTGGTGAATCACATTTTATTTTTTTTTTGAGACAGAGTCTCACTGTATTGCCTGGGCTAAAGTGCTGTGGCGTCATCCTAGCTCACAGCAACCTCAAACTCCTGGGCTCGAGCAATCCTCCTGCCTCAGCCTCCCGAGTAGCTGGGACTACAGGTATGCGCCACCATGCCCGGCTAATTTTTTCTATATATTTTTAGTTGTCCAATTAATTTCTTTCTAATTTTAGTAGAGACGGGGTCTCGCTCTTGCTCAGGCTGGTTTCGAACTCCTGAGCTCAAACAATCCACCCACCTCAGCCTCCCAGAGAGCTAGGATTACAGGCGTGAGCCACCGTGCCCGGCCGGTGAATCACATTTATTGATTTGCGTATGTTAAACTGTCCTTGCATCCCTGGGATGAAACCCACTTGATCATCTTTTTGATGCACTGTTGAATTCAGTTTGTTAGTATTTTAGTGAGGATTTTTGCATCTATGTTCATAAGGGATACTGGTCTATAGTTGTCTTTTGTTGTTGTGTCCTTTCCTGGCTTTGGTATGAAGGTAATACTGGCTTCACAGAATCAGTTAGGGAGCATTCCCCACTTCTTGATGTTCTACTATCCTACTTTCTGTAGGGTAAGTACCAGTTCTTCTTTGTAGGTCTGGTAGAATTTGGCTGTGCATCGTCTACTCCAGGACCTTTTTGTTGGTGGAATTTTTTATTACTGCTTCAATCTCAGTACTCATTGTTGGTCTGTTCAGGATTTTTTCTTTCTGATTTGGGCTTAGGAGGTTGTGTGTTCAGGATTTTTTCTTTCTGATTTGGGCTTAGGAGGTTGTGTGTTTCCAGGAATTTATCAATTTTCTGTATGTTTTCTAGTGTGTATACAAAGAGATTTTCATAGTATTTCATAAATGATATTTTGTATTTCTGTGGTATCAGTAGTAATGTTTCCTTTTCACTTCTGATTGAGCTTGTTTGGATACTTTCTCTTCTATTTCTGGTTTATCTAGCTAGAGGTCTATCAATTTTATTTACATTTTCAAAGAACTAACATTTTGTTTTGTTGATCTTTTTTTTTGGTTTCAATTTTGTTTAGTTCTTCTCTGAGCTTTGCTGTTTCTTTTATTCTGCTAGCTTTGGGTTTGGTTTGTTTGTCTTTTTCTAGTTACTTGAGGTGTGATATTAGGTTGTTAATTTGTGAGCTTTCTGTCTTTTTGATGTAAACATTTTAAGGCTATGAATTTCCCTCTTCACACTGCTTTTGCTGTATCCCATAGATTTTTGAATGCTTGTGTCATGATTGTCATTCAGTTTGAAAAATCTTTTTATTTCCCTCTTTATTCATCATTGACCCAAGGATCATTCAGTAGCTGGTTGCTTCATTTCCATGACTTTGTGTAGATTAGAGTTCCTCTTGGAGTTGATTTCTGGCTTTATTCCACTGTGGTCTGAGAAGATACATGGAATGATTTCGATTTTTCTGAATTTGTTGAGACTTGTTTTGTGGACTAATATATGATCTATCTTGGAAAATGTCCCATGTGCTGATGAAAAGAATGTATATTCTGTAGTTGTTTTGTAGAATGTCTATTAAGTCCATCTGTTATAGTGTTATACTGTTTTAAGTCCAGTGTTTCTTTGTTGATCTTCTGTCTCAATGATTTGTCCAGTTCTGTCAGTGGAGTGTTGAAGTCCCCAGCAATTATGGTGTTGCTATTTATTTCTTTGCTTGGATGTAGTAGTATCTTAGTTATGAATCTGGGAGCTCCTGTGTTAGGTGTATATATATATTTAGGATTGTTATATTTTCTTGCTGAATTGCTCCATTTATCATTATATAATATGTCTTTTGTCTTTTTTTTACCATTGTTAATTTAAAGTGTATTTTATCTGATATGAGAATAGCTACTCCTGCTTGCTTTTGGTTTCCATTCGCATGGAGTATTTTTTCCCATCCCTTTACCTTGAGTCTATGAGCATACTTTCAAGTTAGATGGGTTTCTTGGAGATAGTAGATACTTGGGGTGTACTTTTTCATCCATTCAGCCAGTCCATGTCTTTTAAAATGAGCATTAAGACCATTTATGTTCAATGTTAATATCGATATGTTAGGTACTGTTCTGTTCATCATGTTGAATGATACCTAGTTGCTTTTTTTTCTCCTTGTGTTACCGTTTTATAAGGGTTGTGAGCTTTAAATTTCAGGTGTTTTTACATTGGTGGGTATCAATTGCTGTTTTCCATGTGTAGAGCACTTTTAAGCATTTCATGTAGGGCACATCTAGTGGTGACAAACTCCCTTAGTGTTTGCTTGTCTGGGAAAGACTTTATTTCCCCTTCATTTACGAAACACAGCTTTGCAGGATATAAAATTCTTTGCTGGCAGTTATTCTGTTTAGGAAGACTAAAAATGGGACCCCAATCCCTTCTGGCTTGAAAGGTCTCTGCTGAGAGGTCTGCTGTTAGTCTGATGGGTTTTCCTTTGTAAGTAACTTGTTGCTTTCATCTCACAGCTTGTAGGATTTTCTCCTTCACTTTGCCTTTGGTCAGGCTGATGACCTTATGTCTTGGTGATGTCCTATTTGCTATGAATCTTCCAGGTGTTTGATGGCCATCTTGTATATGGATATCTAAACCTCTAGAAATATCAGGGAAGTTTTCTCTATTATTCTTTCAAATAGAGTTTCCATGTTTATTGCTTTTTCTTCTTCTCCCTCAGGGATACCCAATAATTCTTATGGCTTTTCTGATTTCCTCTCACCATTTTGATTTTTGTGAATTGAGCAAGGCAGTTACTAGCATCAGCATCCTAAGAGAGAAAACTTCAGCTCAGAGAGACTAAAAGATTTGACCCAGTTTACAGAGCTGATAAGTGACAGCATTACAATTTTATAAAGCAATTGAAACATCAGTGGTCACAGTTAGCTATAGGAAAACACAATGACAATCAGTAGCACCAAGAAATCTAGGCCACCAATCTGGAATATTCTGATTAAAAAAATATCCAATTTATTTGAAACAGGTATAGAGAGAAGTAAATCTACCACCACTTAAGGAATCCAGGGTAACCATTTTAAAGATGAGAATAAAGGCTCAGAAAAGGTTGTCTAAAAGTCACTTGTTCAGTTGGGACTTTTACACTCACAAGTATAAACTAGGCCAAAAGAATAACTTATTAACTCACATATTTGAAAAGTCCAGGTTTTGAGTTCAATAGATTTTAGGAGTTCAAAGGACCTGGTTACTCTTCATCCCCATTTTGCCTTCACTCTCAGGCAGAAATTCTCATGAGGACTCTGCCTTGCATCCTCCCAGGTTCATGTCCATGGGAAAACCATACACCACCTCTTTTCTCTAAAAATTTGATCAAAGTCAGAATCACGGATCCACACTGAGATTGGTGCCCATCCCTAAATCAATCTCCGTGATCAGAAGAATGTAATACTCTAATTAGCAAGGCATGAATTGCATGCCCATCCCTGGAGCCAGGGATGAAATGAGCTCTGTTCAAAGAATAAAACCTGATTTCTGGAGAGAAGATGGCTCCGCAGGGGAAAATCTGGACCCTGAGTACCAAAAGAAGGGGAAATGGTTACTGGAGACAAAAACAACAAAATCCCACTATAATGATATAACTAATTAAAGTCAGATCTGGGACCAGAACTTGCATTGTGACCACCAGTCCAGTGTACTTTCTGTTATACTATGCTACTCCCCTGGAGGAACAAACTATAAGATCTCAATGAACTCTAAGCCTTGAATTATCTGAAGCAGATGTTTTGCTTTGCTTCTTAAAAGCTATTTTCATGAAAAGACATCTTCACAAAACTCTCCAAGAAACAATACTGCTCCATATGGAGAGTTTCAGCATCGCCATTCAAAATGATCTTGGCCTTAGGATCTACTTCTCAAGACCAGCCATACAAAATAGAGGGTAACCTATGAGGTTGAACATAAGAGGAATCAAAAGGTTCCCAACTCAGACCTCTACCTCACTCCTTGTCAATATGTATTTTTAAATTCTATCATTAATTTCAAATGGATTTGGAAGGACCATTGGGCTACAAGTTTTCCTAGAAAAATATAGACATCATGGAAGAAAAACATCTTTAATTTACTCACTCAATCAACATTTGATGACTGTGAAGCAAAAAGCTTGGCGTTTTGGGTATAAAAATGAGCAAGAGGAATCTTTCCTTTTGGGAAGTTTACATTTTGGGGAGGCAGGCATGTAACATGATCATACTGCACTGTGAGAGTTATGACAGATCTCTTATAAAGTGATATGGAATAGAGTACAGCAATCACTTCAGGATAGAATCAAGTGGCAGTCAGAGGACAAGGACCAGAGAGGGTGTGGGGTATACCATGATGGATAATGATATCATTAAGAAGGAAGATAGGAAGAAACCAAAGATGAACTTTGCCTTCTAAAGGGTGACATTAGAACCTGGCAAGTGGGGAAAAGGGGGAAGAGAAAACTAGAAATTCAACAATTAATTAACAGCTGTTATGAGTAAGGATTCCTGGTAGGTACTAGGGAAGATATAAAAATGAACAAGACAAGATCTCCATCCTCAAGAGACCGACAATATACCTGGGCAAATATGACAAGGCAGAAATCACATAATAAAAGACTGCAGTCAGTGCAATAAAATTGAAGCAGATAAGCTGCTATGGAGTTTCAGGAATCAGAGAGAGAGACAGAGAAACAGAGAAAAATATTACGTAAAGAGAAATCTAAGAAAGTTTCATGAAAGAGGTGTGACTATGTTGGGGTGATGAACAGGTAACAATGTGGGGGAAGACAGATGTTGAAAGCCTACCCCAGAGGAAAGATCATATGACACCTCTAGCCCTCCTTTTACTAACCCATTTTGTACATCTTTAACTAGACCAGTAGGGATGGACCGTCACAATTTAATGCACAGTCCCTCTGGGGGGCCACTTAATAAATTCTTCAAGCAATCAACAGAGGAAGAAAGCTTAAAGCTTAAGACAAAATGAGAGAATATTCCTAAAACATAAGATTTCTATTTTATCTTTCTGAGCCTTACTTTTCTGACCTGTAAAATATGGATAAACAACTTCTACCCACATAAGGCTGCCAGGAGATAAAATAAAATAACATACTAAAGTGCCTAGAACACATCTGGTATATAGGAGACCTTTTAGTAAATGTTAATTTTTCTTCCCTTCTGCATTGGTAACCTAAGGCTGCCATAACAAAGTACCACAAATTTGTTGGCTTAAAACAAGTGAGATTTTTTTTTTTTTTTTTTTTTTTTTTTGAGACAGAGTCTCACTGTGTTGCCTAGAGTAGAGTGCCGTGGCGTCAGCCTAGCTCACAGCAACCTCAAACTCCTGGGCTCGAGCAATCCTCCTGCCTCAGCCTCCCGAGTAGCTGGGACTACAGGCATGCGCCACCATGCCCAGCTAATTTTTTCTATATAGATTTTTAGCTGTCCAAATAATTTCTTTCTATTTTCAGTAGAGACGGGGTCTCGCTCTTGCTCAAGCTGGTCTCAAACTCCTGACCTTGAGCGATCTACCCGCCTCGGCCTCCCAGAGTGCTAGGATTACAGGCGTGAGCCACCGCGCCCGGCCCAAGTGAGATGTTTTTAAAAAATAAAATTATTCTCTCACAGTTTTGAAGGCTAGAAATCTGAAATCAAGGTGTTGGCAGGGCTACATTCCCTCCAGAACCTGCAGGGGACTAGGCGTTCCTTGCTTCTTCCAGCTGCTGGTGGCTATCAGCAATCATTGCCTTCCCCTGGCTTGTAGCTGCAGAGCTGCGATCTCTGCCTCCAGCTTCACACAGCCTTCTCTCTGTATCGCTCTGTGTCCTCTCTTTTTATAAGGACACCAGCCATTGGATTTAGGTTCTACCTTATATCTAGCACCATTTCATCTCAAGATCCTTAGCTAATTATATATTCAAAGACCCTATATCCAAATAAGTTGCATTCTGAGGTCCTGAGTGGACCTGAATTTGGCAAGGGGGGGACACTATTCACCCCACTACACCTTCCTTCTTTAGATCCATTTGCATCTGAAACATTCTCAGGTGTCTTCAAACTGCCCAGTTCAAGGAAGACATTACCTTTCATTGAGCTCCAAGGATTTTTCTATGGTATTGAATAATAATATCTACAAATCCCTTAAGGAAAACCAGGATTTCAAGAAAACCCAAGGCAAGTCAGTATTTTCGACAGATCCAAAATTTGGGCTCCAATTCTGTCTATTCTGCATCAGTTACCAACTGAGATACCTTGGGCAAATTATTTCAACTCTTTAGGATTCAATTTATTCATCTTTAAATGAAAATATCACAAACTTTGGGGGAGTATTAAGAAATATAACAAATGTAAAATCATTCTGTGAATTCTAAAAGGATATACAAATACTAGTTATTATTTATAAAATTTTCAATGTTTAATTATTTAACAAAATGTACTGATATGTACCAGGCACCATCTTAAATTCCATGGGAGATAAGGGAAGGAAACATGTTCCATGACTTCAAAAGGCTTACAGTCCAACACTAACACAAAACAGTTTGCCACGAAATTATTCGGAAATTACCATATAGGTCTGATAGGGCAGAGAAGACAGTGATTAATGCTAGCTTGAAGGAGGAAGAACTGAGCTAAGTCTGTGGGGACAAGTAGGACTTAGCCAGAGGAAAAAGGAAAGTTTTGAGCAAAAGATAGAGGTGGAAATGAACACTATGTCTTGGAGGACAGAGAAAACCAGCCTGTCAGGTGCAGATGATGGATGCTGTGGAGGAAGATAAAACATAAGGCCATATCTAACAAATTCCAAAGCTAGACAGCATGCTTAGATTTGACGCAGAGCAGCAGCTACTAGAGGTACCTGAATGGAGAGGGCCATGATGAAAGCAGGGTTTTAGGGAAAAAAGCCTGGCAGCTTTTATAGCCTAGATTGGCAGGGGAGAGACTAAAGGCAAGGACACGAACTAAAAGGCTGTGGCTGTAATCCAAAACATATTCATCTTCACTGGGTGCTAAAATCGTGACTGGCAGCAAGATCTGTAGTTTCTGGAAAGCTGCTTACTTCTTAAAGAATAATTCTAAGCCTTTCCTAGGGTTTTTTTCCTGTGCCGACCTCACTAAACCAATCACTGGATTGTATGAAAGCTTCCATTTCACAATCTCATATCATAAGCACATTTCATAATCTCAGAGCAGAAAAGCAAGCTCCAAACCAATGTAAAAATCCTCTCTAAAGCAATGTAGATTGGGGGAGTCATACAGTCTCTGCAAAAACACTTCACCCTAAGAAATGGCCATTTCACCAAAGCCACCATCCCTGCAAACAACCGTGGTCAAACACATCAGCTCACAGGAACATGTGGTTTGCCTGAGCCCTGGACAGCTCTTCTGGGAAGGTCAGAGTTTGCCACTGCTAGAATAGAAGTGATACCACGATCCTGCAGTTTTTGACAGAGATTCAAGCCATACCCCGTAGTGGCTGGCTGCAGGGAGGCAGGTCTGAGTCAGTCTGTCAGGCAATGAAATCCTCACTCCATCTGCTCTGAGGGAGTCGTCTGCCAAGTTTGATGCCTGGACACATAAGCTCCCACTCCCACGCCAACCACTTTCTTCTCTGAGAAGTAGAAACAAAATCTGTTTCAAAGCTTCATCTTTCCTTCTTTTCCCAAGTTTCAGCTCTAATAAATTACCTCTCAGTTATAGGTTACAGAAGAGAACAGAGAAGCACATATTCCCCTAGTAACTCCAAATGGGCAAGATGACTATAATACAACCTACATTAAGCAAAAGCTGCCTGGCCTTTCTATCGCTAGCACATTAGTTCTTTCCTGGGGCTTGATCCTCTTCCTTTATCCCTCCATCTTTCTTTCTTTTATCCCCTTTTTTTGAATGAAATATTGGATATATTTTTAAAATGTAATATATACGGAAGTTATAAACCCTCAGAATAAAAAGAACACTCATGGACCTACTACTCATTTTAAGAAACAGAACTTGCGAATACCACTGAAACTCTCTACCATACCCCTTCCACCTCACTCTGGCTTCCTTCAGAAGTAATCACTATTAAGAATTTTTGGTTTACCATTCTTCTCTGCTATACATCAGAACTAGATTAACTCACTAATTCAAAGAGCTCCTGCCTATGTCCACTTTCACTGCCTTTTCTGTCTTGCAACTACACACTTACCAGCCCTCTCTTCAAATTCCAATCATCTTTGGGAAGCTGAATCCTCACCAAATCGTAGTTCATGATAATCCAACTGCTGAACACCCAGGGAATCTCTCCTCCTCAGACATGGACAAAATCTCCCAAATCACCAACTTGTGTTCCAAACCAGCATACTTTATACCTAACCACGTTATGCTTTATTATCACTAAGTATACAATGAGTATTCTGGGCTCCCCCAACACCAATGCCTGCCTGCGTAAAGTGGGCCATTGCTAGAGGCCCAGAACCTCACTGTACAGCTTGCATGTCATTCACACTAGACCATTAACTCTTTCAAATACTTAAAGGCAGGAAACATATCCTAAAGAGGTTCTGATTTAGGGATTAGGGTCTGATCATATCCGATTTCAAAAAAAAGGACAGCCATACAATTTGGAAAAAGTTGAGTTTCTATCCTCAAACCCTGACCTAATACAAGATCTCTAGCCTACAATCATGTCTATGACAGGACCAATTCTATGACTACATACATTAAGCTAACTTTTTCAGAAATAACTCATGACACATCCACAAAAAATCTACTGCTTTATTTGGCTCTGTCTTACTTCTTCTCCTTGCAGCATCAATCCCTGTGTAAGAGAGGATAAGTGCTGAATGACCAAAAAGGAAATCTTTCCTTCTTTGTTTTCTCATCTGCAAGATAGGAACAATATCAACTAGTACATAGTGGAAGATCAAGTGACCTCTACCCAGCACAAAGGTAGAGTTTAAATAAGATAACATATATAAGTCCTTTAGCATGGTGGTGACACATAGCAGTTGGTGAAATAATACAAGGCACCTTCCATTTCCCTCTGCATAATGTCAGAAAACCTACTAAACACACTTTTCAAAAAGCCCCACCTATTGGCCAGGCGTGATGATTGTGCCTGTAATCCTAGCACTCTGGGAGGCCGAGGCAGGAGAATCACTTGAGTTCAGGGGTTCAAGACCAGCCTGAGCAAGAGAGAGAGACACCGTCTCTACTAAAAATAGAAAAAACATTAGCCAGGTGTGGTGGTGTAAGCCTGTAGTCCCAGCTACTCAGGAGGCTGCTCAAGGATTGCTTGAGGCCAGGAGTTTGAGGTTGCTGGGAGCTAGGCTGATGCTATGGCACTCTAACCCAGATGACAGAGCAAGACTCTGTCTCAAATAAAAAAAAAGCTCCAGCTATGAACAAAATGCAGGATTATGTACTATGACTAAATGATATTTATTCCAGGAATACAAGGTTGGTTTAAGATATGCACATAGGTCAATGTAATATATTGATTGTATTAGTAGAATAAAAGACAAAATCCACATAAGCATCTCAATAGACACAGAAAAAGCATTTGACAAAATCCAACGCCCTTTCATCATAGTTACACTCAGCAACCTAGAAATTGAAGGAAACTTCCTCAACCTAATAAAGGGCATCTATGAAAAAACCACAATTAACATTTATACTAAAAGTGAAAGACTGAAAGCTTTCCCCAAAGATCGAGAATAAAATAAGGATGCTCTATTTCTATTCAACATTGTACTGAAGGTCCTAGCCAGGCCAGTTAGGCAAGAGAAAGAAATCCAAATTAGAAAGGAGGAAGTAAAATTATCTCCATCTGTAGATAACATGATCTTATATATAGAAAATTCTAAGGAATACACACACGCTTACATACCCACACACAGACACACTATTAGAGCTAATAAATGAGTTCAGCAAGGTTTCAGGATATACAATCAATATACAACAATCAGCTTAAGTTCTACATACTAGCAGTGAATAATTCGAAAATAAAGAAGACAATTTCATTTACAATAGCATCAATAAGAATAAAATCATT
The DNA here is from genome assembly GCF_000956105.1 of Propithecus coquereli. Taxonomy (NCBI): domain Eukaryota; kingdom Metazoa; phylum Chordata; class Mammalia; order Primates; family Indriidae; genus Propithecus; species Propithecus coquereli. Next base: position 995,705 of record NW_012150408.1, read on the forward strand.
GGGAATGAAATTTTTAAAAGAAGTACAAAACTTGTACACTAAAAACATTGTTGAAAAAAATTAAAGAAGACCAAAATAAATGAAAAAAATCTGTGTTCATGGATTGGAAGAATTAATAGATTCCAGTAATCTCCAAATTAATCTACATATTCAAGACAATCCCTATCAAAATTCCAGCTGCCTTTTTTGTAGAAATTGATAAGCTGATCCTAAAATCCATACAGAAATTTGAAGGACTCTGAATAGGAAAAAAGAAAAATTTGGAAAACAACAAAATTGGATGACTCACGTTTTCCAATTTCAAAACTTACTACAAAGTTGCAGTAATGAAGACAGTGTGATATTGATATAATGACAAACAATGGATCACTGCAATCCATTGGATCAATGGAATAGAATTGAGAATTTAAAAATGAACCTATAGTTCTATGGTGAACTAATTTTTGACAAAGGTGTCAAGACAATTCAATGGGGAAAGAAGAGTCTTTGACAAATTGTGCTGGGAAAAATAGATATCCACATGCTAAAAAATAAAGTTGGACTCCTACTTCACACCATTTACAAAAATTAAGGCAAAATGGATCAAAGACCTAAATATAAGAGATAAAACTATAAAACTCTTAGAAGAAAACATAGGTGTAAATCTTTGTGATCTTGCCTTAGGCAATGGTTTCTCGGATATACACAAAAAATACAAGCAAGAAAAGTACTTCAAAGAATATTATCATAAATGAAAAGATAATCTACAGAATGAGAGAAAATATTTAAATATTTGCAAATCTCATATCTAGTAAGGTATATTCTATGGCTTTAATGTGTCCCCCAAAGTTCATGTGTTAGAAACTTAATCCCCAACACAACAGTGTTGAGAGGTGGGACCTTTAAGAGTGATCAGGTCATGAGGGCTCTACCCTCATGAATGGATTAATGCTGCTATTGTGGGAGTTGGCTAGTTGTTGCATGAGTGGGTTCCTGATAAAGGATAAGTTTGGCCCCCCATCCCCTCACTCTCTCCTTGCATGCTGTCCTGCCATGTGATGCCTTTTACCATGTTATGATACAGCAAGAAGGCCCTTACAGATGTGGCCCCTTGATCTTAGACTTCCCAGCCTCCAGAACTGTGACAAATAAACTTCTTTTTCTTTATAAATTACCCAGTCTATGGTATTCTGTTAATAGTAATACAAAATGGACTAAGATGAGATTTTTCTATAGAACATATAAAGAACTCTTAAAACTCAATAACAAAGAGATCCAATTGAACTATCCCAATTAAAAATGGGAAAATAAATTGAATAGACAGTTTTCCAAAGAAGATATACAAATAGCCAATAAGCATGTAAAAAGAGGGCCAACATCATTAATCATTAGGAAAATACAAACCCAAACCACAATGAGATACCGCTTCACAAAGACTAGGATGGCTACAATCAAAAAAAAAAACAGACAATAACAAGTATCATTGAGGCTTTGAAGAAAGTGGAACCATTCTAGTGGGAATGTCATGGAAAACAGCCTGGCATTACCTCAAAAAGTCAAATATAGAGTTACTGTACGACCCAGCAGTTCTATTCCTAGGTACATACCTAAGAGAATTGAAAACGTATGTTCACACAACTTGTACACAATATCCTTAACAGCACTATTCATAATTGCACAGAAGTGAAAACAACTCAAGTGCCCATCAACTGATAAATGGATAAGTAAAATGCAGTACATCTAAACCTGTGGTCTCCAACCCCCGGGCCACGGACTGGCAAATATATAGGAACAGAAAATACATTAGTGGTTGCCTGGGACTAGGGGAAGGGGAAATGGAGAATGACTGCTAATGGGTCCGTGGTTTCTTTCTGGGGTGATGAAGATGTTCTGGATCTAGATAATGGTGATGGTTATACAACCTTGTGTATATACTAAAACCAATGAATTGTATACTTTAAAAGGCTGAATTTTATGGTATGCAAATAATATCTCAATTTGGAAAAAAAAAAAGCCCCATCAGCTATATATCATATTAATCTCTTGTGCCCTATTCTGTCTCACACCTGGAAATTATCTAAACTCACCACTGGTCATGGCATAGTCTGTTTCACTCTCAAAGTAAAGAAAGTATGAGAACTGCTTAACTCTTTCCTCTGTATACTTCATGAAGGTTACTCTTCTGATTAAATGTTGATTCTCCAAAACCCCTTTTCTGACATTGGTGCCTAAAGTCCTCCCCTAAACTTTTTTCCATTGAGCTATGAAATTGCTGCTTAATAGCACAAATTATTCTGCTCTCAGAGGCATGAATTAAAAGAAAGGTGGGTTTTGAATTCAGACAAAAATTCAAATCTTCATTCACCACTTTCTAGCTGTATGCGACTTTGTGGAAGTTACTTAACCATCTGCTCATATGTGAAATGGAGGTAATACCCCTTTGAAGGTATAAGGATTCAATGAGATAATGTATGCAAAGTGCCAGGTCACAGCGACAATTCAATGTCGGTTCACTCCTCCTCGCTGTTTTATAAAGTGGATGAAGCTGACAGTGGCCCCAAATGGCCAGGTACTGTGCCCCAATCTGAAACTTTTCCTCAACCAGCATGGGAATCTCATACGATTTAGAGACATCTCAAGATCACAAATGATAAAAAGGGGGCGAATGGTTGAGACATCTTTCATGTGTTTAATTGGGAACCTGATTTCCAACCTAAAGTAATTCACAGGCTCATTATATCAGGCTCTGAAGCTCTCTAGGCAGGGAGACGGCTGTTTGACAGGAGAATGAAAAGGCATGCTGCTCCAATTATCACAAACGGAATGCATTACAAATAAACATATGTTTCCAGGGATGGAACGGGGGATCCTTTATGGGGAAGAGCTAGGAAGGCTGAGCCACGAGGCTGATGCTAATTTTTCACATAGGAGGTAAAATTACAATCTTGCCACTTCCACCTCTGATGATGAGTTTAAATGGCAGAGATACCACTGAGTTTATTACAGTGTGAGACTTGCTGCCCATCAGCAGAGCTTCCTCCACTCCCCTACTCTTTTGTTTTATATAAGCATTACACATATATCCAACACCCTGAGCCAATTAAGAAGAAGAAATTAGTGTAGACCCCAGGTCACCAAGGCTTTCTCCAATCAGAATCACTTCTGAGTTTGTTGAGCATTGCCATCGCCTTAGTTAACATCTAAACACTGCTGTGTGTATCAGGGCTCCTAAGTCTAGAGGAGCTCAAAATTCATTAGGCAGGGCTATTCCAAATGATATTTATAATTCTTCATTAGTCCCCACCACTATAACATTCAAGACCCTTTACAAAGTGGCCCGGTGACCCTCCCAGCCTCATCTCCTAGCACTCCTTTCTCACTCTTCTCCTTTTCATCATACACGATATCCACACCAAAAACACAGTATTTCCAGAAGAGCAATGTCTTTTCATGCCTTCCTGCCTCATTCCTCTACCTGGGATGCCTCATTCCCCCAATTTCCTATTTCACCTACTTAACTTCTATTCTTCATATAAGTCCAGCTCAGATGCCTCCTCTTTTGTTAATCCTTCCCCAACCTTCTATCCTAGGCAAATTAATTATAGCCCCTTCTATTCCCTAATGGTGCTCAGAGGGTAGCATAAAGGCCTTGGGGATATATAAAGAAAACATCAAGGGTAAAAACTTTGCTCATTTCAGTTTTGCCACACATAATCTCTCATGAAGTTGATAGGACCCTTAGTAGAAATCATCTAGTACAGTGGATTTCAAGCATATATTTGTCATATAATTCTCTGCTTTACTAAAATCTCAAGAGGAAGCTCAACATTGATACAATACATAAAACCAGAGCTATTCTGTTTGTAATAATATACAAAGGATCCAAAGTACTTCCCATTTGGGTCTTCCCACAGTTGGCCCAGAGGACGGCCTGTGGAACCATTGACTCCAATCTAACCCCCTCTTTTCATCAAATTAGGAAACCTGGGCCAAGAGAAGGGAAATGTGGTATTCAGGGTCATACAACAATTTAATAACAGGGCTAGGACCTACGTCTCCTGCCCTCTAAGTTCTTTGTATCACATGTCTTGTATCATTCCTGTCTTTCTATTCTTGGCAGGGGGAGAAAAAGCTACATGAAGAAAACTGGTGAAAGAAATAAGATGCTTGGTTAGTCTTAAAAATTCAATGGGAGCTTCTTCTGTCAGCTTGCCAGCTGGAGCAGAGGATGTGCCAGTATAATATGTACCTTGACACAGTCTTAATGACTGGCTGCTAAGAGATTCAGTGGAGAGACGGAGAGGGCATAGGTAGGCGGAGGCGCCTGGTTGGGAGGCTGCTGTTTGCAGGGCCAGCTAAGCACTATGGGGGGATCACTTATATGATGGGCTTTCAGGTTCAGGGTCATCAGAAGAGCTGCCTCCTTCCATCCACCAAAACAAAAAACAAAAAAATAAACACACATCTCACCAACAATTGCAGTTTCTATGTAATGTCACTAATTTAAACTCAGATCTCGGTTGGATTCTGGATTCAGTTACAAGCTACCTGACTCACCTGTAGTCTCAGTTTTCTGTCCTGTAAAATTAACACAATAACACTAATCTCACAATTGACATGAGTATTACCTTAATTAAATGAGACAATATAAGGAAAAGCACCTAGGCAGTACCTGGTAATATAGCAGGCATTCAATAAACAGTAATCCCTTTCTTCCTTTATTGTTAGGTACAGCCCTCTCTGTTCAAGTTTCTTATAACATAAAAGCCTTTGAAATTTAAAATATTGACAATACCAAGTTGCTATGGACTGAATGTTTTTTTCTTTCTCAAATCCATATATTAAAGCCCTAATCCCCAAATTGTGATGATATTTGGAGGAGGAGACTTTGGGAACTAGTTTAGATGAAGTCATGAGAGTAGAGTCCCCATGATGGGACTGGTGCCCTTATAAGAAGGTGATGAGATCAGATCTCTCTCCCTCCACCATATGAGGACACAGCAAGAAGGTGCTGTCTACAAGCCATAAAGACGGCCTTCACCAGAACCTGATCATACTGGCACCCTGAACTCAAACTTCCAGCCTCCAGAACTGTGAGAAATAAATCTCTGCTCTTTAAGCCACCCAGTCTAATGTCTTTGTGATAGCAGCCCGAGCTGACTGAGACACAGTGTTGGTAAGGAATTCTCATATACTGCTAACGGGAGTGTAAACTGGTACAGTCATTCTGTAAAACTATTTGGTAGTACCTTCTAAAGCTGAAAATACGTATGCCCTATAACCCAGCAAATCCCATTCCCGGTACATACCCAACAGAAATAAGAGCTTATATTCACCAAAAGAAAAGTGCAAGACTTGTTCACAACACCATTACTCATGATTGCCCCAAACTGGAAACAGCTTGAGTATCCATCAACAGAATGGATAAATTGTGATTTATTCATACAACGCAATACAAATCAGCAAGGAAAAAGAATGAACTAACGCTATACACGAAAAAACAAATGAATCTCATGAAAATAATGGCAAACAAAAGAAGCCAGACCCAAAAGAGTTTATACTGTGTGATCCCGTTTATATAAGGCTCAAAGCAAGGCAAAATTAACATATGATGAAGAAAGTCAAAATAGTGGTTTCCTGTTGGGGGAAGAGAAGTAATGATTGAAAGGGGTGTTATGGAAGTTTAGCCAGTGCTGGTAATGTTGTGTATCTTGACTGGGGTCACACTTTACACTTTGTAAAAACTCGCTGAACACTTAACTATATGTGCATGCTTACGTATGTCAGTCTTATACTCCAAGTTGTAAAAAGTTTACAGGGAAAACAAACCTCTGGGAGAGAGAACCTTCTGAAGGTCAGAAGGTCCCAGAACTCCCTTAGCCTAGGCCCACGTGCCCTAACATCAGTGTATCCATTCCTGCTCCACTGCCGTGGTTCTATTTCAAGCTTCTAGTACCTCAAAGACGGACAACCAAAACCTGCTCCTAACTGGTCTCTGGAGCTACACAAGTTCTTCCTCCTCCCCATTTTCTACACTGTGTCCAGATAAACCGTCCTAAGCAGAGCACTGATCAAGCCACTGCCCTGACTGAAACCTTCACTACTTTCCACTGACTATAGGATAAAGTGAAAATTTGCGTTCAAAGTTCTCCTTATTGGATTCCAACCTACTATTCAAAGAACAAGTCATGATTCCACCTTATCTTGACCCACTGCTTCGATCAAATAAAACACTGACCACCTCTCAACACAGTCCACACTTTGCCTTCCTCTTTTCACCGTCCTCTAGAAAAAAGACTTGGGCAGAAAAAAGCTATTTGTTTGCTTATGTGATAAAAAGCTAACAAAGTCTATACACTTCCCAAAGCTACCCCTTCAATCCTTCCTCACTATTTCCTTGGGAGAGGGGTAAATAATACTTTAGAAACTTCAATTTCATCTTCAAATGATAAAGATTAGCTGTAAAATATGAAGAATAAATCTAGCTCCTGGAAAATAATGAAAGTAATTTTACCCCTCTATTCCTTGGTTTTCTACATGATGGTGACAATAACAATAATTTTTTAAACTTATACAGCACTTTAGAGTCTAAAGAGCACTTTCATAAACTACTTTATTTCAATTAAGTCTCACAATAACTCTGAGAAATAGGCATTCTCATCCTCATTTACACAGAAGGACACCAAGGCTCAGGTAAACACTAAGATTACTCTCCAGTTCTCATGTTCCTGGGATTCTCGGAAATAAATGAAGTTTATTTCTGATAGCTTCCTACTACTCTTGTGAGCACCCCTCTTGCCCGAGTTCCACTCCTCCACTATTAGGTGTACATTCTATATTCCACCCTGCAGGGTGTTGCTCATGTTGTAGTTATAGTCGGCAATGTGTCGCTGGAGACCTCCTACAGGTATTAACAATTTCCTAGAGGCTTCCAAGGTTAAAAAGTCTTTAAGAATCCAAGAATGAAACTTCAATGATTAAATGTTAGGCAACTTAAGAAAACGAGAAAGTGATGTTTGGAGAAGGAAACTATCCAGTGCCCCAAGAATTTGATATTCCCTCAACAATTTCTGGAGGCCATCAGCCAGGCTGCTAAACACAGAGGCAAAGAATAAAACGTGGCTTTTGCCCTGAGGCAACTCACAGCCTACTGTAGACCCCACAGGTGTCAGTCCTACAGGAAGCACTGACTTTAGCTTAAAGAATCTGTTTCTTGACTCTGCAATCACAAATGTTTTTTGCCAAGTTGGAATAAATACCCAAGAAGGCATTATAGCCACTGCCATCCGTTCCTCATCATTGACAATAATGTCCCATTCAAAATCAAACGATCAAGTAAACTGCCAAAACCAAGAACTGACATTTCACGTATTTTTAAACAAACATTGGGAAAAACATACAACCTTACCTGTACTCACAGAAATACATTTTGAAATAGTTAAATACTGCTTTATACCTATTAACACTTAAAAAGATAATACCATGTGCTAGAAAATGTGGCCAGGCGTGGTGGCTCACGTCTGTAATCCTAGCACTCTGGGAGGCTGAGGCAGGTGGATCATTTGAGCTCAGGAGTTCGAGACCAGCCTGAGCAAGAGCGAGACCCCGTCTCTACTAAAAAATAAAAGAAATTACTCGGACAGCTAAATTTATATAGAAAAAATTAGCCAGGCATGGTGGCACATGCCTGTAGTCCCAGCTACTCGGGAGGCTGAGGCAGAAGGATCGCTTGAGCCCAGGAATTTGAGGTTGCTGTGAGCTAGGCTGATGCCATGGCACTCTAGCCCGGGCAACAGAGTGAGACTCTGTCTCAAAAGAAAAAAGAAAATGAGGTAAGAACAGCTGATGGACTGTAAATTGAAAAAACCTTTTATGGAATATTTTATAGATATTGCAATATAGTGATATTATCAAAAGCTACATATATCATAATAATCTCTGATCGAGTAGTTCTCCTGAAAACTGAGAATGCCTATGGTTGTACCATGTAATAACAGTGAAAAACTGGAAGTCAACACAGTTCTCTCATAGAAACATAACTGAAGAAATCATGGTATATCAGCCAGGAAAAAATACAATTAAGACTATGTAACAATATGTCAAAATTATTTATAAGTGGAAAAAAGATGAAATTATAGCTAGATTACAATCCCAATTATGTAAAAATATGTTTGTATATAGACAAACATTGGATGAGAATATGGAAAAATGTGAAAGCAGCTGCTATATTGCTATGGTGAAATTATGAGAGAACATTTTCTATTTAAAACCTCCTTTAATCATGTTGATATAACAATAAGTCACACTTCATTATGTTGCTTGTTTCAATGCCCATCTCCCCTACTAAACTACAAGCTTTGTGAAGACAGGACAATGTCTCTTGCGCTCAGCATCACAGCACCAGCGCCTATTGCATAGTTCATGAAAGAATGAATGAAATACACGGGAACCTCAAAATAAATATCCCCAAGAAGGGGAGAGGGGGTCGATCATTAAAAATAAGCAAAAGGCTTATCTCTGTTTGCCTGTTTCTAATCTCTCACTATGCGAAAACCCAAATCAGCCCGTTGAAGAATCTCTGGGGAATCTTTCTTCCTTCAAAGCTGTTGCCCAAATCTATGCTCCTAAAGGGTCTGGGGAAAATCACAGGGTCGTGGGAAGTGGCCATAGCAGTAGGAAACTCCCAAGATTTTCGGGGAACACTCCAAGTTAGAAGAAACAGGAGTTTCACATCCTTTCCCTCCTCTAAAACTCACTGCTCTTTGCCTCCCAGAACCTTCCATATAACTATGGCTGGAATTAATTGGGAGGACAGGAAGGCAGAAGGGTGTAGCAAGAGGGACCGAAAAAAAAAAAAGGGCAGGAAAAAAACAGATCAGCAGAGAACAGTCTCTTCAGTAGGAATTTAAGTCTGACACCACCATGATCTCTGGCTGAGAAATAAATTTCCAGGTACAAAGAAAAATAAGAAGCTTTAAGAGAATTGAGCTCTAGAGTGAAAAACCTCTTTCCTGACAATTTAAAATCAGTCTGAAATATACCAGAGGCACCAGAAGGACTCTAAGTCATAGAAGTATTATAAGCATTAACAAAAACACACGAGGAAAGGAGACAATCTTTAAGTTATTTTTCAACCAACCTACGCAACACCTGTCATAAACCATACAGGCTCTTTCCAGCTTAAGCAATTTTTTTTTATCTATCCTTGGTGCTTCTAAGCAAAAGTATCATCAATTGACTAATGCAGAGCTCAGAAAGGAGTTCAGCTGCACAGAGAAAAGGGGCAGTGAGTAAGGAGAAAAGGGTACAGAGTAAGAAGAGTCTTGTCTTTAGACATGGCTTTACCTATTGCGACTT
>NW_012150408.1:1005755-1127694 GCF_000956105.1 Propithecus coquereli
AAAAAAAAAAAAAAAAAAGAAATTTTTCTATTTTCCAGCTCCTTCTATAAAAATGCAAAAACCTGAAAAAAGAGAGCCAACAACCATTAACAACTCATAGTTCAGCTAAGATTAACTCAGCCTGCAGAAAACTCAGGGCTAGGAAATAGGGATGCCAACAATTTGCCCCATGTGTCCCAGGAACCTGCTGATTTCAAGTTTTCAGTTTCATAGTCTCCACCAAATTTTCCCCCAAATTCTCACATTTCAGCATCCAAAAATCTCCTAGACTATTTCTTGCACTGGAAAATAAGACTTCATGTCCCATTTCTGTTTCGGAAAATATGTTCACCTCTGGAATGTGTCCTAGGTCATAAGACATATGTCCATGGCCAGAGAAAAAGAGGCATCAGTAGGGAAAGAAGGCACAAAGCAGTAAGAAAACAAAATTCACTACCTCCCCAGGCCCCACACTAGAGAAAAACTATCTCCTCCCCTAAATTCTTACTTCTAATTACTAGAAATACTACCCATGACAATACTTAAAAGGAAATTAAATGGGGAATTCTCCCTCACATCTACTGTCTTATCTACTCCCACCTGTTGCTACAGTTGCAGCACATACATCCTGAAATCTGTTGAGTGTAGTATAGTTTGCAACGTCCTTCTATAGACACCCTCCCATGAAGAAAGCAGGGCAAGTGCTATTACTGCAAGTTTAAGGGTGAGGAAACTGAGCATCAGGGAAGAGGAACAGCAATTTGCTATGGCCTGAATTAAACCAGTCTCAACCTTCCCATCACTGCCTTCCATGGCATTCTTCACTGGTTTTTGGTGTCAGAATCTAGCAGTTTCTACCAAAGAATCCCAAGCTAGCACCAAAGGGAAATCCCTACACTAAATGCCCTTGGAAAACAAAGAAGTCTGCTAAATGGCTAAAAGAATTGGTATTTTTGCCCACAAGTTTCTAACCGGATTAGCTAACCACCTAGCTCTATGACACCCAACACTTAGTCTAGGAAGCCTGCAGAAATATACGCAGGATCCAAAGTCACTCTGGTTATCCGAACTTCTCTCCCTCTTTTCCCTGCCCTGAAACCTTTACGCCAACTGGCCTAAAACTGCTCTACACTCATCTTCCTCATTACTGTTATATTTTGCTCTTTCTCTTCCTTTTAATTGAAATACCTCTCTCCCTCTGACTAATCTAAATCCCACTCATCCTTCAAAGCTGAGCTCAGATCTAATCCTTTTGTGAAACGTTTTCTGACTTCTGCAATCCACAGAACCCACAAACCTGGGTTCTAGTCCTGACTCTATTAGGACTTCCTGCCTGCTTGAGCTTGGGCAATCATATTAACCTCCTCAGATCCTAATTCCTTCATATGAAAATGAGAATAATATTAATTACTTCACCACAGATACGACTGTGTGGAGGATTAAATGAGACATGTGTGTGATAATGCTCAAAGTATAAAGTTTCCACAAATAAACCAGCTTCAAAGCAACTTCCCTGAAGATTGTTTCAAAACACTGGTAATCAGTGTTTTCTAAACTATGAGCAGCAAACCACCCCAACTAAAATGAAGAAATATTCATCTAGGTCTGTTCTATTTTTCAAAATTATGCTTTAGTGTCATGAAAACCTGTCCACAAATTATTTTACTTGACTTGAAGGTGCCTATAAATACTTATGTGGTAAGCTGTTGTCTTAAAACTGCTATGAAAATCTGCTTGTCATGGTGAGACATTTATTGAACATCTCTCATATGTCAGTCATGTTGTTAGACATTTTCAAAGTTTATTTCAACTGATTCTCATAAGCACCCTTTGGGGTATATTCTATCTCCTCTTATAGATGATGAAACTAAAGCTCAGAGAGAATAAGAAATTGCTCAAGGTCAAACTTGTATCTGTGTCATCAAGGAAAAGGAACACCAGGGTGTTTAGTGGCAAGGAGAAATGTGGACACTGGTACCTAGTGTTTACAGAGCATTGAGCTTAGGAGCATGGACTCTGGAGCTGGACTCCCTAGGTTCAAATTCTGGATTTGCTGTGAGCTTTAGTTTACTCATTTGTAAAATGAGGTTAATAATAGCAACCTATTTCATAACCTAGTAAATGAGTTAATACATCTACTTAGAACAGTGCCTGCCTATCATGTAGTATATGCTCAATACATCATTTCTCCCACTCTGCTTATCCGAACTTCTCTCCCTCTTTTCCCTGCACTGAAACCTTTATGCCGACTAGCCGAATCTGTTCTATACACGTTACTCATTACTGTTACTATGCTTATGCTTTTGCCCTCTCGTCCTTTTAGCTGAAATGACTCCTTCCTCACTAATCTAAGTCTCACTCATCCTTCAAAGCCCAGCTCAGATCTGCACCTTCTGTGAAACATTTTCTTACTTCTCTAGTCCACGGTGGTTTTTTTCCTTCTCTGAACAACTCTTTATACTGTCAAACAATCCATCCTTTAGAAACCACTCAATTTCTAGAAATCACTTGATTTTATAAGGGCCTCTGAAGATGGATGATTTAGCCTATATGCCCAATTTCTGAAATAGAACTTGAGGCTTCAAGAGTTAAATTGTGTATAGTGACACAAAAAGTTAATTGGCAGAGTACAGACTTGAATCCAGATGTTTTAAGTGTTGCAATGCTCTTTCCACTATCCTAATTTTGTCTTCCTTGAGAGTCTGTATGAGTTCTCAAAACTGAAAGCATATATTCTATAATTATCTGATTCCAAGTATTTCATTGGTCTCATAGCTTTCGTGGCAACTGACACACTATAGTTGTTAGCTGTTTGCTCACTGGTTAGTTCATCAATCTTTCATTGGTGCCCTTTTATCCGACAGTTAAAATGTTAAAACACAGGACTCCATAGAACTTAAATTCTTACCATCAGCTATTCATCACGGGAGATAGGGACGGAAGAGGGAAATATATTCACATGTATCCCTACAGTTGCATCACAAAGTCCAACAAAGAAAGGACTCACTCTGTATCACTGGAACCTATAAGTATAAAAGAAACATAGTTTCTGGCTATGTTATCATTACAAACACTGGGGCCCTCCAAAGAGTCAAGTCTATGATAGAGAAAGGGCATCTCAATTTCCTCCCACAAAGCCCAAGCCTCTTAGTGCAGCATTAAATCAGGCCGAGATTATTGTATAAAACTTTTAGTCTCTTGAACAGAGAAATAGATGAGAGGTATATATATATATATCCTGGAAAAGGGATTATAGTTGTGCTTGGGAGGACTGGAATGGAAGAATTGTCCTACATAAGAAGAAAAAAAAGGAAAAGTCCCTAAAACTTGAGAAAGGCTCAAGTAAACATAGACAGCTCAGTGCCTGGGCTGAGAGAGGAGAAGCAGCAGACAGTACAACAGCTGTTCTTCAGAAAAAGTGAGCCAGCATCACGTGTTTATGCACATCACAGAAGGGCGAATTAGAGAGAGGTGGAGCAGGTACACTGTCAGCTTCACATTAGGGAGGATGTAGGAAATTCTAATCTGGTAACAATGATTAATGCTTTTATAGCACTTTATAGTTTATAAAAAGATTTTTATATTAATATATACCACCTCTTGTTGACTAGTCACTTCAGTTAATGCAGCTGTCATTTGTTTATTTTTACAGGAAATTAAAGAGTTGCTTTTGTTCATCTTTGGTACTTCCACCATTTTTTTTCATGAGTCACTGATTAGTTCCACAAATAATTACTGAAAACTTTCTTTGTCCTACCAAATGCTGGGGATATTGGAGTAAAAGTTATAGTCATTGCCCTCTAGGGGATCTCAGTGTTGTTGAAGGTGGGATTATGGAGAAGAAAGACAAATGAAACCTGATTACAATATAGTGGGTTAAGCAAGTATATTATGAGAAACCTTTCTCTATGAGAAATAAGCAAGTGTATCTCTCAATATGAGAGTAAGCAAGTGTATTATGGTTTCTAACATAAATTGAAAGAATTTAAGAAAGGATTAAGTCTAGTCCTGACACTAGAAGAGTCAACAACTGAGTGGAGTCTTGAAGATTATCTGGAATTATCCAGGCAAAGACAAAGGAGAAGAAAACCCTTTATTTATACTAAGAGTCATAAAAATAAAGACATGGGACAGGGCACATTCAGTTAGCTCTCAGTAGTCTGTCATGGCTGTACCAGAGTGGGTGGGGAATTAAAGGAAGGCAAGACTGCAGAAGTAAGCAGAGTCAGATCATGAAGTCCTGCGGTGTGCTTTCAACATTTTTCAGTCACAATGCCGTTTGGCTCTCCAAAACTCTATTCTACTGCTATACTGTTCACAATGACTAACGCTGTTTTCTTTTCAAGAAAACAAATATATTGTTTGTAATCGTTTTGAAAAAGCCTTAGAGATCAGCAAGTTTAAACCATTCCCACATTCTCACTTTTCAGCTGAGAAAACAGGAAGTCCAGAAAAGCTGTGTGGAAAAAGGCACACAAAACGTTGATATAGGCAAAGCAATGACCAAAGGAACTTTTTCACTTAAGAGAAAGAAACAAGTGGCGTGGGTGACCCAAACTGGGAGTGTTACACGGAGGGAAAAGTTCTCTGGATCTGACAAGAAGACAGGATTAGCTTCAGAAAAATGGCTTCTTGACAGCCAAGTGTCAATACACGATTGGTGAGAGCAACTCTGTTATCAGTTTGATTCCAGCTGCCTTTGCTCTGCCCAGAGCTGCAGTGGACCAGATAATACTTCCCAGTATTAGGGGCTGCTATGCCTCTCTCATTCAGAGCTAAATCTCTAAAGATTTATGATTTGGAGTGGTTGAAAATTAGTAAGTTAATTTATATTTCATAGAACATAAAAGTGAATGCATTCTAAAGCTTATATTTGAAGAGAATAAGGACGCCTTCCAAAATAACAACACATATTTCTAATCCTAGGATACCTCCCTCTCTCCATTGTTCACTTTTACCCCTTTTCTCATTCTCCGAATCTGTCTCTGCACAATTCCATGTGGCAAAGATCTAAAGACCTCAAACTATGTGTCAGGTACTCTGCTGTATGATATGGATGCAAAAATGAATAAAACAATAACCCTGACCTCAAAGAACTCACTGTCTAGTGGGAAAGGCAGACACATAAATCACTGCGTCGAGTCCAGTGATAAAGACAGCCATAGGATTGAAAGAGGGCCTGGAGGAGGCATAGAACCCAATGCAATATAGGGAGTTAGAGAAAGTTTTCTGGAAAAGGCAATGTTCACCTCAGTCTCAAAAGATGAATGTGAGTTTAGTCAAGAAAAGGAAGGAAACAGGAGGAAAGGCAATTGCAGGAATAGTAATAGCATAGGCAAAGAAAAGGAGGAGGAATGCCATACTGTGTGTATGGAACCACAAACAGTTCAGTGTTACTGCAATATGAAGTTTAGGGGGGGAAATGGATGCAGGAGCCTGGGGAAGAAAACAGGAGTCAAATCACAGGAGGGCCATAAACTATACCTGTAGGACATGGGACCCACTGAAAAGCTTTAAGCAAAGGAGTAAAAATGTCAAATTTGCATTTTAAATCATTCATTGAAGCTATTAAGTGGAAATGATGAAGAGACTTGCAGAAGTTCTGGGTGAAAATTAATGAGAACTTAAAATAGGCAACCTTTGTTGTCCCTAATTGAGACAGAGAATATGAGAAGCACTGGAATAGGCAGGAAAAGGATTCAATATTGGGTCAAACGACCTTGAGTTACTCTAACCATGCAGACGGAGATGTTCAGCAGGCAGCTAAACATATGTTTGAAGATCAAGACAAAGTTCTGGGCAACAGGTAAAGATTTGGGAACTGATTGCATTTAGGAGGTAACTGACACCTTGAGAGTAGAGGGACCAGGGAAAATATAGAGAGTGAAAAAAGAAATGGGCAGGAAATGGGGCCCTGAGGAACATCTATGTTTGATGAAGTGGGCAAAGGAGAGAACAATAAGGGTGAGAAGGAACTTGAAAAAGACAAGTATGAAAAAAAAGAATACAGTGTTCAGAAGCCAAGGAACTTTCGCGATAACAACAGTTAACAGAAAAACCACGTCAAACACATCAGTGAAGGCATAGATTGACACCTTCCTCTGGATTTAACAATCAGGTTCCCTAGCAAGGATAATTTCAGTACTATGAGAGAAGACAGAAGCCCAATGTCAGCGGAGAAGGGAAAACATCAGATAAGTAGAGACAAGAGTGAGATTTCTCTTTCATGTTAGGAAGTGTGATTAAGAAGGTGAGGAACAGTTTTTCATTTGTTCCTTTATTTACAAGGATGGAGCAACTGATAGAAGCAATCAGTAGAAAATGAAAGTATAAACATAAGGAAAAAGAGGGACAGAATCTAGAGCAAGGTCATGCAGAAGGAGGGATGAGTCTTTCTTTAACAATGGGTAATACCCTCATCTTCTGAGAATGGAATAAAGAAAACAAGTGTTAAGGTAAGAGAGAAGCAGAACAAGAGCATTCCAAACAAAAGCAACCATGCTATAACAGCACAGGATTTTGAAAGTCCAGTATGAGTACAGGGAGAGGGTCACCCAGAGTACAGCAAAAGCTTGAGGGAGCAGTGAGAGATGAGTCTGAAAAGATAAGCTGGAGCCAGGTTGTGAACAAGCAGAAAGAGCAAGAGCATATTAGAGAATATTAAGAAGGAAAGTAACTTTGTAAGATCTGTGGATGCTTTCATTTTGTTTTCTTTAAAAATACTCTGAAAGTAATGTTCTAGGCTTGGATTGGATAGGAAAAAGAATATGGGCACCATCTTTGAAAGGCATTCTGTACATTTTTCTCTTCCTTCATTTCCCTCTGTAGCCACCCTTTCACAAGTAAAAATAGTAGAGCTATTTTAGCATTCATTTATTAAACAAAGATTTATGTGGTCTTGTTCCTGATTGTTAACTATAGCTGAGTTAAATGGCTATTGTTTCTCTCATGAAAAGAAAACTATATTATATTGCCTTTTAAAAAATATAAAAGAAAGCCTTTGATGATACTGTCTTTGAGCCAGTGGCTCTCAATTCAAATTTTTAAAAAAAGATTCTTTATTCCAGAAGTGTGCAAAATAAACAATCACCTGCCCAAAGAAATTTGGGGAACTCAAAAAAGGACCTAGGTAGGTCAGGTACCTGCAGGTAGAAACAGGGAAGGATGCAACCGTTGTAACTATTAGCATGGCTCTTTAGCTTTTACAAAGTGCTTTTTCAGTACCTTATTTAATTCTCTCAACAGTATTATGAGATTTACATATTGTTATCTCCACTTTACAGATAAGAAGGCTAATTTTTGTCTGTGTTGTTCCAGAACCTAGAACAGTGCCTGGCATACAGTAGGTCCCCAATGAAAATTTGTCAAATGGGGGTGGAAGGAGGCTCAGAGAGATCATGTAACTCTGAGAAGGTCATATAGTTAATGGTAGAGCCAGATCTCAATCCTGTATCTTCACATTGTTTCACGCTGCTGAAAAGCAGAGCTAAAAAGGGTAGGATTACAATATAATCTTACTCTACTTTACAATTTTATATGAATTGGTTAAAATTGCAGAAATGTAGGCTGTCAAGTGACAAACACCTAGGCCAGTATACGTCCTCCTATTTTCAGTCATGCTACATGTGTCCTTAGAGTTCAGGGACCTGTGGTATTTGCTTTATGCTCTTCATAGGTCACTTGCCCTATTCTAAGCTACTTCTTCCTGCTGTACTGAAGCAGTGTCTGCAGAACAGCCTTCTAGATTATTCTCTCCTTTCTCTAAACAGATATTGCAGCCTTCTCATACCCAAATGCATCTACGTGGGAAGCTAAAACAAAGGATGCTACCCAATGGGCATGCAGAAGGTATCACAAGATTTAGATGTGTACACATAGTGGGACTTCCATAAAAACCAGGATGCAACTCTCCTTCTTGAGGCCACTGCATTTAACCATGACTTCATTCCATGCAGTGGTTATAATCCTGAAAAAGTTGTGTATATCAAGTTTTTGTAAACTGACTAATTTCAAAAGCAGCAGGGCACTTATTATGTAAAGGAATCATGTGGTAAGTACTTTTGCAAGAGAAACATTGTTTATAAGAAAAAATTGTCACTCAATTTTTCTACTGGAAAATTTGCCTTTTTTTTTTTTGCAGATCAATCAGTCTGGGTTCAGATCCAGACAGTTCAGCTTAAAGTTATATAATCTTGGACAAGTGACAACTTTTCTGAGTCTATTCATTTATTAGTAGATCTTCCACCTACTGCTCAGTATCATTGTGAAAATAAAATGAGACAAGGGGTATGAATATGTTGTGAAAATTGTATAGGATAGTACACACAGCAGCGATCAAGAAATAAATGCCATTTGCCAACAATTCAACATACGTTTACAAAAGTTTTGAGGTCTGGCCGGGCGCGGTGGCTCACGCCTGTAATCTAGCACTCTGGGAGGCCGAGGCGGGCGGATTGCTTGAGCTCAGGAGTTCGAAACCAGCCTGAGCAAGAGCGAGACCCCGTCTCTACTAAAAATAGAAAGAAATTAATCGGACAGCTAAAAATATATAGAAAAAAATTAGCTGGGCATGGTGGCACATGCCTGTAGTCCCAGCTACTCGGGAGGCTGAGGCAGAAGGATTGCTTGAGCCCAGGAGTTTGAGGTTGCTGTGAGCTAGGCTGACGCCACGGCACTCTAGCCCGGGCAACAGAGTGAGACTCTGTCTCAAAAAATAAAATAAAATAAAATAAAAGTTCTGAGGTCTATTAGAGAATAATTTAACTCCAAGTTCCCAATTCCCATCGTTGATGAGGAAATACACAGCAGGCATTACAGGATTAGCCCGTTTTTTCAGGATACCACATGGTAGCAAAACTGTAAGGTGGAGATATGAATGGAGAATACTCAAAGGTGAGCTTTTCATCCAGGAAATGTTTAGTCATTTATTGACATGTCTCCTCTTCCAAAGATTTATAAGAATCACTACACAGAAAAACATTATAGAGCTAAAGCTTTTAAAAGAAAATGGCATAAAAACTGTACCATGGAAATAACGTAGTGCTGCAAAGGGTCTTAGAGAATTTGTTTCAATTCTCTCATTTGATGGATTTTAGAGAATCAACGTCCAAAGATGCAAAGTAGTTTACCTCAGGTTACATGGTGGCACATTTTATGGAACATTTCTAACCACAACATCTTCATTCCTCAGGATAACCCATCTCTGTGTTCCCATAGCATCCTATGCATACAAATTACCACATTAAAATCCTGTTTAAATGTCTATCCTCTTCCATTGGACTGAAAGATCCCAATAAACAAGGCCTATGCTCAATTCATCCTTATATCCCCAGCACTTGACTGTGTTAGATGCTTGACTGCACCCACTCATATCCCAGTTAAAACTGTTTTATAAATTTGAGGGGAAAGCATGAACTTCTGGAAAACTTCCTATTTAGGCCACCATTCCTTTTTGTTTAGAAAGATATTATAAATGCTAATGTTACTATAGATCTAAACTTGAGTACAGAAAGACGGTAAGCAATCTTAGGTAGACAAGGACACTTTTACAAGGTAAAAATGAGTTCCTGATAGAAAAGTCAGCATTGTAGCACAGGTCCTACTAACTTTATTAGATTGTTGGATTTTTATAACTAGGTTTCCAAGAATCTTCAACCATTTCAGAATGACCTGTGGTAAAAGAACAATAACACAAATAAGAAACAGTATAATTGTCGGTGTGGCTAATAGTGTGACGTGCTCTCATGGTTCTTTTTAAAGCACTTACTAACAGCTCCAAGATGAGTCTTTAAAACAAGCAGGTACCGACAGTATTTTTAAGGAGAAAAATGATTAAATTTGATGAATCTTCTCAAAGAGTGACTTAGGAGTAGAAAGAAACTTGAGTTTGAGTAAGAAGATGTGAATTCTGGTCCCCATTCCTTCACTAACTTATTTGACCTTGAGCAAATCATTCCATTTCTCTGGGCTAGATGATCATTCAGGTTCCTTCAAGTTTAAATGCTGTAATTGTAAGATCAAAAGTCCCCACCAGTCCTTGAGAGAGTAAGGGATGGAAAAAGATAAGTCAGGAAGGTAGAAAGAAAGTAAACATGGAGGGATAGTGTGGTATAATGGAAAAAAAAAAAGTTTGGTAGAGAGATTGAAGTTCTAGATTCTAATTTTGGTTCTGCCATTAACTAGTTGAGTAACCTTGAACAAGTCACTTCAGATCAAGATTTCGCCATTTATAAAGTAACCCAGAAGATCTTTCAGCTCTAATATCCTAAAAGTATCAGCTACTGCTGCAATGAACAATGAAATTCTATGGAATCAGTGTATTAGTCATAAATAGGACACATAAATAAAATATTTAGCAGAAAGAAACCTTAACCCTCATTTGAGCTTTCTGCCAAGCTCCAATCCAAATATTTTTCTAGAGCCATTCACTAGGACTGGTCCAATCAGACTACTGTATTTGAATTCACCTATTCTTAATGAAATGCCCAAAGGCTGGCCAGAAAAGAATGGAAACAGGTGCTGCCTGGATAATACGTCAATCCAGTCTCTTTGTTTTCTCCCTTTTCTACCACTGTACTTTCCTTACACTACCCACTGTCTGGACTGAGCCAAATCTATCTCTTTTGTTTCAAATTCTTCAAAGTTTAGTTCAAATCTCACTTCTTCCACAAAGTCTTCCACTCCCACTCTAGCCCACGTCCATCTCTCACTTTTTTAAACTTCTATAGTACTACATTGCTATTGTAAAGAGTAAATGAGATTTGTAAAGAGCTTAGTGTAACATCTGGCATATAGTTCAATAAATGATGGTAGTTGGTGTTGTTGCCACACCTTTAGCACTAACCAACATATCCTTTAGTTCAGTGCCTCTAAAATTTAATTTGATTATGAATCACCTGGGGATCTTGTTCAAATGCAAATTCTGATTCAGTAGGTGTGAGGTGGGACCTGAGATTATATAATTCAAAAAGCTCCTGGTTGATGCCAATGCTGTTGATCCAAGGGCCATACTTTGATCAACAAAGGGTAGTTTTAGTAAATTTTTTAAAAATGTATTTACCTTATTAACTCAGCTGGACAGTAAGCTCTTAGAAGGCAGACACTATGTTTCATTTTTCTTAGCAAATATTCCCTATACAGAGAAGGTGTTCAATAAACATCTGCTGACTTATCATATCTGTAGTCTCTAGATAATCAAGAGTGCCTGTGCCATACTGAATCAAACACTCAGGCCAGGATGAAAAGATCATTTGATCACTCTAGTCAGAATCACTAGAACAGAGGCAGAGGAGAATCTGAGAGAAAACTTACCTCTTCACCAGTGAGAGTATAATACACAGAAGAAACAACATACACAAATGGATGCCTGTTCCTTGTTTAAGCAAAAAGATCATTAAAGTGCAATTTTAATTGCACTTCAAATTTAGATATGAACCTTAAAAGAGGACATGCATTTTCTGGCAATGTAAGAAAAAAGAAGCCACTAATAATAAGGTGTATAACGTGCTTGATTTCATTTTTTTAGTGGCATAGATACATTTTTCAGTGATCTTTTAATGTGTAATTAATATCTGGCCAGCAATGAACACATTTCCAACAAAAGGGAGAGAGAGAGAAATATCCTGCAATTTTCCCATCAACCTGGTCAATGGTAAGGTCTCCAAATTCCATTGCCCACAATTACAAAGACAGAAAGTCAAAGGAATCTTCTATGTATTAAGGATGCTCTGAGAGGCTGTCTATTTTAAGTTCATTTTTTAAATCTCCAATTATTTCAATGCTTGTTAAAACCCTTTTTATTATAGTATTCTACAATTCAGATGAGACTAATATTCTTCAGTTCTATTGGGAGACTATACTCCGACTTCCTATGTAAGCACCAGGAAAATAACATAGGGCATACATGACACCTGCTCGCTGAATACTATCTAGGTAGCTTAAACTGTGAGGAGATAAATTTACTAAAATCAGCCTTTAAAACAAAAAACACATTTGTAAATCACTGTGCTTGTCATAAGCAGGCACCTGCTCCTTAACTCATAGAGACCTTTCAATAAAACTACTCATCAATATTTAACTGAGATGTTTTTGACAAATTTAGACCCAAGTTAGAAGAATACAAACTGTAATTCTGGGAACTGCTATTAAGCACAGTAACAGAAACACAGAACTGCTTTCAAGCACAAGACTCAAACTGGGTTTATGAGTTTTAATAAATCAATGTTATTACTTCAGAGAAAATAGGAAAACAGTTGGGAGTCAGCCCATAGGAAAGTGCTTATATTACTTCCATCAGAAGTCTAGTCTCCAGGGCAAGGCAAATACTCTGGTTTATGCCAGGCAGTCCTCCTAGAGAATACTACTATCCAAGGAGACTTTCAAATCTCAAGCCACTGAAGCACCTATGATTCAACACAAATCTGCAGCAGCCTTATCATACCCATACGAATGAGTATCTCCCTACCTAGGGGCACCTAACTGGTAACTGGACCCCAAACAAGTACCTTCAATAGGATGAGAGATCAGTATAAGGTGCAGGAAAGTCAGATTCTTGCATAGAAAAATGAAGTACCAAAGTCATTCTCGTTTCTCCCCCTCCTTTTCCTGGCCTTTATTCAAGACTCGTTTGTGAAGCTTTCTCTAATAACTCTCGCTCTCACTAATCACTCCATTTGTTGAATGCCTAAAACACTCATCTCAACCAATAATTCTAGATTCCTTTGCATTAACTGTTTCATGTATCCATTTTGAGTCCCAAATTTGAGTGTAAGTTCTTCAAAAGGCCTCCGCACTGTCTAGCCCCTAGAGGCAGCTTATTATTAATATTGCTAATAATATAACAGTGAGGCAACATACCATAGTGGAGAGGCAATAGTGGAGTCAAACAGGCCTAAGTTCAAATCCTGGTTCCACCACTTGCTGGCTGTATGACTGTAAACACATTAATTACCTTCTCTAAGCCTCAGTTTCACAGTGAGAATTCAATGAGATATTGAGAGCACCTAGAACAGGGTTTGGCATATAACAGATGCTCAAGCTTCAACAGAAACTTAGTTACCTTCCCTCCCCAGTTAATAAGCACTTGTTGATTTGAACTGAGAGTAATTCTCCTAGGTGGGCTGCCAAAGGTACTATCATATTCACGTATACTTTCCCCATTACCCTCTTGCATGTGCCTCTGTCATTTCCTGGCGACAGTCCCTTCAGATTTTCTACTCTAGTGTCTTGAACAGAAAAAGCCAACCACACAAGTCACCCAAAGGACTATTCAGAATGGTGACATTAGCGGCCAGCAGGAGGGCATCTCCACATCTACATCTCACTTTCACCACACCCACGCCAGCACTGCCTCCCTCCCTCAGGGTCTCCCAATGAGAGAATGGCAGGGGGGGGGAGGGGAGAGAGAGAGAGAGAGAGAGAGAGAGAGAAAGGAGGCAGTGAAACAGTCAAATGAGGAAATGGAGATAAACAGCTCTGTGGTCTGTCTGTGCCTCTCTCCTGGAAGGAGCACTTGGGTCCAGTCTCTCCAACCCCAACCCCTGTGAGAAAAAACAAAACAAACAAGCAAAAACCCTCCCTCATATTCCTGAAGAAAAAGTATCCCAGATTCCTGGCCTCTTCATTTCTGCAAGCCCTGCTCCTGTCATTTCCACCATCCCATCAGTCCCTAGGTCAACTTCCTGCCACACAAAATAGAACCTCTTTCATGCTTTTCCCAACTAGCGATAACATTTTCCCCCAGCCTTTGCAGTTCTAAGTAGGAAAAATGCTACATATCTCTTAAAAAAGGAAAGAAAAAAAATTCTTGAAGTTTTCCCCCCTACTGCAGGAAGGCAGATCTCCTTTTATTTGTGCCGGTTTAATGATCCAGAATATTTTCCCTAGGTCTTCATCTTTCAGCTGGAAAAGACCACCATTACTTCCATACCCCCCACCTCAAAACAAACAAAATCCACAAATCCCCTCCCTGCTGCAAAAAATACAACAATTTTATTATTAATAAGGGGACTTCAGCCACACTCCGAGGAACAAGCCTGTGTACATCTGGGCTACCGCATCTGTGATTTTTGTCAACCTGATGTCAATACTTGATATCAGCCTTCACGGGTCCAGGTTAAAAAAAAAACCACTATCACCCTCTCCCCCCAAAATACCAATTTCCATTCCAAATCCACTCAGTGCCTCAGAAAGTAGAGCCATCTTTATCGGTCTTAAATGTCCCTTTAGCTCTCTGGGACTATTTTCCCCTTTGCTTTTATGTGACTAAGCTGACAAGTCTGTCCTCTTCCCCCTCTCCAGAAAAAACTATTTCTTAAGACCCTTTCCTGTTGCATAAAGTTGCTCCTTCTTTTATGTGTCTTGGGGGATTTGAGGCAATTGAGGAAGTATTTTACTACAGGATTCACCTTTCCCATCTGATCGATGCCCTCCCTCGCCCCCCACCCCACTCTCGTCCCCCACCCCACTCTCGTCCCCCATCACCTCCCTGCGGGGCGGCGCGGACCCTCCTTTTTATTGGTTGAACGTTTCCTCGGCGACCCGGGAAAATGCTCTCCGCTGCCGGCAGCTGCCCGCGGCGGCGCCGGGGCACCTACCAGTCGGTGTGCCGCTCGTCGACCACCAGCAGCACCTTGGCCTTCCTGGCGGTGGCGGGCGCGGGCGCGGGCGCGTCCACCAGGCCCGCCGAGGCGGCCGTCTGCTTCACGGCTTGGGACAGCGAGCTGAAGAAGCTGCTGCCCACCGACGGCGCGGGCTGCGGCGCGGGCGCCTGGGCGGGCTGCGGCCTCCGCTCGGGGCCCGGCGACGCGGCCGGGGGCGCGGACGAGGCCGAGGCCGCGCCCGGGCCAGGGGGCGGTGGCGGCGGCTGCTGGGGCTCGGGCCGCTGCAGGTCGGTCATGTAGCCATTGGGCAGGTTGGCTATGAAGCTGCTGTCCGACAGCCGGCGCCGCAGGAAGTTCATCATCTGGCTTGAGGGGCTGGGGGCGCGCGGGGCGGCGGGGCCGGGCGGGCGGGGGGCAGAGGACGAGGCTGAGGCGCCGGCTGCGGCGCCGAGGCTCGGGACGCTGCGCGCGAGCCCAGCAGACAGCCGCGGCGGACTGGGCCGAGGGAGCCGGCGGCGCAAGGTTGGGCGCGAGGCAGCGGGCGGGGCCGGGGGCGGGGCCGGCGCTCGCCCCGCCCGGAGCCGCAGAGCTGGCGCCGCCCCCGCCTCGCCGCCCGCCGCTCGGGACTTGGGGGTGGGGCGGGCCAGGCCTCCTGCAACGTGAGCGTGACTCTGTGGGGACGGCGTGGGAGCCAGTCCCTCTCCCCGAGTGGAGGGAAAAGGGAGCCGAGAGTCCCCACACCGTTTCGGATGGAGAGAACAGTCGTGTCCCAGCCGAGATGGAGGCGAAGGAAACCACCCCTACCCTGTCAGCCTCCCTACCCTGAGGTGAGAGAGAAGGGAGTCCTCCCCCTCACGCGCGCGCACACACACCCTGAAGCGAGAGAAAAAGACTACCGCCTTTCCCAAAGCTGGGGAGAAAGCCCTAGACGAGGAGAAAGGAATAATCCGTCCCCGTTCACACGTACACACTCACACCCTGTGGCGAAACCAAAAATCATTACGCTTTCCTGGGCTTCCTCCCTACCCCGAGGCGAGGGAGACAAGACCACAGTGGGGAAGTAAGGGCTGTCTCATCTACTTTGGGGAGGACGGCGGAGAAAGAGCTCCTCTCCACCTTGCCTTGGAAGAAGATGTGGGGTGCATTTTTTGCACCTGCACTTTAGGGATGGCTCACCTAACAACAGGTACTTTCCCCCCCCCTCCTCACTGACCAGAGAGAGGAAACCAAGTGAAGGCTGGAGACACCCCTGTCCCCGGACCCTCAAAAGGGGTATCCAAGGCTCCCCCACCCCTTCAGTGTTTGCTTCCCTTACATGCATTGGTGCATCCAATGCTATACCAAGAAGGGCATGACTTCAAGATCTTTCTGTTTGTTTTTTCCACTTCATTCATTGATCAGACCCGCATTGACCTCCATGAAGACCTTTCCGGGGTGGGCGCAGTGGCTCACACCTGTAATCCCAGCACTCTGGGATGTGGAGGTGAGAGGCTTGCTTGAGGCCATGAGTTGGAGACCAACCTGAGCCTCCACAAAAAATAAAAAGTTTGGTTCAAACCTATAGCCCCAGCCACTCTGGAGGCTGGGGCAGTAGGATGGCTTGAGCCTGGGAGTTCTAGGTTGCAGTGAGCCATGACGATGCCACCTCACTCTATCCCAGGCAACAGAGCAAGACTCTGCCTCAAAAAACTCCTGATTGCCACCTTCCCGTGTGGACTCTCTAAATCATGTGCGACCCTTGGACTTTTGTTTTCACCTCCTGTGAGATATACTTATTTCCTTGTTGTTATGGAGCAAGATGCGGCAAATATACTTTGCATTCAGACCATCCTAGGTGATATGTGACCTTAGACAAATTACCTCTCTGAATCTCTTTCCTCAGCTAACAAAAGGGAATAAATGACACTTTTCAAAGTTGTTACACAAGGTAAATGAGATCATGTATGTAAAGGATTTGGTACCCAGTAGGTATTTCAGT
Organism: Propithecus coquereli; assembly: GCF_000956105.1. Taxonomy (NCBI): domain Eukaryota; kingdom Metazoa; phylum Chordata; class Mammalia; order Primates; family Indriidae; genus Propithecus; species Propithecus coquereli. Next base: position 1,022,313 of record NW_012150408.1, read on the forward strand.
AGTGGTAGCTGAATTCTTATTTCAGTTGGTTCTCAATAAGTATTTACTGGGCTGAATGGAATTAGGGAGTGGTTTGTCACTAACATTGGCAGGCAGTTCTTGCTTCCTACATCCCAGCTGGCGCTCAACTCAGGGCCTGGAGATGTATAATCCAGCTCTGAGTATCAGTACCACTGGTCTCAGAGAGGTTTCCAGTCAAGGATAAGAATACAGTGGTCTTCCCATCTACCATGTGCCAGGCACAGTGGTAAGGCTGAAAAGGCTGACATGAATGAGAGTGGCCCTTGTCTGAGGGAAGTTCACAATCTATGTGGGTTGGGGGAGCAGGGGAGAGGACAGATGCAGGAACAGTTACACCACAATAAGATGCAAGAAATGCTATGATACAAGTGGGCAAGGTGGTTTACAAGCACCAAGGGAGGGAGGAATTCATTCTGCCTGTGAGGCTTAGGAAAGGCCTCTCAGAAAAGGTGACATTTGAGATGGGCCTTGAGGCATCTGTGTTTACCAGTAGAGAAATGAAGAAGGCACTCAGGTAGACAGGGCATGGAGGAGGTACGCTAGTTGATAACTCCTCCAGGAAGCCTTCCCTCAATCTTCCAGGGTGGGCTAAGTGTGTCATGTTCTGTGCTTGGCTCCTTGTCAGAGCCTCAAATAAATCATAATCAAATATTCTCATGACTAGAATGTAAGCTTTTCTAGGACAGGATTGTGTCTTAGTTATATGTGGGCTCTAACACCAAGCATAGTACCTGGCACATAGTAAGGACTCAATTGTTTGAGAATTGAACTATGCTCTTATCCAACTCAGTTCTTGTGTCTATTAGAGAATAAAATGAGTAAGTTATTAATAATGAAATAAACTTAACGTATTGTCCTTCCTAGAAGAAATCTTTTCCAAAGGCATGTGTCTCTAATAGTGGGATTTCAGACACTGTCACTTGACTTTTTTTAGGTGATTGGGTTATCTTTTTTTAATAATATTTTACTAAGATATTCCCCCCTAATTGTTAGGCTTGTAGTAGATGCATAATATTTTAAAAATCAACCAATTGAATGTTTTTCAGTGCCTAATACATACAAGGCAGTATTAGTATTAGCAAAGGCAATTTAAAGATAAATAAAACCCAAGTTTTTACCTTAAGAAGACAGTTCATAAACATGTGAACTCATAACTAGCAATAGCTGAGTAGTCAGTCTGTGAGCAACCAGAAAGTGAAATAGGCAGTGAGTGTTCAAGGACCAGAGGAAAAAAAGGATCTCAAAGATAGGAGATTTCACAGAGGAGGTAAGGCTCAGGCCTTGGAAAATCGGTGGAATTCAGACAGGCAGGAAAGAGTGGAAGAGGCAACCAAGATAGAAAAGACAGCCAGTGTGTAGTCAAGAAGGCTGGACTGGTAAGTAATTTTTTTTTTCTTTGAGACAGGGTCTCACTCTGTTGCCCAGGCTAAGGTGCAGTGGCATCCTCATAGCTCACTGCAACCCCAAACTCCTGGGCTCAAGTGATCCTCCAGCCTCAGCCTCCCAAGTAGCTGGGACTACAGGTGCACACCACCACACCCAGCTAATTTTTGTTTATTTCTTTTAGAGACGGGGTATCGCTATTTTGTTCAGGCTTGTCTCAAATTCCTGGTGTCCAGCGATCCTTCCACCTCATCCTCCCAAAATGCTAGAATTACAAGTGTGAGGCGCCATGTCCGGCCATAATCTACTTCTTGAAGGCAAAAACCTTACCTGTGTTGTTTATCCCTATTGTTCTTGAGCCTTTTGTGGTACCTGGAATGTAGTAGGCACCCCAATATTTGTAGGGAAGGTTCTGAGAGGCTGTAATTGTGTCTATATTTATATTGCTATTATCTATTCAGCCCCCCTTTTTAGATTGCAAGCACCTCAAGGTGAAGGATTCTGTCTTCTACTTGTCTCAGAATGATCTACAAAGCCTAATATAACATCTAAAACACAGTAAGTGGCCCAGTTGTAGGAGCTAAATCAGAATGTTGCCAGAGAACAGCTTTACTGTAGAGTCCTTCATTGAAACAAAGGAGGTGTATTTATCAAATACTCCATTAATTTATTATATTATTTTCTGATAAGTTTGAATAAGAATATTATTTTATGGAAGAACAGACTATTTTCTTATAATTGAGCATAAATAGTTATCAGAAGTTTTTCGTTGGTTGGTACTTTATTACAAGTTTGCTTAAACCGATATCTTCCATCTTGCAGTGAGTCCTTGCCAAGAAGTATCTTTGCATACTGCAAAGACATGCAGTGTAGCATGTCTTATTATAAATGGGCCTAGGTTTTAATGAACTGTAATGAAAATCTTTCCCTTATCCTTACCTGTGAACCTAGGTTCCAGATGCAAGTAAAATATAGCATTATTAGTCAACCTTATATACTACCTTTTACCTGGAATTGAAGGGAGAACTGGATTTGGATTCAGGAAATTCTACAAAATATAAAATTCTGGTACAATTATGGCCTTCTCTGCTTATTTCCCCTGAAACCAACCAGCCTTTTTTCATCTGCAGGCAGAAGGCATTTCTCCCAGAGCAATCAGGGGAGGGGTCTCTCACGCCTTTCTTAATCCCTCAGTGGCCGACTGAGCCAACTGTCAAGATCTCCAAGGTCTCTTCCAGATCTAGAAGCCCAGGACTCTTTGAGGTGTTTCCATGTGTAATCTTTATCTTCTCCTGAATTATGAACGCAAACATCTGGCAACTACAGATGAAAGAGTACTGCTAAAATCAAGAACCAATTTAAATGCTGTATCGCCTCTCTGATTTCTCTCTTCCCTTCAGCAAGAGTGCAGCTGAGATAGCTCGGAGGGAGAAAGGCTGGGTACATGCCTGCAGAGCAATTGAAATGCCCCTGTAGACAGAGCTCAAAAACCTAGCTCAAAGGAAAACCTGGTGCACTGAGCTACTTAGCAAAACTTGTTGTCTGGTTTCTTCCCAAACAAGGAGGTTTACTAGAACTATTCCACTCTTGGCTCCTGCTCACTTCCCAGGGTCAGGAACCCCATTCAGACTCACCTGCTCTAGAGAGAAGTAGAAAGAATCTGAAATTCAGAAATCGTGCATCCTAGTCCTGCTCCATTACTGTTTGGTATTGTAATTTTGGACAAGTTGCTCTCGTCTCTGGGCCTCCTGTGCAAACAGGGAGTGATACTGTCTGCCTGCCTTGGGCCTGTCATGAGATAATCTGGGAAGCACTTTGAAAGTGACAAAACTTTACTGGAAGAGGCATCATTGTTGCCTTCCACACCATCTTGTTACCTGTCATTTTGGAGAACCTGATGATGAGAGTTCGTCATCTCCATCCGGGTGGTTCTTCCTGACAATGCCGATATCAGCCCTGCAAATACCTTTCTCTCCCACCTCTGTATGGGATCAGCAGTGGACAGCTATGCCCTGATGTTAAATTCTTGAAAGGTGGGCATGTCAGCTGGGCCATTTTGCTAAAATTAGGAATCACGTGAATAAAAGTTCAATTCTTAAATCTGCTTCATGTTAACTGTGTAACTTCGAGCAAGTCAGTTTCAGTCTCAGTTCCCTCATCTGTAAAAGAATGATGATAATTATCACAACTACCTTGAAGGACTATTGGACTCAATAAGATCAAGTATATGAGTGTATTTTATAAGCTGTAAAGGACCGGGCAAGTGTTAGCTATTAATGTTTCTGACATCTAGGGAACCACAGAACTCACCAGCACTACAACTAAAATACAAAAAAGGACTCTCCCCACACATACTCATCCCAATGGTAAACACCCGAGAAAATTCAGGCAGGCGTGAGGTCAACCCTTTTGCAATGACTCTCAGGCTTAGTCATACCTGCTAAAATAAATGCAACAGCCACTTCAGCTAATGGCTTCTACCTTCCTAGGTGACCTTGAACAAGGCACTTCACTTTTCTCTCCCAGCTTCGATTTCCTGGCCTGGAAAATGAGGCAGAGGGAGCTGAGCTAGGTAATCCCCAAGGTCTAGTGTTGTGAGATTCTCTGGACAGAGCCCCACAGGAGGAAACAAGCACCTGATGTCACCAGGCTGAGCCAGGGACTACAGGGGCCGTGTCTAGGGAACAAACACTGAACACTGTCAGTTGGTTTCAGGGAGAGAGAGCGACAGCAGGTGTGCCCAGAAGAAGCACAGGTGACATGAATTCTAACTCTGAGTCTTCCCTACTTAAGGGAGTCAGAGATGGCCCCCTTGCAAGTTTCCATTTCTCCAGCAGTATTGGGGATACAATAATAACTCCAACTGATTAGATGCTGGCCACATGCCAGAAACTGCCCATGTGTTATCTAATTTAATCCCTACAAGGGAGCTGTTAAATTTCTTCCTTTTTATCAGTGAAGCAATTTAGACTCAGAGAGGTTATACTAACATAAGATCTTAGAACTAAAACGTTGCAGGGCTGGAAGGCAGGTCTGGCTGGCTACAAAGCCCATGAGATTTCCTATTAGGATAGAGTGACAGACCCCCTAAGAAAGCTTCCAGTCATCAGCAACTTGCCTAATAAACACATTTGTCAGAAGCCGTAACAGTAATAACATGCCCTCCTGGACTCTGCTTATGTCAGCTTCCCTGACATCTCCCTTTGCCTAGAGTTCCGCAGCCAAAGGGGGCTTGGTGTAGTAAGGACCCTGTATAAACATTCCTGCCCAAGGAACAAGCAAGCCTCAAGCAAGACAAATCAAGCTAATGAGACACCCCTCCCCCTCAGTATACCCCACTCCTACTCCCACCGAGCTAGGACCACAGCTCCCCACAGAGAAGCTCTGGCCTCTTGCAGGATGCGGGTGTATTGGCTGTTGCCATGGTGACAGAGGAGCATCTCTGTCATGCACACACGAGCAGCATAGAGTAGGCTTCCCCCGCCTGGGAAACTCAGAGGCTTCATCAGGGGTTGTTTTCCAGCAGCATCTTCACACTGCTTCGAGGATGAGTGAAAGAGCGTCCCTTTCACTTAGCATTCCACCCACTGCAGAAACAGGGCTGAGCTTTCTATACCAAGTCCATGCAGAAGGCAACCCCCTCCCTCTACTTCTGGTGCAATTTCTGTTCAATGGAGGTGCTTTCTAGGTGGTGGGAAGAGATGCCAGTGAATGAGCTGTTGGGTTTACAGAGTCAGCGGGCAGCCTCTGACCCCTCAGTCCTGTCTGGACACTCCCAGACCTCTAGGGAAACACTCGTGTGGGTTTATCACCTGCCTCAGCTACTTATTAGCAAGGCAATCTCACACAATTTTTAAAATGAGACTCAGTTTATTTATCTGTAAATGGGGTTAATCATTCCTTGCAGAGTTGTTGAAAAAAATTAAACGAGATTATATATAAATAGTGCCCAACATAGAGTGTGGCACCTGGTAGGTACATATTCATGATAGCAATTATTTTAAAGAAAGAAACATAATGAAACATGTTCTGATTTGGAAACAGATACATGTTTGAATCTCTGGTTCATCACTTAATAGCCTAATGTGTAATATTCTGGAGAATATTTTCTTTCGAATCTCAGTTTCCTCATATATAAAAGGAAGAGGTTGGGATGACCTATGAGATTCTATGTGAAGATTTTATTTTGAAGGTGCAATTACAGTATCTCTCCTGGGAATCTGAGGGTTTGTTCCAAAAAGAAAAGAAAAAGCTACCTTCTTTATTGGTGAAATGACATAAAATCATAATAATAGCCATGTTTTTTGAGCACTGTCTATGTGCTAAGCACTGTGACAGATGCTATACATTTGCTCTCTCATTTAATCCTGGCAATAGCTCTATGACATAGGAATCATTTTCACAAATTTGCAGTAGGAAGATGGGCAACCTGTTAAGTTTCAACCTGTAAGTTGAAAAATAAAAATGACTGAATTCTAACTGTGCCCTTACTGTATCTGTACATGGAGAAGAAATTTTCCTCTGCTGCCACACCATGACACCACATTGTATGAGTTCCTGCATGGCTGTCCCCAGGGAAAGCTTCCTTAGTGCCAGGGCCAGCTCTGAGCAGATGGCCCCATTTCTTCTTCTCTTGAAAACAGCCAGTTCCAGGGATCTGAGAAAACAGTCATAGTCCAAGGTCTCACACTTGACTGTTGTCCTAATGAGTATGATTGTGCCTGGAAGCCCATCAGCGTTTTCCCTCCATCCCCTCCCCTTTACCCTGCACATTCACAGGATCTGCCAGCATGCACGATGGAAGACTGAAGATACCTGACAGGCTTGCCTGCTCCCTGTTCCTGATCAGGAGTGAGTCACTATTCCTGTTTCCTGGTTTTCATCTTCTCCTTACACTGCCAGTGTAAAGAGAATGTCTTTTCTCATCTCCAAAACAGCATCTGGTCCATTTGAAGCAGGCTAGCAGTAGGCCGTCTGCCAGCACCCTCATTTCTTAGTGGATGAAAGGCATCCCCCATTCAATTATCTAAAAGTTCCCTTGCCTAAAGATTCAGCCAACCCCTCCATCATGAGCCAGTCCTGGGTATCCTAAAGTCACCTTGAACAGATAGATAATAACCATGGCTACATATGTTGCCTTGAATTCTTACATCAATTCTACAAGGTAGGAATCATACAAGCTCATTTAAACATTCGCAGGATGTTTAAATGAGGGAACAGAGGCTCAGAGAGGGGAAGAGACTTCCTCAATGTCACACAGCCCATTACAGAGAGCTGAGATTCAAACTCTAATTCCCAACTTTAGGAGAAACAGTTGAACACTCACTGGCCACTTCCCACAGGGCATAGTGAGTGCTTGGAAAGTGGTGGGGAGTAGAGAGAATGGCAGCCAAGGGCTCTATAAAAGCCCCTGTGTCGTCTCTAGTGTACTTCAAGCCATTGCCCAAGTTGTTCCTTCTGTTTAGAATAGCCCTCTCCATGCCTTGTGGCATGATGCAGTGAGACAACCACAAACTTTGTGGTTGACAGAGCTGGTTTAGAATCCCGATTGTACCACCTGCAGCTTTATGATCTCAGGCAATTCATCTAATGTCCCTGAGGTTTTCTTCCTCCATAAAATAGGGCTCTCTCCTTCATGGTATTGTCATAAGGATTCCAGCTCCAAGGGCCTAGCGTGGTGCGTGACAACTAGCAGGTGCTCATGATTGTAATTGGTCCTTCTGAATGCAGTTCAGACACCATCATCTCCTGACTGTGCCTCCCTCCTCTGTGCTCTGATGTTTTTTTTTCTTTCAACAAATATTTAAAATACATAAATAACTCAATCATAGTACTCAGCACACAATGTTGTGAATATTGGGTGGTCTGTTTCCCCCATTAGACGGGGCTCTTTCTGAGGGCAGAAATTTTGTCTGAGTCATCTTTGAATCATAAATGCCTCGTCCAGGGCCTGGCAGGAGGAAGAAAAGGGAGAAAGAAAAAAGAAGAAAGAATAAAACTAAAGAAAAGATAGAAGGAGAAGAAAACAAGACACAGGACTGTTTATGAAAACCTGCTCCAAAAAAATACATCTCTGTATCCAGACAGACAGGAAAAGCACCTGGTCTTGGCTGGGCTTCCTCTGCAAATGCTTCCCAATTCTCCCATTGACAGGAGTCGACAAGAAAGGAATATCAATGACCGCCTGAGTAGGAAGCCTCAGATGAGCTCTGCACCCAGAGTGGAGACAGGCAAGTGATGAGTGGTTAAGGCACAGCTGCGGAAAGGAAAATTCCATCTGTGCAGCCCATGGGATAGAGTGAGCCCCAGGCCTGGTAACAGTGTGTGTGGGCTGCTGGCTGACCCAGCTCCGCCCACCTCCAGCAACTGCAGCTGCAGCCCGGCAACAGCTCAGCCTGCAGGTGATGAAGGCAGTTACAGACACAGCAGGAAGACAAGGTGGCTCACTGAGGTGGGGGCTGAGCCCCAGAGCTCCACAGAGCAGGAGCTTGGGGCCCTAAGCCTTGGGCAAGAGCAGCAGGGAGGAGGAGAAGAAGGTCTTTCTCCTGCTATCCAGACAGTCCCCTGCCACCACCAAACCATCTGAGGCACTTTTTAAAAATTCCATTCTAATCCCACCATCCTTACTACATAGAGGATGAGGCCACTTCTTAGCAAGGCATTCATGATTCTCCATACTACCTTTTTAGCTCATCTCCTAGCCTCCCTTGAACTGGAAGCCATACCCAACTTCTCTCTGTTCCCTAAACAAGAAATGCCCTATCATACCTCTGTGCCTTCACTGATGCTGTTCCTCTCCCGGAACACACTCTGCCCATGCTCTGCCATGTCAGACTCAGTTTCCCAGAAGCAGACCCTGAGACCAGGATTTGAGTACAGATACAAGTATACCTCATTTTATTGCAGTTGACTTTATTGCACTTTGCGGATACTGCATTTTTTTTTTTTTTTTTTTTTTGAGACAGAGTCTCACTGTGTTGCCCAGGCTAGAGTGCCGTGGCGTCATCCTAGCTCACAGCAACCTCAAACTCCTGGGCTCAAGCGATCCTCCTGCCTCAGCCTCCCGAGTAGCTGGGACTACAGACATGCGCCACCATGCAGGGCTAATTTTTCTATGTATTTTTAGTTGTCCAATTAATTTCTTTCTAATTTTAGTAGAGATGGGGTCTCGCCGAACTCCTGAGCTCAAACAATCCGCCCGCCTTGGCCTCCCAGAGAGCAAGGATTACAGGCGTGAGCCACCGCGCCGGCCCCAAGATAACTGCATTTTTTACAAATTGAAGTTTTGTGGCTACCCTGTGTCGAGCAAGTCTATCGGCACCGTTTTTCCAATAGCATGTACTCCCTTTATGTCTCTCTGTCACATTTTGGTAATTCTCACAATGTTTCAAGCTTTATTATTATTATGTCTGTTATGGTGCTCCATGATCAGTGGTCTTTTATGTTACTATTGTAATTGTTTTGGGGCCTCACAAACCATGCGCATATAAGACAGTAAACTTAATAGCTGTTGTGTGTGTTCTAACTGCTCCACCAACCACCCGTTCCCTCATCTCTCTCCCTCTCTTCAGGCTTCTTTACTCCCTGGGACACAACAATATTGAAATTAGGCCAATAACCCTACAATGGACTCTAAAGTGTTCAAGTGATAGGAAGAGTCACACATCTCTCACTTTAAATCAAAAGCTAGAAATGATTAGGCATGGTGGAAGAAGACATTTAAAAGCCGAGATAGGTTGAAAGCCAGGCCTTTTTTGCCAAACAGTTAACCAAATTGTGAATGCAAATGAAAATTTCTTGAAGGAAATTAAAAGTGCTATTCCAGCGAACGCACAAATGATAAGAATGTGAAACAGCCTCCTTGCTGATATGGAGAAAGTTTTAGTGGTCTGGATAGAAAATCAAACCAGCCATAGCATTCCCTTAAGCCAAAGCCTAATCCAGAACAAGGCCCTAACTCCATTCAGTTCTATGAAGGCTGAAGAAGTGAGGAAGCTGCAGAAGAAAAGTTTGAAGTTAGCATAGGTTGGGTCATGAGGTTTAAGGAAAGAAGCCATCTCTATAATATAAAAGTACGAGGTGAAGCAGCAAGTGCTGCAGCAAGTTATTCAGGAGATCTAGCTAAGATCATTGTTGAAGGTGGCCACACTAAACAACAGATTTTCCATGTAGACCAAACAAGTCAGTGGCTTCAAAGCTTCAAAGGACAGGCTGACTTTCTTGTTAGGGGATAATGCAGCTGGTGATTTCAAGTTGAAGCCAATGCTTATTTGCCATTCCAAAAGTCCTAGGGGCCTTCAGAATTATGCTAAATCTACTCTGCCTGTGCTCAACAAATGGAACAACAGAGCATGGATGACAGCACATCTGTTTACAGCATGGTTTACTGAATATTTTAACCCACTGTTGAGACCTACTGCTCAGAAAAAGATTCCTTTCAAAATGTTACTGCTCATTGACAGTGCACCTGGTCACCCAAGAGCTCTGATGGAGATGTACAAAGACATGAATGTTGTTTTCATGTCTGCTAATACAACATCCATTCTGTAGCCCATGGATCAAGGAGTAATTTTGACTTTCAAGTCTTATTATTTAAGAAATACATTTCATAGGCTAGAGTTTCCATAGATAGTGATTCCTCTGACAGATCTGAACAAAGTAAATTAAACACTTTCTGGAAAGGATTCACCATTCTAGATGCCACTAAGAACATTCATGATTCGTGGGAGGAGGTAAAAAATCAACATTAACAGAAGTTTGGAATAAATTGATTCCAATCCTCATGGATGACTTTGAGGGGCTCAAGACTTCAGTGGAGGAAGTAACTGCAGATGTAGTGGAAATAGCCATTAATAGATAACTAGAATATGAAGTGGAACCTGAAGATGTGAGTGAATTGCTGCAATCTCATGATAAAACTTAAACAAATAAGGAGTTGCTTCTTATGGATGTGCAAAAAAGTGGTTTCTTGAGATGGAATCTACTCCTGGTGAAGATGCTGTGAACATTATTGAAATGACAACAAAAGTTTTAGAATATTACATAAACTTAGTTGATAAAGCAGCTGCAGGGTTTGAGAGGATTGACTCCAATTTTGAAAGAAGTTCTACTGTGGGTAAAAAGCTATCAAACAGCATCGCATGCTACAGAGAAATCTTTCACAAAAGGAAGAGACAATTGATGTGGCAAACTGCATTGATCTCTTATTTTAAGAAATTGCCACATCCATCCCAATCTTCATCAACCGTTGCCCTATTCAATCAGTAGCCATCAACATCAAGGCAAGACCCTCCACTAGCAAAGAATACAACTCACTGAAGGCTCAGATGCTCATTAGCATTTTTTACCAATAAACATTTTTGGAGTTTTTGTTTTTGTTTTCTTTGAGACAGAGTTTTCCTCTGTTGCACAGCTAGAGTGCAGTGGCATCATTATAGCTCACTGCAACCTCAAACTCCTGAGATCAAGTGATCCTCCTGCCTCAGCCTCCCAAGTAGCTGGAACTACAGGCATGCGCCACCACACCCAGCTAATTTTTCTATTTTTGGTAGAGATAGGGTCTCACTCTTGCTCAGGCTGGTCTTGAACTCCTGACCTCAAGCGATACTCCCATCTTAGCCTCCCAGAGTGCTAGGATTACAGGCATGAGCCACTCTGCCTGGCCCATAAAGTATTTTTAAATTAAGGTATGTATATTGTTTTTTTAGACATAATGCTACTGCACACTTAATATACTACAGTATGGTGTAAACATACATTTATATGAACTGGCAAACCAAAAAATTTATGTGACTCACTTTATTGCAATATTCACTTTATTGCAGTAGTCTGGAACAGAACCCATGATATCTCCAAAGTATACCTGTAGTTTCCTTAAGAGGAAATCTCAGGAAGCACAGTGGGGGCAGTGACAAGTGAAACAGGGAAGGAAGGAAGCCAGGAAAAGGTGCATTAGTGAGCAGGTGACCACTTTGGGCAACTGTGGTCCAGTCCCACTGAGGACCCTTGTAGATACTGTAGAACACTTCTTCACTCCAACACAGTGGGAGGAGATTCCACTTGAGGAATGAGAGAGCTAGGGCATTTATCTCATTCAAGATTGATTGAGTGATGCTCTTGGGAGCATTACTTCCCCAGCAGCTGTCCTGTGCAAGAGCCAGGCACATCCCTGCACCAGAGCAAGTTCTCAAGTAGAGAGTTAAAGGGCACTAGTGCCATCTGCTAACCTTGCCAATCTATTAGATCATTAAATATGAAATGTCTGATTTCTAACTAAAAGTGTAGTTTATTACATCTCAAACAAGAAGCAGTACAATTAATCAAAGTATGTGCCTAAACTCCCGACACAATTATGCTATCTTAATAGTAGCTTGTTTAGGCCAGCAGCGAAGAAACCTGGCGAGCAAGTGGCCGTGAAATTGCGAAAGGCGTTTTCCACAACTTGTTGAGAATTGAATGTTTTTCCTTGCAAGAAGTGGTCCAGAGCCTGAAAGAAGTGGTAGTCAGTTGGTACAAGGTCTGGTGAATACAGTGGATGACAGAGGGTTTCCAAGTCCAGCTTTTGTAGTTTGAGCAGCGTTGTTTGTGTGACAAGTAGTCAAGCGTTGTCTTGCAAGAGGATTGGCCTGTCTCTTTTGACCAATAGAGACCACTTAATCACAAGTGTCCTCATCATTTCATCCAGTTGGTTACAGTAAACATCCACTGTAATCGATTGGCCAGGTTTTATGAAGCTGTAGCAGATAATACCAGCGCTGGACCACCAAACAGACACTGTTAACTTTTTTGAAGAATATTCGGTTTTGGACTGTGTTTTGGCACTTCATCTTTATCCAACCATTGTGCTGAATGCTTGTGATTGTCAAAAAGAATCCATTTTTCATCCCATCCAACAATACAGTGTAGCAATGGTTCACCTTTATGTTGTGACAGTAAAGAAAGGCAAGCTTTGAGATGATTTCTGATGCTCCTTTAGTTCACGTGAAACCCATCTATCCAGCTTCTGTACCTCCCCAATTTGTTTCAAATGGCCCAATATTGTTGGAATAGTAACATCAAACCTTGCTGCTAATTCACGCAGGTTGAGATGGATTCGCTTCCATTACAGCTTTTAGCTCATCATTATCCACCTTGGTCTCAGGACGCCCACGTGACTCATTTTCAAGATTAAAATCACCAGAAGGGAACTTCTCAAACCATGGACGTACTGTGTGTTCATTAGCCACATCCTTTCCAAACACTTTGTTGATATTTCGAGCTGTCTGCACAGCATTGCTTCCACAAAAGAACTCATATTCAAAAATAACACAAAATTTTGACTTATCTGTGGTTTCACAAAACTTGCTCTAAAAAAATTTTTGAAAGCTAATCACAAGCCAATATGTGTTTGAAAGACTGAGGATGTACCTTCACAATAAAAATAAAACAAGAAGTGTCAAAGCGAAATGTCAAAGATAGCAGCCATCAAACTTAATACTTAAAAAAATTGGACATTTCATACTTAGTAACCTAACTAACTCCTCCCCATCTTTCAAGGCCCAGCTCAAAAGTCAATACTTCTAATCCCAAACAAATTTTACAGCCCTCCCAGAGTATGTTGAACATAACTCTATTGAGTATTTATCCTAGTACGTCGTAGTGTCTTTCTGCCTATCTTCACCACTAGACCTTGGGCTCCTCTAAGGCACAAAATGTGACTTTATTCATTTTTGTGTCCTAGCTCCCAGCACAGATGGCACATAGGTAACAGGTGCTCATATTACATATTAGTGATGGTTGAGAATGCTAACAAACATTGACTAATCCCAATACTGGCTGCAGAAGCAGTTAGAGGGGTTTTCTTGGGGGCCCAAGATTTTGTTTTTCTGGGAGGTTACTGGATACCTTTTTTGAACTGAAGAAAAAATAGTGTCATATCTTTAGAAACTACAATACTGAATGCTACCTCAATTTCCTCAAGTGATCGATTGTCAGGACACCAAAGATAAGTCTATCCAAAAAGTCTCAGATGGAAGCAACATAAGCTATAATTTGCCATCTTCTATCCTGCTGTGGACACCTCACAGTGGATTAGAAGGCATTGGATGCATACAGATTTGTAGTTGTCTATAATATACATAATATCATCAGTCTGTTTTAGTATTCATGCCACCATCCTAGAGGTGCTTCGGTATATGGATAGGGCATTCCCTCGGCCAGAACCCTCAAAGGCTGTCTCTGTCTCCAGGGATCTGTGCCTTGGCTGCAAACTGCAGACAGGAGCTGGAACCCAAGTCACATCAGATACGAAGTTTACCAAGATAGCCTGTGGCAACACAGCTGGAGGGAAGATTTTGAATTGTTGCCAAAACAACATCCAATTAGGAAATATTCAGGAAAGAAAAAATTATTTATAATAATAATAAAAAGATTAATTATCCACCAATAAATTTAACAAGATGTTTGCAAATTGTTTTGTAAAAAAAGTGAACATTATTGGGGGACACCAAAGAACACTTGAACAAAAACATGTATATCATGTTCTTGGATCAGAAGACTCATCATCATAAAGATGTCATTTCTGGAAATGTAATGCAATTTAAATAAGGAAAAAAACCAGATTTTTGGAGGGGAACTAGACAAATTCACTCTGAAATTTATACAGAAGAATAAACAAGCAGGAATAGCAAGGAGAATTCTGAAAAGCAATAGTAGAAAGAGACGGACTGGCTCTGCCAGTATTAGTACTGGTATTAAGCTGCAGTAATTTAAACAGTGTGGTACTTGTGCATCAAGAGACAGATCAATGAATAGAAATCTCAGAAATAAACCTAAATGCATCCAGAAATCTAGTATAGAATAAATGTGGCATTTCAAATAATAGGGGACAAGATTATTCAATAACTGTTGTTGGATAACGGGATAGTTATCTAGGGAAATACTTAAGTTAGGCCCCTATCTCACACATTACATCAAAAAATTTCCAATGGCACAAAACCAAAATAATAATAGAAGAAAATGTAGAGAATTTTGTTTTATAATCTTGGAGTAAGGAATAGCTATCTAGGAATGACATATTGCAGAAGTCATAAAATCTAAAAAATTATCAATTTGACTATCATAATGTTTCTCCATGGAAAAAACCTTCACAAATTCAAAAGGCTAAAGACAAACTGGGAAACACTCTGGGAAGCTGAGGCAAAAGGATCGCTTGAGGTCAGGAGTTTGAGACCAGCCTGAGCAAGAGCGAGACCCCATCTCTATTAAAAATAGAAAAAAGAAAAAAAAAATAGCCAGGCAACTAAAAATAGAAAAAATTAGCCGGGTGTGGTGGCATGCACTTGTAGTCTGAGCTACTCAGGGGGCAGAGGCAGGATAATCACTTAAGCCCAGGAGTTTGAGGTTGTCGTGAGCTAGGCTGACACCAGGGCACTCTACCCCGGGCGACAGAGCAAGACTCTGTCTCAAAAAAAAAAAAAGACAAACTGGGAAAAATACTTGCAATCCACACCACAGGTGAAAAACAAATTCCCTTGATATAGTAAAAGCTCATACATATCGAGAAGAGTGAAAACCAATGTTAAAAGAAAAAATGTAGACAGATTAAAGAGTTAAATTGAACAAAGAACAATTTGCAAATTGGGCAGCCCCCAGAACCAGAATAGATTCATTCAGAGGGACTCTGAGGCTGCCACATCATCAGATAACATTTATGGACAGAAAAAGGAAAATGTACAGAAAATGGAAGTGAGGCACAGAAACAGTGGGATTGGCCACAGCTCAGCATTTGGCTTATTTGAACACAGTTTGAACAGTTGGCCACCTGTCATTGGCCAAAACTCGGCTGCTGTAATTGGCCGAGATGGTCTGTTTCCACCTCCAGATTGGTTACGGTTTATTGTGCATGGAGAAACATCCAGGCCCAACTTAAAACAGGTAGGAGGCAGCTTTAGGCTAAACTAATTTAACACCAGCAGTATTATAGCAAAATAGGTAATGGAAATGAAAGAAAGGAAATACAAATGGCTTCTACCTCTCATGCATAATAAGAGAACTAGGGGAAATTCCTGTATGTCATTTTGTACCATTGGCCTATGCTATCTACCTAATTTAAAAAAATAAATAAACAAGCTCAATAAAAAAGAAAATGAACAAATAAAAAATG
The DNA here is from genome assembly GCF_000956105.1 of Propithecus coquereli. Classification (NCBI taxonomy): domain Eukaryota; kingdom Metazoa; phylum Chordata; class Mammalia; order Primates; family Indriidae; genus Propithecus; species Propithecus coquereli. The sequence goes on from NW_012150408.1 coordinate 1,037,860, forward strand.
ATTTTTAATAAAAAGACTCAGGGTACTAGCTGAAAGGACAGCTGTGGGCACTCAAGGCATATGTGGAAAACAAGCAATGAAGACAGGCAACTGAGAAGGTTAACAGAGTTAAAGGCAGGGTGAGAGGGAGGCGTATGAGTGGGGTCATCAATCAGAAGGCTTTGGTTCAAGTTCCAGATCCACTTTGTGCCAGCTGTGTGACCTTGGCAATTGCCTTCATTTCTATGACCCTCAATGTCCTCATCTGTGAGATGGGAGTAATCATATTAATGACCTCATAAGGTTTTTCTGAGGTTAAAAGAGGTGATGCACAAAAAGTGCTTAGCACAACGTCTGGCATATAATAAGCATATGAAGGGCACCCTGCATGTCCTCAAAAGAGAGTGGATGTGACAGCTTGATGGCTTTGCAGGGCAGGGTCCTAGACCTCTGATTTCCCCACCTTGACTGTGAGGTTGTGTCTGCACTCCTCACTGGCAGTCATAAAGCTACCTCTTTCATCTCAGAAGATCCATAAGAAACAAATACCTCAAATCCTCTTCTGTAGTTATTCTCTTTATTTCCCAAAGCCTCTGATACCAAAGAATTAACAGATTTTTGTTGACTTGCACAGGGCTCTTCTGCCCTGACTCCTCCTGGAAAATTCCATTAAGGTTCCAAATGTACTAATCTATAGTTGTGGCTCAATGCGGCTTGCAGTAAGAGTGCAGTGTGATTTTGCACTGTGCCATGGCTGTTCCACCGTTGGACCCATCAACAAGGCCAACCCACCTACTCCTCGAATTCCTGCCAGACCTTAAAACCAAGCTATAAATGGTAGCTGATACCCTGGGCAATCCCTCAGTGCCAGTGGGTCCCTGCTGCTATCTGATCCTAACCCTGTCTTTCCAATCGATCCTGTCTTTCTGGTCTTTACTCCTGGCTCCATTCCCTGACTTTGCTCTGTACGTCTGGCCCCTTCTGGATTTTTTAATCTTATCTTTCCTTCTGGCATTTGGACCTTCGGGATCCTGAATAATTTTTGATTTGCATAGCCACTGTAGTGGTTAGGCACTGTTATCTTTTCTCCCCCATTGAGGAGGACTCAGATAAGGCTTGCCCCTTCAGAATTGTGAAGAAAATGGGAGTTTGCCTCTACTGCCTTCCTGTTCTCAGTTCACTATGTATGGAGAAACATCCAGGCCCAACTTAAAACATGTAAGGAGGCAGCTTTAGGCTAAGCTTGATGCTGCTGCTCCCCTGGGCACTACCCATGATGCTTTGCTCTGAGCTGACAGCCATTATTATCCTCAAGACGCCAGCTGATCCAGTTTAAAAACAACCCCCCTCTTAATGCTATGGATCTTCCAAGGGGTCCTGAGAGCCTGTAGAAAATTTTTATTGTATTATCTTTCTACCATCCTCCTCCCCAACCTTTTCTTAGGTAGTTTCTCTTATATGCCTTCCACATGGCTGCCATGTTTTGACATGTCTCACTCTCTTGATTGTAGTTAGTTGGTTCACCTGACCCAGGCCAAGCCAATCACAGCCTTTCCCCGCCAGTTTTTTTAAACAAGAAAACTGGAATAAAGAATAATAGGAAAACATGTACATCTATTATGTATCAATAAAAATGTGTATAAAAAAGAAGGATTAGTCTTTATGGTGGTGGGAACTATTAATATAAGGTGAAAATACAACTTATTCACAGCCCTTTTTACCACCTGTGTCAGTTCAGGACTTTGAAAGAGCAGGTGCCAAGGTGGAATTAGACATGGAAGAGATTTCTTAGGGAAATGCCTGTGAAGGATAAAGGGGAGGTAGCAGGAATAGGGCATCTCAGATTGTGATGCAGCTCTGGCACCTCCAAAAAAAGAGGAAGAAGGAAGGAGGATTGGTTGTGAATAGTCTCAGACTACAGCACAATTCTAAGAAAGTTTGGCCAGGTCTGTGGAGAGTTACCAAGCCAAAGTTGTCCACTGAGCTGGGCATGGTGACAGGAGCCTGGAATCACAGCTACTCAGGAAGCTCAGGCAGGAGAATTGCTTGAGCCCGGGAGTTTAAGAACAGCCTGGGAAACATAGTGAGACCCCATCTTTTAAAAAAAAGTTGCCCACTAGAGGCCTGGTCCAGCAATAGATCCCCAGCTCATTCAGGTATTTCCCGGAAACAGACTGGGGAAAGTGTGGCCTCAGCAAGAGGCTACTGTGGATCCAGCTAGGCCTTTCAGTCTACTCTGTGCCCACAGCAGGCTCTCTTGAAGGAGTCTAGTAGTCCAGCCATCCAAGAAGCAGACACTAAGAATTAAATGTGCAAGGATTTTATTAGGTGAGTGGCCAGTAAGAGAATGGGGAAGAGAGCTAGGGAAGGATGGGAGAATCATCAGATCACAATGCAAGTCTGACCCCAGGTGAAAGAAAGTGAGAAGGTAGCATCCTATACCACCATGTGGTCCAAGGAGGTTTGACAATGCTGCTGGGGAGTCCTCAAGCCGAAAGCAGTCATCAGGGAGTTCTGGGTCTTCCAGAAATGGGCCTGTCTTCGTATTCCTGACACACTCAGTAACTGCCTGGGAGCAGCACAAGGAAAGCATAGTCTCAGGACAAATGTAGGCAATGAATTTCAGCAGCTGGGGGTCCATAAAGCTCTCTGTGGCTGCAGTTCTCTCAGGCACATTCTCATGGTCATTTCAAAGAGATCTGAGTGGTGCGTTTACATAGCCTCCCACAGCACCTGCTGTAAGAATGACGTCAACATACCAAGAAGAAGGATAGAGAGAAAACCCTGGCACTTGGCCCCTGATGCCGCTTCTTCCTGAAATTGAGCTTTGCCTGCCTTTCACATAATGTGGCTGTTCAAGTTTTCCTTGCTGAGCCAATAAGTGACTCTTTTTTGCTTACACTAGTTCGAGTTGGGTTTCTGTCACTTGCAACCAAGAGAATCCTGTTTAATACAGACCTAAAGGAAACAAATTTGATTGGTGAAATTTCAGCATTGTGACCAGCCAGTAGGGGAAATATTTTTGGTCAGGGAATTCAAATTGAGTCAACTAACAAGGCCTAGGTACTAGGAATATGCAGACAAATGAGACTGATGTAGGTGTTCCCTACTGTAACGATTGTCAATTTGAATCAAATTTTATGAATACATGGCTGCTTCTTTACTAAATTATGAATTCCTTAAGCCTACGAACCATGTGTTGCATCTCTCATGTCTCCAGCATGTGAAAGTGGTGCCTCGCACATGAAGTTCAATAAATAATTATGGTATAATTGACATGCAGTTTCTGCCCTCAGTAAACTCCCAGCCTAGTAGCAGCAACAGACGTGTAAAAATCCCAATACAATAAGTACCATAATAAAATTATATGCAAGGTGCCGTGGAATCAAAGAACAAGGAGCATTTAATTCTGTCTTGAGGGATCAAGAAATATTTTATAACCAAGCAGGACATTAAAGGATAAATAATAAGACTAAAACAATGAGAGAAGGAAAAAATGTCTTCCTAAGCAGCAGGAAGCATTTACAAAGACAGAATGATATAAAAGTATGAGGAAGTTTCAGAAACAGCAAATAGAATTTATCTAGAGCACAGCTCTATGTCTTATAAACTGAGTCTTATTCTTTAGTGGGTAGTCAATGCTTAGCAAAGGGCCTAGAATACAGTAGGTGCTCAATACCTTTTCTGGTAATATTTCAAAGTAGCCAAAGCATGGTGGTGTGTGAAGACAAGTGGAGGGAGGTAGGACAAACAAGTTGGAACCAGGTAGTGATAAATAATAAAATAATTTAAAAGTAATAATATAATAAAATAAAAATATCAACAATAGCAAACATTACTCAGTGCTTGATGGTACACTGAAAAGTTCACATGCATTATCTCACTTAATCCTTTCAACAATCCTATGAAATAGGCACTATTATAATCCCTTTTTCTACAGCTGAAAAATACTGATGCTTAGCAAGTGGAGTGGCTTCAGCAAGGTCAAACAAGAAGGTTGGAACAGAACTAGGATTCACATCGAGGTCTGGCTAATTCCAGAGGCAGGGTGCTTCAGACCACAATAGTGTCTCCCTTGCTAAAGAGGTTTAACTTGATCCTGAGGCAACAATGGGGAGCCCTTGGAGCCATTTAAGGTCTGTATGACGCCCTCCAGTGGCACTGCATCTGTGACTCCTTTCTCCAGCTCTCGGGTATGCAGAATCTCAGAAGCGAGCTGAGGTGTGGCCAGAGCAACATGACAACATTGGAGGGGAGAAGCCGAGTCCATCAGGAATGAGACTGGGGGTAGATACCAGGAAATGGTCTAAAACCCACGCTCGTAGCCAATACTGAGGACTTGTTCTGCACCAGCCCTGTGTTTAGCACTCCCATCGCATCCTCTTGTCCAGTCCCTCTGTACACAATCCCACCGGACACACGGGGATTCTGAAGCTCAGAATTAAGCTCAAGCCCTTAATAAGGTCTTGCTTAAGGTCATTTAGCTAGTTAGTAGCAAAGCGAGGATTCTAACCCAGGTATTTCTGACTCTTCAACCTGTATTCTTCTCACAACAGAAACTGCTTTTCTCCAGTTTTTATTTTAATCAACTTATTTTTCTTTCCTGTTGCGGTCACATAATGACAAGAATCTAGCCGTCTCCAAGTTTGGAGGGCTTACGTCAAACCCTAGGTTTCACCAACCATACAAATGCCTGTAGGTAGTCAGGGCCCTGCCCATTTTTTCAGGTTTGTCTCTGATCAGCTGTATCGATAAGTCTGTTGCTGCTCCCCAAGCTGAGCCACAACCTAAAGGAAGCTGCTTTAAGAAGAGTTTCATCCTTGACATTAATTGGGGAAATTCCCAAACATTAACATCTTGTACTAGTTTAAGGAATCGCCTTCTTCCCAATTCGTGTCTTTGGTGAAAAAGCACTTATTTATCTCTGTTTTAAAACCTGAAGTTCTGTTTAAATATGTTCTTTAAAGTTATGCTCTGATAAACTTGGATCTATAAATGAAAGTTCTCTAGCTGGAAAAAAATTGGTAACAACTTCTAAACTAGCTGTCAGAAAATGTGGTGATTGGAGAAAAAATGAGTTTGAGGCATCCATGCAATCACACCCTCATGTAAACTGTTTCCTTCTCCTTCTGCTTCATCCAGAGGTGACAAAGGACCCCGTTAGGAGACAGAGTGTGGCAGAGACCTCTCTGGCCAAACAAGAAGGCTTAGAAGAACAACTGAGCTGTCCCTAATGATCATCCTATAATGACCAACAAGAGAGGGATATGAAACAGAGAAGCCACTGGAAGTTGAGAAGTCTCTGGAAGGACATTTAATGTCAACCTTGTTTGAAGCATACCCAGCATGGATAAGCTCTAGGAGGATTTAATGCTAGCAGAGATTCAGAGTGTTTCAAAATAGCATCTGCCCAGCAGCCAAGTCGATCCTGAGTTTTGGCTCTTCCTGTCTTGCCCCATCTGACAGCAGTTTACATTAAAAGTTAAGACCCAGAGGGATGACAAGTTGGCTTGTTCAATCAAGGTGACAAGACAAGAGCAAGGAGGTGACAGGCTCAGGATTTATTCTCCAAACTGTCTGTAGTTGTGCTCCAAGTCTATATGGTATTCGTAGATGATCTTAAGGAGAGAAATCAGGTCTACTCAATGTCATCTTTTTTTCTATTCAAAACAAAAGTTTATCATTAACCCTAAGAGTCTCCCTTCAGTCTAGATCAGTTCTTCAGCAAAGTAGTTAAAGAGGAAATTTTTCATGTGGGTCTTCAGATACCCCATTTTTTTATCTTTTACCTTTTACCTTTTTCCTTTTTCCTCTACTTCCTGTCCTAAGACTCATCTCAGTCTGCTCCTGTTCTCCCTCAATTCCTCTCTCCCGACTAAAACCTGCTCTCAGGAAAGGGTGTATATATCCACATTGAATTGTTTGAGCAATTGCATTTTAACAAGGAGATAGGAATGGTCTAAGTTAGAGGAATTAATTTTTAATGGTAGAACTTTAGAAACCATCTAATGGGGAAAAGCATATCTTGGTAAAACAAAGTCTTCCCAGGACCCCCAAAATCATACCAACCATGAACCACCTGTTATACATTATGAATCAGATCCATTTCACGAACTTTATAGGTTTGGGCCAGTTTCTGTAAGAGGTGGTGTGGCGCATCAGAAACCATGCTGGACCAGAAATCATCACAAATTTGTTTTCTTCATATGTGAGCACTGAAGGTTGTTCCTTATAATTTCACACTTAACATTGTAGAATTCAGTGGTGGATTCTGCAAGCAGTCAGACCTGGATGAGGGTGCCATCTCTGTCATTTACCATTGGGGAGAACTTGGCAAGTCACTGGACTTTGCTAAGCCTTATCTTTCCCATCTGCATAATGGGAATTAAAAGTACCTACCTTGGAGTATTGTGAGAAATTCAACAAGATGTGTGTTGTATGAAAAGGCTTAATAAATATTAGTTATAATCATCCCCTCCTATTAAAGCATGATCAACTCTTCCCCAGGCAGCAGCCTGTTATTGGTTGGGTGAATATTCTTTCAATAAAGTTTGGGATGGACCTTTCATTAGTTTTACTGGATTCTCTAACCTAACTTCAGAGAGAAATTTGTGTCCAAAACAAAAGGCAGTCTATTGAGAAGGAAAATGATGTCTTTCTTAAACAAATGGAGCTTTAATATTCTAATTTTTCACCTTAGCATTTATGAATCACTGAAATTTATTGGATTCAATATTGAAAGAAGCACATTATCCCCCTGATGTTTTCATAATCAGCTCCCTGGAAAGTATTCTTAAGGAGAAATCAATATGTCACACCTGGTCAGCATTATGACATGATTAGTTCTTAAATTAACAAAGAGAAAAAATATCACATTTTATTAAGCCTTCTTGGGAATAAAGTTGAATTCTAACAGTGCAATAGTTTGTGACAATTTCAGTCCCCCTCACAGTTCAGTGTGGATTACACTCAAGAAACAATATAAAAAATTGTATGTTTTGTTCATCAAAAGTTAAAATGTTTGATTATGAATTCGTGGATTTAAACATAAAAAATGTTAAAATGTTTACCATATTTTGAAACGTCCCTTTACTAACCTGAGCTCCTTACAGTGTCATTGATTTCTTTTGTAGCCCCTTTTTTTAATGAACAAGTGAGTGCAGCTTTTTTCGTAAGAAATATAGATCATGAGCTGGATGAGGTGGCTCATGCCTGTAATCCTAGTGACTTGGTAGGCTAAGGCAGGAGGATCGCTTGAGCCCAGGAATTCAAGGCTGCAGTGAGCTACAATTACACCACTGCACTCTAGCCTGGGTGACAAAAATCAGCAAAAAGAAAAGAAATTCCTCCAAACTCTGCCATCTAGTCACCCAAACTAGACACTTGGCATCCTTGATTTCTCTGCACATTGGAACAATCTTGTCAATTCCACCTCCTTAGTAGGACTGGAATCTGGAATCTCTCCATCCCACAGCCACTAACCTGGGTCAAGCCCTCCTCCTGCCTTACTTAGATCTTTGGTACTCAGAAGGTGAGCCACGGACCAGCAGCATTGGCATCATGGAGAACTTGATAGGTATGCAGAATCGCAGGCCCTTCCCCAGACCTACTGAATCAAAATTTGCATTTTATCAAGTTCTCTGGATGATTCGTGTGTACCTTAAAGTTTGAAATATTCATCCTACACCATGTCAGGAGCAGGGCCCCAGATTCTACATTTCTAACAAGCTCCCAGGTGATGACCGATGTGCTTCTCACCTATTTCCCGGTTTCCAGCCTAGCCTTCTTCAAATCCAATCTATATTTTGCCAACAAACGAATCTTTCTAAAGTGTATTTTATAATGTCACTTCCCACTTTAAAACCCTTCATCAGTTCCTGGAGTGGACATTTGTTTTACTAGTCATAGTAATAATAGTAGTAGCAGTTGTTATTGTTGCTATTGATTTGGGTTTTCACTGTTTTGGAGGGGTGATTTGGTTGACTTCTTCCTAGTCTGGGAAACCCCCCGACTCTCAAACTCTTGTTGGAAGGCAAAGGTGGCCTCCCAATGTAGAAGCTGAAAAGCCCAGAGATGCTCTCTTTCTCAGACCTGGCAAACAGAACCTAGACACATGATCAAGTTTGGCCAAGATGCTGCACCCTTTTGGGATTTTGAGTCTGAAGTTGGTGATGAAACAAACACAGAGGAGCAGTCCCAACACACAATTTCTAGGGGTAGAAGTAACAGAGGTGTCCAGGGCTAAAGGTGTAGGCAGTCTGAACCAGAACATCCATGTTCAGCAGTGAGAGTGGAGGTATCCTCTGCGGTCTGGTTCTGCGGTTTATTTTTACCTTGCTGGCAATTCAGTGAGCTACCCCAGCGTCCTTTCCATTAATTCCTTTCTTGCTTCTATAGCCCAGAGTTGGTTTCTGTTGCTTGCAACTGAGACCCCTGACTGGTAAGGCTAACCATCCATGAAAATCAAGTCGAAACTCCTTAACCTGGCCTAAAAATCCCTTCTCTATTTTTGTATTTATTAAGGTAATGGTATCTGCTGAAACCATATCAACTCTCAAATCTTAGAAGCTTAGCACAATTGATTATTTCTTGTGTACATTTAGCCCAACATGTGTATTTCTAATTGCCAGGTGGTTCTTCTTTAAGTGGTGGCTCAAGAACCCAAGCTCTTTCTCTCTGAGGCTCTGCCATCTTCAGCATGCCTCCACGATGCTGATCTTAGTCTGTATCAGGCTGGTAGGAAAGAATTTAACAATATTTAACTATAATTCCAATTGGATATAAGAACAGGTGGGACAGGTGGTTGAGGCGGGTACCAGAAGGTAAAGCAGGAGATCTGAAAGCAATGCTAGAAATTTAGCTATCTCAGTAAGGATTATTTAAGTTATAAGCTATAAATAACAGATAAATCCTCCTCAAAGCCATCTTAAACCAGCTAAAGAAAAGGAAAGAAATTTATTGTAAGAATAGAGCGGCATGGGATAAACATCTATTGTATCTATTGCCCTATACTCAGTCTCCCTTCCTCTGATGATAGCACCATGGTTTTTCTTTTGGGGAGCTGCCTTTCCCCCACTCTCAGTTCATGTGATTTGAATGGAACTGACCCCAACCTCTGGAATCACATCTGGCCAATTAGGCATTCCATCTCCTTGAACAGAGCAAATCTCAGAGTTGGGCATTTGACCCAAGCCAGCCAGTGGCTCAATGGCGAGACCTTTCGTGAAACTTTTGGGAAAGAGAGACTCCGCCTGGGATGAAGGTATAAGAGTCTATACCTGGGGCCTCCAGTAGCCATCTTTCTATCATGAAGGAAGAGCCTGCCTGAAGCTGACACCACCGTAGAAGAAAGTAGGTCTAAGGAATAGAGACAGGTTCCTTTCCACACTCAGCTTTGGATCCAGCTATGCCTGAAGCCCCTGTTGTTTTTCGAGCCACTGGATTCCCTTTGAGTTAAGCCAATAGGAGTCGTATTTCTATCATTTACTGACAGAGGCAAGAAGTATAGCTGGGGAATCCAGAGAGTCCGTCCCTTTCTCACATTCTCTTTCTCCAAAGGCCCATTCTTCTGTTTCTTTCTCCACGTCTGCCTCATTCTTTTCTCTCTACAGAATGGCTTTTCTGCCCTTATGTGTATAACATTAATGACCACCCCACTGCTTCCAAGTTTAGTTTTCATTTTGAGTGACCAGCAAAGACTACTTGTCTCTGAAATCCAATTCCCAATTTCTGAGAGACAGAATCTGAGTGATCCAGCTTGGGTCAGCCATCCAATCTTGATCCATTCGGTATGCCTTAGGGGGCTTTTGGCAATTTATATAACTTTCTTGGGCCTCAGTTTTATTATCAGTAAAATGAGGATAATAATGGTACCTACCTTATACATTTGTTGGGAGGACTAAATGAGAACATGCATATAAAACTCTCAGCATAATAACTGGTGTGTAGTAAACATACAACAAATGTAAGCCATGAAATGGCGTTTCATTAGCAATGATGGTAGTGCTCTGTCCTTGGTCTCCTTAAATTCTGCCTGATGTCAGGGGTGGCATTGAGGCTACAGGGGGTTAGTGACAGGGATCTTAGCTGTAGATATGAGAAGGATTTGGAGGCAGGAAGCCAGATAGGTGATTACAGTGATGCAGATTCTACCTAGAAGGCAGCCTTTGTGTGTGCTGAAAGAGTGAGAGAGAACGTTTGATATTCGGCCAAAACATTCCTCTCTCCAGCTAAGGGAGGCTCATTGAAATAAGCTCTTCTCTCCCAAACTGATGTTGCTGTCTTCAGAGAAATTTTTAATCAGCTCAGCCCTATCAGCTCATTTTCCCTTGGGCTTGTCTGCACCAGCAAGCAAAGTGAAGAATTCAGAAAGACTCATAACGGTAGCACTTGGAGTATTGAATCCTTGCAACAACTTCCCGAGGTAAGTAGGTATTCTTCTTCTAATTTTATTTTTTATTTTTTTTACAAATGAGAACACAGAGGTTCAAAGGGTTAAGTAACTTGGCTGAGGTTTCAGAGCAAGTAAGTGGCAGAGCCATAATATCAACCCAGATTGGTTGGGATCCAATTCCATATTCTTTCTATTGAACCATGCCTGATTCTACAGTCTCAAAATTCACCTATCAGTCTCACCAACTAAACAAAATCCATTACTTTTGTGACTGTAGCCATTGGTTTCACTTCTCAAACAAGTGGTTTGGGCCACAGGTCACCTGATGAACTGGAGGGTAACTGTGGGAAATTAAACGTAGGAGGTAGGTTCAGGAAAGTAGGCAGGGGCTGGGTTTAAGGAGTTGGCCTCTAGGTTGTCATCAGAGCTGCTAAAGACTCTTTAGTGCTTGGAGGGGAGTCATGCTAAAAGACAGCTCTTTCCCCTCACATACTGCAATGGACTGAATTATGTCCCTCCCTCCCCTAAATTCATTTGTAGAAGCCTTAACCCCCAATGTGATGGTATTTGGAGGTGGTGTCTTTGGGTGATAATTAGGTTTAGATGAGGTCATGAGGATGGGGCCCTCGTGATAGCATTAGTGCCCTTATAAGAAGAGGAAAAGACACCAGAGCTAGCACGCATGTGTGTGCGCTCTCTCTCTCTCTCTCTCCCCCCCTACCAAGTAAGGACACAGTGAGAAGTCAAGCCATCTGTAAACCGGGAAAAGAGCCCTCTCCAGAACCTGACCCTGCTGGCACCCTGATCTCGGACTTCCAGGTTCAAGAACTGTGAGAAAATAGATTTCAATCGTTTAAGCCATCCAGTCTATGGTATTTTGTTATGGCAGCCTGATCTGGCTAAGATTTTGACTTTTGATGGCAAATTTTATATGTCAATTTAACTGGGCCACAGATTACTCAGATATTTGGTTAAACATTAGTTCTGGGGTCTGTGAGGGTGTTTCTGGTTGAGATTAACATTTGCATGGATGGACTGAGTGACGCAGATTGCCCTCCCCAGTGTAGGTGGGCCTTATCCAATCTGTTGAATGCCTGATTAGACTAAAACTTTGAGTAAGAAAGAATTCTTTCTCTCTGCCTGTCTCGTCACTGGGACATAGGTCTCCTGCCTTTGGACTTGTACTTAGTCTGGAACTTGCGCCATTGGCTTTCCTGATTCTCTGGCCTTTAGACTCGGACTAGAGCTATATCATCAGCTCTCCTGGATCTCCAGCTTACCAACTGAAGATCTTAGACTTCCAGCCTCCAGAACTGTGAGAAATAAATGTCTATTGTTTAAGCCACCCAGTCTGTAGTGTTTTGTTATGGCAGCCCAAGCTAGCTAAGCCACATACCCATGTCCAGACCACCTTTGGAGGCTCATTTTCACCACTTGTACTTAAATGTGTATACAGGGTGGGGCAAGAAGATAAGAGATTTCCTAGCTGCACCTCTAGAGACAGGTCACATCCCTCTATCCCACTCCATGACGGTGGGCAGGAAAGGCATAATCCAGTCCCCAAGGAAACAATTTTGTGGTCTGAAGGCCAGATGAACCATCTGATCTACCCCACGGAAGCCTGGGGAGGAACCAATTAATGGGATGGGATACAAGGTATCTTGCCCTTCTCTCCATTTATTTTGTCACTGTCTTAGTCCAGGCCTTCCTCAATGTCTTTCCAGCATCCTTATACCAGCCTTCTAGTTGGTCTATGTGCCACCTATTTCTTCCTCTCTCATCCATCATCTACCATGCAGCTGGAGCAATCTCATCTGGCCTTGCCCCTTCGTTCCTTGGCAGTTAAGAACATACGCTTTGGAGCCAGACTGTCTAGACTCACATCTCTGCTCTGCTGTTTCTAGTTGTGCTGCATTAGCAAGTAACTCAGTTTCCTCATCTGTAAAATGGGGGTTGTAGTGAATTGAATAGTGGCCCCCCAAAATATATGTCCATGTCCTAATTGCCAAACCTATGGATTAATCTTATTCGGAAAAAGATGACTTCACAAATGTAATTAAGTTAAGGATTTTAGGATGAGATCATCCTGGATTACCCAGTAGACTCTAAATTCAATGACAAGTGTTGAAATCAATTGACCATAAAAATAGGGTTTATTTCTGGATTCTCAATTCTATTTCATTGATCTATATGTCTGTCCTTATGTGGATCACTTTTACTGAGATACAATCTGCATAGCATACAATTCATCCTTTCAAAGTATTTAACTCAGTGGTTTTTAGTGTATTAACAAAATGGTACAATGTGCAACCATCATCAACAAGTCCAGAATATTTTTATCATTTATAAATCCTTTTTTGATCCTTTCTTTCCAGACAATAGATTTGGGTGATGGATAGGCTTTGGTTCCCCGTGTTGCTTTGCCCTTGCAGCTAGGGTGACTGCCTCTTCTTGGTTTGTGTGGGACTTTCCTGGTTTTAAAACTGAAATTCCCACATCCCAGGAACCCCCTTGGTTCTGGGCACACGAAGACAGTTGTTCTCTGTAGTATACATTGCCAGTGCCCTGCGCACATTCATTGCCGCTTGGGTGTGTGCCATCTGCCTGCCCACTGAGAGCATCTGCATCTCTTTGTCCCAGTTGCCATGGGAGCCTACTCAGAACAGCAGGCTGGAATGAACCCTGCATTACAGGACCAGCCCTGATGGCAACTGGAGTACAAATAGCACAGCTCTTTCCCCTCTTGGGTGGGATAACCCTGAGAGAAGAATTTCACACTGGCTCCCACAGTGTCTCCAGAGGGATAAGCTTCATTCGCCCACAGTGGTAGCTGGCTTGATGGTGTGCCCTTTATCGTCTGCCTTGCCTTGCTTGTCACATTTCCCCACTCTTAAATCTTTATCTCAGGGTCCTCTTCTGGTCAAATCCAAACTAAGACAGCCTGCACTCCCAGATCTTTGAAATAGACAGCTAACTCTTTCTCAAACATATATAAAGTGTTATGCAAATTGAACTTCCAATGCCTTCTTCCAACCAGATTGCTGCTCCTAGAGGAATTCTGGAACTGCCAGCACTTTGCTGGACAGATCTTCATATCCCCCCATCCCCAGCACACACATTCTCTCATCCAAGGCTTAAGCTTCCTCTTGGGCCCAGGGAAGATTTACTTCAAAGCAGGAAACTTTCTAGCCATGGCTGGCTGGCCTCTATCTGATGACATGGAAGTGAACCCGCACGTTTCATTCCTGGTTGTTGTCAATGTCAGGTCCTCTTGGCAGGCAGGATCACACCCCTATCTATCTGTCTGAGTCTTCTGAGAGAAATGGATCACAAACTGAGTGCAGCATAAATTCAGAGAAACACCGAATTATGAATGCAGGCAGCTGGAGCAAAGCAACCCTGAGAGTAATGGAGTCTGATCAGAGCCACACCACAAGCACCCCTCACTGCCCCCAAATCTGTTCATGACTCATGCACGAAATCCCACCATTAGGGAGTCGCACCAGATTGTATCTTCCAAAGATGGCCGCACAAATATATATCTATCCCACATGCTCTTATAATGTGACATCAACATTCCTCCATGGAGAGGTAGAGTCCATGTTACCTCCCCTCAAAACTGGCTGGGCCTTTGGTACTGCCTCAACCAGTGAGATAGGCAGAAATGATACTGCATAAACTCTGAGACTAGGTCGTAAAGTCCATATGGATTTTGTCTGGCTCTCTATTGGGTACTTGCCCTGGAACCCAGTCTCACCACGTTGAGAGGAAGCTCAGGCCACAAGGATATGCCACGAGTGGGCTTTGAAGTCTACAGCCAGCATCATGAGCAGATGTGTGAATGAGCCTTCAGATGATGCCTTCCCCCAGCCTTCAAGTCTTGCAGCTAAGGACCAAGACATTGTGGAGTAGAGTCATGACTTCTCCTCTCTGCTCTGAGTTAGAAAACAGTAAGGGAAACTGAGAGATAATAAACGATTATTGTTATTTCAAGACACCAAGTTTTGTTATATAGCAATAGATTACTAACATAGGAGTGAATTTCTCAGTTGCACTAGAAAGCAACCTCTCTAAGTGCAAGCTGACCCAGATGGGGAAGCATGAGGCTAGGTATAGTCATTCACAGTTTAGTATGAGTCACTCATACTTGGTGCCACTCCCTCATCTTTTCAAGAAAAGGCGTAAGGTTAAAAGTTTCAGGAAACGGGAAGTGGTAACGGGACCTAGGACACTGAAGTGGCAGAAATGGATGTGAGGCATTTTATGGGAAAAGATCCAGACTGAAAGCCAGATAGGACTGGGTTCTAGTCCTAATCATGCCCCTCTCTGACAAAATTTCCTCTAATGTATGCAAGATGCTTTGACACACATTAGCTATGTGTTGACAGAAAAGAAGCCCAACTCTGTAAAATTCTTTAAAGAGGTTTATTCTGAGCCAAATGAGGACCAGGACCTGGAGCCACACCCAAGAAGCCTTGAGCAGTGGACTCACTGTTGCTGGGTTACAGTTTGGTTTTATACATTTCTAGGAGACAGGGGTTACAGGTAAAGTCATAAATCAATACGTGGGAGGCATATATTGGTTTGGCCCAAAAAGGTGGGCCATTTGAAGCGGGGGCTTACAGGTTATAGTTTGGTTTAAAGATTCTTCGACTTGTGATTGATTAAAGACATGAAGCTTTGTCTAAAGGCTTGGAATGTTTTAAGGTAAGGACGTCTGTTAATTAGAGACAAGCCACTGGACATATTTGTTCTGTAAATTGAGGACCTGCAGGTTTGTCTTGCATAGCCTAACCTATCAATGAGTTACAAAGGATATTTACAAGAAGGGTGGGGGGCATGATGAGCCATGTCTGACCTCCCTCCTCATGGCAGGCAATTCAGTTTTAGGGTATCCCCTTGGCCAGGAGGGGGGTCCATTCAGTCAGCTGGTGTGGCAGAAGCCTTAAGATTTTATTTTGGTTCATATTTGTGACCTTGAACATAGCCTCAGTTTCCTCATTTATAAAGCACTCCCAATAATACCTACCTGTCTCCCAAGATTGCAGGGAAAAGCAAACAAGACAATTGTTATGAAGGCAAATTGTCCATGTAACTTAAGAAAGTCGAGGGTATGATTGATAGAACATCGAAATTGGAGTCAACAGATCTACTAGTCCAGCCTTTGACAGTAACTCACTCTGTAACGCTTGGCAAAGTCACTCCCCTCTCCATTGTAGCCTGCATAAGGCCCATACAAATATAACACTCACCTCTAGACCCAAGCATCCCTGATGCAAGAAGGCCTTCGGTCATCAGTATCAGCAGAAGGTTTCAGAATCTCAAAGTCACCAATCCAGGTAACAAGGTATGGTCAAGGTCAAAGTAGGGTCAAACCGGCAAGGTGAGAAGCCAGTTATCAGGCAGGGTTCAGGCAATCCAAGGTGAGTCCTGATGTCTATATGAGAGCAAGGGACCAGGAATGCAGCCAAGAGCTGGTAATGGGACCTCCACTGATAGTATAATATAGAAGGTAGGGCCCTGGACTCTGGAGCCAGAACACCTGAGTTCCAGTTCCCAGCTCTACTACCGAGTAGCTCTACCACCCCTGGGCATGTTAGTTAACTTTACTACGCCTTGGTTTCCTCATCTGTAAGATGGAGGTGGTAACTGCAGCACCTTCTGGACAAGGTTACCATGAGGACTGCATGAGCTTGTGCAGTAGAGTTCTTTCTAACCTAGAGAGCCATTCTGGCTGATGTTTCCCAAAGTAATGAAAATGATGGTTATAGGGCTAATTTTAGGAGGTAAATTCACAAGTCCTTCAATGTAAAATCACACACTTCCTCCACCACCATACCTTCCCCATCCTGCAATAAAATAAAATAAAATAAAATAACATCTCTCTTCAGTTCTCTGTTGATCCTTCTGACTATACCAAGGAGAAGTGTCAGCTTGGTGCTAATGTCTTTAACACCTCTCTAGCACTTGCTATTTTACTAATGCCCCTCTCTTAACAATGCAAAACATAGAGCCTGGAGCTCAGAGCCTTCCCAGGCAAGTGTCTAGCTACAATTAACACTTTGATTTGTTATATTTATTTTCATAGTTACTTTCTCTTTATGGCAGGTGATTCTGGTTTTCTATTTATAATATTGATTTAAAATTGTCTTTTCATGAGCTCTTTGTATTTATGGTTTTCAAAAAGAAAATCTATTTCAAAATATTAAATGTTAATATACTATGGATAGATGGTTCTTAGATGCAGGAAAAAATATTAAAGCAGTACAAAAACAACTGAAATTTTGAAAAACATGGTATTAGGCTACAAAAGGCAGAGACACGGATAACCACCAGGAAACTACAGAGATCTTCCAACAACTAAAACATGTTTCTTAGTCCCAAATTGTGTCCCCACAGTCCCCCGTTCTGCTTCTCAAGACCCCAGGGTCTCACGCTGCTCCCCTGTCCTTTCAAATGCTGCCAGAATGTAAATTGGCACACATTTTGAAAATTTGGCACACACATCCCTTTGAAAATAGCAATTCCATTTCTAGGAATTTGTTTTAATAAAATAATCATGGATGTGCTCTAAGATACATGGCTGAGAATATCTGTGGCTACATTATTTATGATAGAGAAAAACCAGAAACCACCTAAAGGGCCAACAAGAAGGGACCAGCTGAGCAAATGGTTGTATAACCAAAAAATGAACTGATCTAATAACAATAACATGCCAAACACTCTGTATCAAGTACTTCTCTAGGAACTTCACATACGTTAACTCATTTAATCCTCACGAGAATCCTACAAGGTAAATATTATTATTAGCCTCATTTTACAGGTAAGAAAACTGAAGCACAGAAAGGTTTACTCTCTTGCCCAAGGTCACACAGCTGGTAAATGGTAGAGCTGACATTTGAAACCAGGCCATCTAAACATGGAATCCATGTTCTTAATCACTATGCTGTAGTCCTCTTATTGAAGCTAATGTTGTAGATGAAAATTTATTGACATAAGAAAGCATTTCCGATGTGTAAGTGAAAAACACAGACAGAAAAAAAAGTCTGGAAAAACACCATATGTCAAAGAGGTTATTTCTGGTTGGTAGAATTGTTATTTTTGTTATTTTGTTTGTTCTTACATGTGTTTTCCAGGTTGTCTGTACTGATTGCTTATTACCTTTAATTATAGAAATGAAACTTATGAAAAGATGACTCTTCTCCATTCTTTGCTGCTTCTAAAGACAATACAATTGGTTCTTTGTGGTCACAGTAAAAATCGTGATGATGATAAAAGTCAACATTTCATGAGCTCTTTGTATGCAAATGAATTGACAAGCATAATCTCATTTAACTCTTTTCCACCAGAACCACTGTGTACAGCCTCCCTGGCTGTGCACTGCACAACTCCAGGGGGCACCACTAATATATTAGCAATAGTATGGAATGTATTGTGAATGGTTCCCCTTGGAGCTGTGCAACATGACTGCCCCGACGACATCCCTGAGGAATAGATATTCTCACACTCTTCATGTTATGGAAGAGGAAACTAAGGCACAGAGAGGCTAATTAACTTCCCCACATCACAAAGCCAGTGAGCAGAATTAGTGTTGAAACCCAGGCTGTCTGACTTCAGGGTCTGCTCTCTTCACTTTGATTGTAGAGCGGATGACAAAGGCAGCAAAGTGAAAGCTGGGCATCTGGACGAAAATTTCAGAACCCACAGAGGCATTGTGACAACATGAACAGATCGCTGGCCAAAAGGTAGGACACCCATGCTCTAGTCCATGCTCTGTCCCCACCTGGCTATGTGACCTTAGGAAAGTTCCCTTTTTTCCCTCTGGGCTCAGCTTCTGCGTCTGTAAAATGAGGGAATTAGACAAGACGATCTTTAAGATCTCTTGCAGCTCTGAGAGTCTACAATTACAGATGGCATCCCAATATGGGCCCGAATCGTGCCCTCCCACTCAGCATGCCCATCTCCCTCCTGCTCACTGGAGGCAGCGCCTCTCAGGCTGACCTACTTTGTGTGTGGGGGACAGCAGGGCAGAGCGGAGCACTAGGGGGAGCGAATAACCAAAGGTTTGCCCTCCCAAGAGAGTCAGACTGCTCTCCAGCCTGCTGACGGTTCAGTCAGTGCCCACCTCACCCTTCTGATTCCTCTCCTCCCTGCTCCTCAGAATGCAGCAGGCTTAAAATATCTGACGGGGTGGCCGTGTTGTCTCGATGCAGTGCTTGTACTTTTCAATCGCCTTGGTGATGCGCCAGGGTATTCTCTGACTTTCCAAACGTGCTTCGTTAAAGTCGTTCTTGCAGGATCTTCAAGATGTTTTGTTAAATCAAACAGCAAGGTGCAGAACAGAGCGGATAGAGTGAGGAAAATAATTTAAACTACATTTGTGTTTGCAGAGAAAGAAAGAGTGAATATCTCTGGAAGGAAACAGGAGAGACTGGCGACCATTTGCCTCCTGGGAGGGACACTGAGTGGGGGCAGGACATAGGTAGGAAGGAGACTTTATGCCTTTTGAATGTGCAGGTATTACAGGGTCAATTTTTTAAAAATCAGCAAAAGATTCTTCCTTCAATACTTCCTGACTATATTAGTTTTCCAGGGCTGCCATAACAATGTACCACAGAGCGGGTGGCTTAAACACCAGAAACTTGTTTTCTCACAATTTTGGAGACTAAAAGCCCAAGGTCTAGGTGTTGACAGGCTTGGTTCTTTCTGAGGCCTCTCTCCTTGGCTTGTAGATGGCCATCTTCTCCCGTGTCTTCACGTGGTCATCCCTCTGTGTGTGTCTATGTTTGAATTTCTTCTTATAAAGACACCAGTCACAATGAATTCAGGTCCATCCTAATGACCTCATTTTAATGTCTTGCCTCTTTAAAGACCTCATCTCTAAATACAGTTGCATATGAATTTTGGGGAAACGCAATTCAAGCCGTAACACTGGCCTATGCCAATGAACTCAGCCCCTACAGACCAGTGACCCTCCAAGGAGCATGTGCAATTGTATTCACTCAACTTTAACTGAGCATCTCTTGTGAGGGAAGCACTGTTTTAGGGTTGGGACTGATACCAGGTTGAGTTAGATTTGATTCTGGCCAGAAGGTAGCTAGGGAAATGAGAAAGAGTGCCGGACTAGAACTCAGAAGACCTGATCATCACATCCTGGCCATAACACTTACCGGCTGAGCTAGCCGGGACAACATTTTAGCCACCAGTTTTACTATGTGTAAAGTACAGGTCATAATGCATACCTCAGAAGGTTGTTGGACGGATTAAAGAAGAAAGGCAGGTAAAACGCCTGGTACACAGTAAGTGTTCCATACCTCGTGTTCACCATCCGTCCCATCTCCAGCTGCACTGTGGGCTCCAGGGAGCAGGGTCTGTGGAATTTTCATCCTTATGCCTCTGGAGTGTAGTAATGAACAGCAGGGCACTGGCTGAGCAGTTTTGTTGGAAGCAATAGTCCAGACTGATTTGTGAGGTCATGTGGATATACCCTAAAGGGACTTTCAGAAATACTTTAGGGGCCATCTTTAAAAGCAGCGTTTTTAAATGAAGAAAACATGAGTATTAATGTTAACACTACCTCCTTGGGAACCACAAGCTGATGAAGCCAAGGGATGTTTGGGCTATTAATGTATTTGGAAATCCTCTCTTTCGTGCCACACATACCTCCCCAAGACAACAGGAAGCACATCAGATGTGTAGTGGACATCTGCTGTTTGGATCTGTCAAGAATTATTCCCTGCATTAGTCGGTGCTCTCCAGAGAAACAGAACCAATAGAATGGATGGATAGATAAGATAGATAAGATAGATAAATAGATAGATAGGTATACACATACATATACATATACATACACATATACATATACATATGAAAGGAGATGGATTATAGGAATTGGCTCACATGGTCACGGAGGCTGAGAAGACCCACAATCTGCTGTCTGCAAGCTGGAGAACAAGAAAGCTGGTGGTGTAATTCAATCCAAATCTGAAGGCCTGGGAATGGGGATCCAATGGTGTAAATCCTCTCTGAGTCTCAAAGCCCAAGAACCAGGAGCACCAATATCCAAGAGCAGGAGAAGATGCATGTCTCAGCTCAAGGAGGGAGAGACAGAGACAAAGAGAGAGCGAAATCACCTTTCCTCTGCTTTTTTGTTCTATTTAGACCTTCAATGGATTAGATCATGCCCACCTGTGTTGATGAGGGCCATCTTATTTACTCAGTCTACCCAATGTTAACATCTTCCGTTGACACTCTTATAGACACATCCAGAAATAATGTTTTACCAGCTGTCTGGACATCCCTTAGCCCAGTCAAGCTGACACATAAAATTCACCTCACAATGCCCCCTGCTTTTGGTAACGTAATTCCATTTTTCCTTTGGGGAATTGCCCTCATCTATTCTTGACACATGTGCTTTAGATGAGTGGACCACATCTCCAGCTCCAGGAATGAGCACATGGCTCAGGCCTGCCCATTGCAAGTACTATATTCTCTGGTTTACCATGGTTGGTGCAGAGATTAGCACACGACCCCAGCTGGGCCAGTCAGTGAGCAATTCCTGGGAGCTTTATCAGGACTACCAGGAAAGAAGTGCTCTTTTTTCACCAGGATTACTAAACTGGAACTGCTAGTGGCCATTTTGCCACCGTGAGGGGAAAGTATGCCTGAGTTCCTGGTTACATTGTTTGAGCACCTGGATCCAGCCTTGCTTGAAGCCACAACTAGCCCTGAATGTCTTGGTTATGTGAGCCAATAAACTTTCTTTATATCTTATACGAGTTTGAGTTGGGTTTTCTGTCACGTACAACCCAAGGAATAGCACACACAGGATTAGTTCTACATGACTTCTCTCCACTTGTAAGTCTAATTCTTTCTACGTGGTCTTAGAACTATTCACAACTAAATATCAATTCATTCATCAAACAACTTGCATGAGTATGACCTTTTGGAGTTTAGAATCCCTTCCATAAACTGGTGTATGGTGTGTGTGTGTGTGTGTGTGTGTGTGTGTGTGTGTGGGTGGGTGTGTGTCCGTGTCTGTGTGTGAGAAAATAGATATTGGAGGTGGGGAGGAGATGAAATGAGATTTAACTGATAACTCCACCTGCCAGGTGTATCCAGATGCTGATTCTGGACCAGCCAGGACATTTCACTATAAAGTGGTTGATTTTGAGCTCTGGGCCAGTGGTGTGCTAGAGCTGATTTTGATTAGCCAACAAGATGATTTGTTAAATATCTGGGAACTTTGTGGCTGGTTGTAAAACTGTTGGTACCTTGAAATTGGCCGTGGTGAGAGTATTTATACCATGGATATCACCAAACATTACAGATTAAGGAACTTCTTCCCCTTGGTGGACCAGTTTGCCAGCAAACCATAGGCCCTGACCTTGGTTCAACAGGCCCCTAAATGGCCAGCAAGAAGGACTGCTAATCACATGTAAGGGAGATCTAATAAAAAATTTTAAAAAAAGAAAGAAAGAAAAAGAATAAAAGAATGACTGCTAAATAACAACCACCAATATATATATTTCACTCCATAGCCTTTCTCATACATAATCTTGTCTTATTTTTCCAGCAATGCTGTGAGGTAGAAATTATTACTTATATTGTACAGATAAGATACCCAAAGCCTAGAGAAATGTTTTCCTGTGGTCAGGTGACAGAGCTAAGAAATAAACTCAGGTCTTTGGACCCCATGCCTGATGTTGTTTCCCTGACACCCTGTAGGAGGTAACTGGAATATCAAAACAGGGTGTAAACAAGCAATTTGATCACTGGATATGGAAAAGCTATTTCTGTAAAAAGAATGTTTTAACAATGTCTTTCTGAACAGAGGTGGCCAGTTAGTAAGGCAGTTGCTCAGGGATTAGCAGTAATACTACATATTCAATCTGCTGAGAAAATGCAGCATTGTTTCTAATAAATTATATACCTCACATTTGTACAAAATTTTTTGGTTTATAAAGTTCTTTCAAGTATGTTGCCTCTGTAATCAACTCCCTTAAAATGCTTAGACCCTTGAACCCTGTGGGGCAGACTGATTAACTCAAAACCCACCACCAACACTCTTCTCCCTTAACTGTCTCTACTAAAATAGCCTAGAGAAATTGAATATTTACTTTTTCAGCCTCCCTTAGAGACCTACAGACAGGAGATCTAGTTCTGGCAATTGAGACTTAAGCAAAAGTCTGCTTTCTTGATAAAAAGTACTGACTTTCCGTCTTCATCCTGCCTTAAACAAGGATGTGATACCTGGTGTTGCAGCAGCCATTTTGTAACCATGAGGTGACAAGACAAAAAGCTAAGCACAGCAGACAGAGCAGAAAGACAGCAAAAGTATGGGTCCTTGATAGTATTATTGAGTCTGTACTAGGCTGCTTCTTCCGAATCTTTTGTTATGTGAGAAATATAAACCACTGTTATTTGGGCATCCTGTTACCTACAGTGGAAACATTCCTAATATAATTAGCAATTCTAGTTCTAGGAATCTACCATAGAGATCACCTATAATACAGAAAAACTAAACAGACTAAATGTTCAACAATAGACGGTTGATGAAATAAATTGTGAGGTGGCCATATATTGTACCCTATTCAGTTATACTGGAAACTGTATTGAAGTCAAGTGATTCTTAACCTTGTGTTCTTAAACAAGTGCCCTTAAATTACATATAGACATTTTTGTGTGGTTGTATATGTGCCTTTTTCTGAGTATATAATTCTTATCAGATTCTCAAAAGTTTCCCAAAAAGTTTAAAAATCACTGCAGGTTGAGCATCCAAAATCCAAAAATCTAAAATCTGAAATGCTCCAAAATCCAAAACTTTTTAAGCACCCATATGACACTCAAAGGAAATGCTCACTGGAGCATTTTGAGTTTCTGATTTTTGGATCTGAGATGCTCAACTGGTAAGTATAATGCAAATGTTCCAAAATCTGAAAAAATCCAAAATCTGAAACACTTCTGGTCCTAAGCATTTCGAATAAGGAATTCTCAATATATAACAAATTAATATTTGCAGACATAGAAAGATGTTCATAATATTTTGGCGGGACAGAAATTTACAAAACAGTCTGCACAATATCCTTCCACACTGGAAAAATTGCATATATGTTATAAATGTGGGTATGTACGGTAGTGGGCTAAAATTTACAGAATGCATACTTGGGTATAAAAAAACCCTTTATTTATCTATTTAAACTGAACTTATATTAGGCTACCATACGGCATTCTTGATGATTATAGAAAACTTATTTTTTTTTTTCCAGTTAACTGCAGCAGCGTGAAGAAAACATAATCTTGCGATTCAAAGTAACTTAGACACTTCCTGATTTAAAGTGATCAGTGCAAGATCCTCCTCATTTTCTGTTCCTTCTCTGCTCTCTAAGGGTGATTTTAGTTCTTCGGTGGACAGATGCATTGTCCCAGGATCCCGAGGAACAGCATTTGGTCCCAGGTACCCTCTGTTCTTCCCTGGATTCTGCAGTTCATCTTCTCTGGTCCCCATCATCAAGCTCTGATATCTGCTGCTAATGCCTGTGGTCTGCCCTGTCTGCCAATAGAGACGTCCACGCGCTCCTGGTTTACCTTTTGTCAATTTCTTCTCAGCCTGTTTGCTATTCAGCACAGAGGTTCATGGGAAATTTTTAAGTGCTTTCCCACATCTGAAGGGATGCCCTCAGCCTTGTCCAAACAATGGCTACTTTGCCCTCAGGGTACCAGGTTTGACATGGAGTGACTTTAAAGAACTTGGGTCCGGGAAGAGAGGCTCAAGTGCCTTCTACTTTCATGTTCTCACTAAACCTGTTGAAGGTGTCCACTCCCAGTCTCAGGTGTGGGGCAGAGCTCTGAGCCCCTTCTCAGAACATAGGCGATGTGTCAGCTCTGGTCTCATCCCTCTAATTCTACATTTCCTCTCCAGATAATCCAACTCTAATCTCTTTTTTTGGACCTGTACTCTTCTTCTTTCTGGTGTTTATCTTACAAATCATGTGCTCTGAGTCTTCCAGGTTTGCTCTTTTATGTACAAAGTCAGGCTATGCAAATCTGGAGATAAAACATTGTTTGTCTTGTCACAAAATCCTGGCTCTTGTGAATAAAAAGTACTTTGAGGCCAGGCACAGTGGCTCACGCCTGTAATCCTAGCACACTGGGAGGCTGAGGCAGGAGGAGTGCTTGAGCTCAGGAGTTCGAGACCAGCCTGAACAAGAGTGAGACCCCATCTCTACAAAAAATAGGAAAATTAGCCAGGCGTGGTGGTGCGTGCCTGTAGTCCCAGCTACTCGGGAGGCTGAGGCAGGAGGATCACTTGAGCCCAGGAGTGCAAGGTTACAGTGAGCTATGATGATGCCACTATACTCTACCCAGGGCGACAAAGTGAGACTTTGTCTCAAAAAAAAAAAAAAGGGAATTTGACTATCAAACTTTTGTCCCTGACATACATTTTCAAGTCATTTTATGAGTAGCCAGGAATTTGATCTTTTGTTTTTCTAGACTATTTATTGTTCCTCATGGGTAGTACCTGTAAAAGGCCTGAATTGTAGGTGTAAAACACAAAAGAGACAAGGTAACGTGTTAGGAGGAAACAACCTCTTAATAATTCAAAATATTTTCCTGCTGCATGTGCATTGGAAAAGATCTGAAAAGATACACGCTGAGGTGTCAGCAGTTATGATCTCTGGATGATAGGAATATATTAACATAATAGTTATGGTAGAAGTTACAGAGAACCCAACTAGCAATGGCTTAAAATAACAAGGGTTTATTCTTATTGAAAAATAAGTCTGGAGGTAGGCGGCTGCTGGTATCGGCTCAGCAGCACAATGTTGTCAGGACCAGGATCTGCACAGTTCCCTTGCCTTTCCCTGTGGTCTCACGACGGCACGTGTGCAACTCCACACGTTACATTCCATATTCACGGGAGAAGGGATGGCACGAACCCCATCTGTTCCTTTGAGCCAGAAAGGCAAAAGCCTTATGTTTTTATTTCATTGGCCAGAATTGGCTCACATGGCCACCTCAGCTGCAAGGGAGGCTGGGAAAACCAGAGGGCAGGCTGGCATTGGGTTAGCCAGCCAAATAGCCTACCGCAAGGGATATTTGCATTTTTCTTCTTGTTTCTCTGCGTCTTCTGATTTTCTCACTATTGACAAGTATTGTAAGTGCTATATTTAATTAAATACAAATAAATAAAACTTAAAAACCAAATACACTGCCTCGGTGGATTCTCCCAACTCCTTGCCTTGTACATAATCTCACCCTAGTATTGGGAGAAGGTAAAGCTCAGAAGTCAAATGACTTTTCCAAGGACACATGGCAAATTATTGACAACACTAAACAAAGAATACAGGTATCCAGACTCCAAATCCCCTGATTTTTCCACTATAACAAATTTTCTGTTAAATATCAGGAGACCGATAAATGAAACTTGAGAGTTATGTTGATGGAGAGGCTAATAAAGGTTAATTAAGCACAAGCACAAAAGGCCCACTTCCCACATTTCAAGCAACACTGAGTCAGGTTGTACTGACTGTCCGTGGTGCCTCCCTGTCCTCTCCCCTCCGTCCTCGTGCTCTCTGCCCGGCCCTTCCTTCTTGCCACCCCCAGCCAAGTGTCACTCAGTGGGAAGGAGCTCCAGCTTTACCCTCGGTTACACCACAGTCTGATTCCTGATTCTACCACTTACTACCCATGGTGTCTTCAGCAAGTTCTTCACCTCTCTGGGCCTCAAACCTGTCATTGTCAAATGAAAATGTTGTTACTTATCTTGTAGAACTAATTTAGTAATTTACAAAACAGCAAAAGTAAAAGCTTCTCACATGGTATCCAACATCTAGCATGTGCTCCATTAGTCACAATAATAGTGATTACTGTCATAATACAGAAGCTCAACAACTTTTGCAATATCAGCCCATAACTTTGCATTATTATGAACCCAGGCGAGCAGTAAGCCAGTGCGGAAGGTCACAACTCTGCTCTCTGTCAACAGAGCAGTCACTTGTACAGTGTCACTGTGGACTTAAAGCAAGCAGATTTATGAGTAGACTTGAGAACTCTATCAATTTGCCAAGAATACAGTAGCACGTAGTTTTGAGCGCAGATGGTTGAAATCATGCGTCTGACACTTACTGGCTGTGACCTTGGTCAGGTTACCTAAAGTCTCTGTGTCACAGTTTCTTCATTTAGAAAATGTGGATAATGATTGTACTTACAGGGCTGTGAGGATTCAATGAATTAATGTATAAAAAACACTTTAAACAGTTTTTGACACACTAAACATGTTACATAACTCTTTCCTATCATTATTATTATTATTGCATTGAACACCTGCTACGTGCCCAAAGGCATGAAGCTAGAAATGGGTGAAGCCAGGGATTAAACTCCTCACTGTCTGATTCTGAATCAGCGCTGTTACCCACTTAACCTGCCTTCATCCACCGTATCTACCTCCCTCCCCTCCGCTCCCCTTCCCAATCCAGTGCCTCCTTCGTGTTCCCAGGATACAAGTCCTTGCTTCCTCCTTGTCCACTCTTGCAGTCCTTTATCTTTATTTCCCTTTCTCTATCTCTTGCCCTCTGCCAAGCCTGGAGCTGAGGACAGACTGTGACACCAGTTGTATCAGAGACCCAACTCCAGTGGCTGAAACACATTTTTCTTTTCTTTTTTCTTTCTCTTACGTAAAACAAGTGTGGAAGTGGGGGTGGTTCAGGGCAGGTGTGGTCGCCCCCTCATCAAGCAGTCTTGCTTATCTCGTGGCTTCCATCCTCAAAGTCACCCCGTGGTGACAAGATTGAAGTCTTGTCAATGACTTCTAGCCATCACGTCCACATTCCAACTACTAGGAAGAGGCAAGATCACAAGAGGCGACTGCGCAGTCACTGCCATTTAAAGAGCTTTCCTGGAGAGAAGAAAGGCCCTGTGAAGACACAGGGAAAGGATGGCCATCCATGAGCCGAGGAGAAGAAATCGACCCTGCCGAAACCTTGGTCTCAAACTTTTAGCCTCCAGAATTAAGAGAAAATAAGTTTCTGTTGTTTAATCAAAATAAACACATAAAAATAAAGAACTTTCCTGGAAGTCCCGCTCAAGTACTGTCATCTTCAGAGAAGACTGAGAAATAAAGCTTTTGTGTGGGCACATTGTTACTCCCAACTAAAACCAGAATCCCGTTATTAAGGGAAAAGAAGGAGAATGGTTACTGGGTAAGCCGCTAGCTCTTGCTGCTGTACTACCTTCAGAAAGAACAGAAGGAAAGACTGGTGCTGTGGCACGTGCCTGTAGTCCCAGCTGCTCAGGAGGCTGAGGCAGGAGGATCGCTTGAGCCCAGGAGTTCAAGCCCAGCCTAGGAAACATAATGAGACTCCATCTCTAAAAAATAAAAAATTCAAAAAAAAAAAGAAACAAAAGGAGAATAAATATTGGGTAGGCAGCCAGCCGTCTCTACTATATCATCCCTGGAATTCCTTCTGAGGAGAGTACTGTACATGGTTGGGAAGAAGTCTTTGAGGAACCACTTAGGTAGATGATAAGACATCCAAGAAGCATGGTCCAAGATTTATGGGCCCCTGAAACTCATCTTTTAGGGGAGAGGGTTCAGATTAACTACAGGCCTTTCCTTTTGCTGAATAGAGATGTAAGTTTGAACATAGAGCTGTTTTGCTTGGACAACAGAGAGACTGAAACAGCCAAGAGTCCTGTTTGTTTTCATTCTTAATACCCAACCACATTCAGCCTCTTCTTCACATACCCTTTCAACAAATATTTGAAGAATAATGGTTTGAAGGATGCCAAATTATCCCTGCCTGGGATAATTACTTGTGCTCACCAATATCTGGTCCTCCTTGTCCTCTTTCTGAGCACACAGGGAGGGTACACTACCCAGCCCTTGTGCACTCATACAGCGCTAGCTCTGGCCAGCAGGTGGTAAGCAGAGGTGACATGTTTCACTTCCAGGCCTGAGCATCCAAGAGCAGAAGCGGGTTCCTGTCGCTTCTCCCTCCCCCCGCTGTGGTGAATGCGGAGGTGTCATGCTGACGTGGTAGATGCACAAATCTGAAGCGGCCTGCGTGCCTGGGTGTCAGCACGAGGACGCAGCTACCCTGGGGGGCTGGATGGGGGTCTCAGTTGGCTGTAGCAACTCAAGAAACAGAACTTTCATAACAGCCCCAAAGTAAAACCACATAATATCCATCAACTGATAAGTAGATAAATAAAATGCAGTCTATCCACAGACCACAATGGAATATTATTCAGCAATAAGAAGGGAAGGCTACCGACACCTGTTACAACCTGGGGGAGCCTTGAAAACACTATGCTAAGTGAAAGAAGCCAGACACACAAGGCCACACGCTCTATGATGCCGTGTATATGAAAGGTCCAGAGTAGGCAAAGACAGGGACAGAAAGCAGAGTGAGGATTGCCTAGCACTCGGTTGGGAGAGGAGCTCAGTAGTGACTGTTAACAAGTATAGGGTTCGTTTTGGAGTGAGGAAAATGGTCTAAAATTAGATAATGAAGACGGCTGCACAATTCTGTGAACATACTAACAGCCGTTTAACTGTACAGTTTAAATGGGTGAATTTTATGATATATTAATTTTATCTAATATAGTTGTTTTATAAAAAAGAAATGTTTTGTTGCATTCAACCACTGAGATTTCAGGGCTAACTTAATAATACCGCAGCATAATCTGGTCTATCCTAGATAAAACACTGCCCCCATGCTTGTGTGTCTGTGGGCAGCCTAGGCTGTAATAAAGTAAAAGTAAGATACTATGGGGGCATAGATCAGGGGTCAACTACCTCCACCTGGTGAATGGTGGAAGCAGTAACATTTGAGCTCCGTATTGAATAATGAGAAGAAGAACTCCCTTGTCCCCCAAACGAATAAATGGATGGACGGATGGATGGATACAGACAGAGAGATGCTGTATGAATAGCTTATGACAGGACATGGACTTATAGAAAGAAGATATTGCCAAAAGCCTACCTAGTTGGACGTGACTAGAGTATGAGATATATATCATCCGAGATGGAAGTGGTAAGACAAAAAAGGGCCTGAAATTCCCAGCCAAGTTGCTGGGACTTGCTCCAGCCAGAGAAAGAGAACTTTAGAAGGATTTTTAACCGGACTGAAGTTGGAACATGTGTATTTTTAACTTACTCTGGCACCACGTAAAGAACAGATTTGTGTAAGTAAAACACTAGGTTAGAAGTTGGGTGGCTGGAGCTGTCAGGCTGTGAGCACATCCCGCTCTTGTTGGCCGAAGGCTCCCGCTGCCTGGACATGCCTCCCTCCCCTCTTCACCTGGTGACCCCTCCTCATCCTTCAACTCTTCCACCAAAGTCACTTCCTCAAAGAAGCATGCCCTGGCTCCACGAACCAGGGTAGGGTCCCTCATTTTGTGCTTTTATAAAATGCTGTCCTTCTAGCCCGTGTCCAAACTGGAATTAACTAACCAGTGGTAAGATTACTGTGTATTGTCATGTCCCTCGCTGACCTGTGAGCCCCAGTGAGCCGGGCTCGTCTTGCTCACTGCCGCACCCTTGCTTCCTAGCGCAGGGTCTGGCCCAAGGCAGGTGCTCCATAAATATTTGGTGAATAAAACAAGTGGGTGAATATGTGAATTGGTAAATGAATATGGAATTTTAATAGCTGGCTTAAAGGCGAAACTTATTCTGAAGGGAAAGAAAAGCAGGCATTATACTTCTCTGGAAGCAGGGAGTGGTAAGAGCACAGGCTTTGGAGTCAGCCTGGCTCAGTTGTGCCCCAGCTGTGTGACCTAGAGAAAGTGACTTTCCTTCTCTGAAATTCCGTTTCTTTCTCTGCAAAATGGAGACAATGACATTTATGTCATTCAATCAGAGTGTGCACAAAGCAGCTAGCATTGTGTCACACAATGAATGGTAAACACTATACGACAATAGTAACAAAAATAAGATCTCTATTTTCTCATGTAATCCTAACAATAATGCTTTGAGGATTATAACTCAGGGTTTCCCAAACTTGCCTGACTGGAAGAATCACCTGGGAGTGGCGAGGGGGGAACATGGTACAAATACAGATTCCCAAACTCTCACCCTGGACATTGCGATTCAGTAGGATTTGGGTAGGGCCTAATGCATCCACAGCTTCGTCAGACATGCCAGGTGACTCTTATGAGCAGGTAAATCTGAGCTTACTCTATGAGCAGATAAGTTTGGGTGCTATGGTTACCCCCACTTTACTGCTAGGGAGCAGGAGCAAATCTTAGACCAGTGTTTCTCCCATGCATGTTAACAAGCAGGAGAATTTCCTGAGGACTCTGATTCAGTAGGTCTATGGTGTGGCCTGAATTCCAGAATTTCTAACAAGCTCCCCAGTGATGTCAGTGCTGTTGGTCCGAGGACCACGCTGAGCCCCAAGGGGTAGCCTAGGAGTTAGCTCACTAGTCCTCAGATACTGGCACATCGGTGTCCGCTAAAAATGCTGATGCCTGGGTCCTGCCCCCAGAGATTCTCAAGTAATTAGTAGCGAGTGTGGCCTGGGCATTGGACTTTTTAAAACATTCCCAGGTGATTCTACTGTATACCAAAGTTTAAGAGCCACTGGTTTAGGCCAAAGTCGTGTAGTTTGGATTCATATAGCCAATAAATGGCCACATAGGATGTGAACCTGAGCCTATCTGACCCCACAGCCAAGTATACAAAACAGAAACTGACATTATTGTTACTAGTATGATCATTATGGGCGGGGTGTGGGAGAAGACATCAGAAATAAGGCAAAAAGTACACAAAGCTGGGGTCAGAATCTGCAACTTGTGAGCACGAGTTGGGCGAGGCCCCCAGTACCAGCAGGGCATAGTCTAGGCGGCAGCCGCCTATTATTCTGTCTCTGTGGGCAGACAAGAGACAAGACAAACGTGGGTGTGTGCCCTCGTCCCCTCCTTGCTGGCAACTTCCGCAGGGCGGGAGCAGCTGGGGAGGCCGCGCTCGCCTCACACTCACGCTCTCAGCCTTTTGCCGATGGAGACAAAAGCCAGGCAGTCCCGGCCCTGAAATGAGAGAGGCACCATTGGACAACCTTGAGCAAACTGTAGCAGCCCCTAACTCGATTTCTTAGCAATTATCCCGGCGAAATGTCTCCAGGGGACGAAGTCTGTGGCCTGATTAAGTAGAACACCAGACCTCCGGAAGGAGACAAACGTTCCAACCACAAAACTCGTTTGGAAGATTCGAAGCGGGGAAGGGATGTCAAAGAAGACGGGCTGTAATTGCAGAAGCCATGAGAGGCAGGCACCACCTGACACAAACAATAAAAAATAAAGCTATCATTTTCAAGAGCCTGCCCTGTGCCAGACTCCGTGCTAAGTACTCAAGTTATCTCATTTAATCCTCACCACCACCCTGGAATAGTAGGCACTCTTGGCCCCTCTGAACAGGTGAGGGGATTCAAGTTGACAAGAGAAGTTCAAAGGTCACACAGCTAGAAAGTAGCCAAGCTGAACTTGACCCTAGCTTTTAAATACTTGATATTTTGCGTCTCACTCTGCGTAGCTGAGCTTCATATATCACTGCCTACTTTGGCCTTTAAACAAAGAAAGAAATATTCTTGCTCTGACTATGGAGGGTAATAATCGTTCCTGCTGAGCTGAGGAGAAACAGAGCCCAGCTGTTCCTCGGTACCTACAGCCACCTCTCCAAGTTCCTGCGGCACCCATGAAAGGGACTGACTTTGAGATGGCTGGAAGGCCCCAAAGAGAAAAACTAATGAATCTACGCAGCTTTGAAGGGTGCCAGCAACAGAGAGATGGAGGGGCTCTGAGCTGCTGTCTTTGGTTTTTCATCAGAGCTTTATGCTGTTCTAATTTGCCCCAGGGATCTGGAAGACAAACCCTCTGTTCCAAAGGGTTCATGCAGAAACAACTACAGGTGTAGCCATTGAATTCCCTATCTTAAAAAAAAGAGGGGGCCAGGTGACATTTTGAACCAGCTGGCAGATTTTTGTTATAAAGAGCACGATTGTTACCAGCTCTTATTTTATTCCTCCACCCCAGGGCATACCATGGTGCTGTGTCCTCCACCAAGGTGACTCCCGGGATCCAGCGTTATCTACCTCCCAGTCTGATCTCTGAGCCTGAAAACCCTTTCAGGGAGGACAGAAGGTTTCATGCCATAATTAGAGACAAGGCTTCAAGGCAAATAACCACAAGGAAGGCAAAGTGAGGTCTTTCCAGCCTATCAGCCAGCAAAGACCTAGAATTATCACCAACCCTTTAGCAACTGGCAACTAGGAAGGTCATGGAGAAGGCAACATTAAGCCAAAAGCTGGAAGCAGTCTTCAATTTCAGGCTTTTAGCTAGCTAACAAATTAGTGAGCCAAGAACTTGTTTCCTTTTTTTTTCTTTGTTTTTTTTAACTTGCAAGCTAATGAGGAAATTTCCTCCCTCAAATTCAGAGCTAGCTAACAAGCTAGTGAATCACTGGACTCCATGGTGGATTGCTAACTCTTTGGTTGGCTCAGGCCCATCCTGGTTTGGAAACGATCTAGATAGCAAGGTTACGCTTATGAGCAAATCATTTGGGAGACCATCTTAATTTTTTTTTTTTTTTTTTAACTTTAGAGACGGGGTCTTGCTTTGTTGGCCAAGTTGGAGTGCAGTGGTGCGATCACAGCTCACTGAAGCCTCAGAACTCCTGGGCTCAAGTGATTCTGCTACCTCAGCCTCCCGAGTAGCTGGAAATACAGGCCTGCACCACCCGCTCCAGCTAGGTTTTGTTTTTTTTAAAATCATTTTGGCTGCGAAACCCAGACATTAATCTCTTCCCAGTTCTTTCTGTACCTTTGTTTCTCACAAGGATTGGGTTGCAAATTGGTCATGTAATAGGAATAATAATAGCCAACCTTGACAGAGCACTTACTATTTGCCAGACTCGGTTTTAAGAGTTTTACACATATTAACTCATTTGCTCCTTGCCACAGTTCTATGAAGCGGGTACTATTTTCCTCCCCAATTTTCATAGGAGGAAACCAAGACACAGACATTAGGTAACTTGTTCAAGGACACAGACAAGAAGAGGGCAACTTGGAATTTGAAACCAAGCCGTCTGATTCCAGAGCCCATAGTCTTTTCAAATTCTAATTGTAAACATTTTATGGAATAACAAACATACAGAGAAGTGCACAAGTCATAAGTGCACAGCTCAAGGAATTTTCAGAGTGAACATAACCTAGTACAAAGGTTCACAAGGATCAAGAAACAAGACATTATCAAACCCCAGAAGTCCCTCCTACTCAGGGCCAGTCCCTAGCTCCCACCCCAAGGTGAATACTATCCTGACTTTTAATACCACAGATCACTTTGCCTATTTTTAAACTTTATATAAGTTTAATAATACAATATATACCCTTTTGTGTCTAGCTTCTTATCGTGTTTGTAAGATTCACCCATGTGGTTGCAAGCAGCAATAATGCGCTCGTGCTCATTGCTTTACAGAATTCCCGGGCGTGACTATCTGACATTGCGTCCATTCTACTTTTGGTAGACATTCGGGTTATTTCCTGCTGGGCACTATTTCAAATAGTGCTGCTATTTGTCTTTTCCTAAATATACTTGTGCATTTCCATTGGACACATATTTAGAATTGCTCGGTTCTATGGTACATGTACATTCAACTTTGGTAAATACTGCTGAACAGTTTTCCACCAGCAGAACACAAGGGTTCCAATTGCTCCACATCTTTGCCAACTCTTAGTTGTCTGTTTCTTTTTTTTTTTAATTTGAGCCATGCAAGTGGGTGGATTGTAGTATCATATTATAGCTTTAACTTCATTCCCTCAAAGATGAATGCAGTTGAGCACCTTCTTTTAAGGTAATTGCCCATTTTGATATCTTTTTGGGGGGGGATGTTCTTATTCAAGTCTTTTCCTCATTTTTCTACTGAGTTTTGGGCCTTCTCTTATTGAGTTGTAGGAATTCTTTAAGTATTCTGGATACAAATCCTTCATCAGATATATGTATTGCAACTATCTTCTACTTTGTGGTTGGCCTTGTCACTCTCTTAATGGTGGTTTTTAATGGACAGAAGTGGGGGGTTTTTGCAGCTTTATTGAGATATAATTCACATACCATACAATTCACCCATGTGAAGTGCACAACTCAATGGTTTTAGTATATTTACAGAGCTGTACAATCATCATCACCACAATCAATTTTAGAATATTTTCATCGCTCCAAAGATAAATCTGTTCCCATTGGCAGTCACTTTCCATGTCCCTCCAACCTATCCTCCCCCAGCCCTAGGCAATCTGCTACTTTCTGTAGCAGTTTTTTATTTTAATGCACTCTAATTTATCAAATTTTTCCCCTTTTAATTAGTATATTTTGTGATCTATTTAAGAAATCTTTGCTTACTCCATGGTCATGAAGATACTCTCCTGTTTTCTTATAAAACTATTATTATTTTACCTCTCACATTGAGCTCTACAATCCATTTGGAATTAACTTTTGTGAATATCCAATTGACCTGTCATCATGTATTGAAAATAAATCAAGGGACTATATACACAAAAGTCTTTTCTGGCTTCTCTATACAGTTCTGTTGGCCTGTCCATCCTTGGACCAGTACCACACGGTCTTAGCTGCCATAGTTTTGTGTCACATCCGCACATCTGACAGTGCAATTCCTCCAGCTCTGCTCCTCTTCAGGGCTGCTATGGCTTTTCCTAGCTCTTTGCCAGGTCTTTCAATCTCATCAAAATACCTGTTGAGATTATTTTAAAATTGAGATTACATTAAAATTATGAATAAATTTGATGAGAATTATCATGTTTATAATAGTGGGTCTTTCAAATATCCCTCTTTTTTTCAGATCTTTAATTTTTCTCAATAATGTTTTGTAGGGGTTTTTCTTTTCTTTTTTAGGTCTTATACATCATTCATTTGATTCATTCCAAGAAATTTGATGTCTTTTATGCCATTTCAACAGATTTTTTAAATTCTATTTTCTATTTGTTACTAATATTTAGAAATAAAATGATTTTTTGTGTACTGATCTTATATTCAGTGACTTTGTTAAATTCATTTATTAATTTGTTTTTATATATATTCTTTTGGATTTTTTTATATATATAAACATAATACAGTATCTACAAATGACAACATATTTGTTGCTTCCTTTCCAATAACTATGCCTCTTAGTAACCTTTTTTGCTTTGGAGCTCACTTTTCAACTTCTATGCTACAATCCAAATTGCTATGCAGAACATCAGAGTTCTCTATAGAACCGTCTTTCCTCCCAAGCCCAGTAATTCCTGGGCTTCTACAGCAGATATTCTTTACTTGTGTTCATTATCAAATTAGGAAGTCTTTCTGCCCCAAAGAACAGAAAACCCAACTATAGTGTCATGAAAAAGTAGGAAATTACTGTTTGTTTGTTTGCCTAAGGAGTCACCTACAGAAGAGTCTAAATAAATGGCTGCTGCAGCTCCAGACATCACATCTCCATTCAAAGCAGGAAGAAAAGGGAAGGGGCAAGGACAATTTCACTCCCTTCACTGGGCTTCAGTGTCTCCAACTGAAACCACAAAAGAATTGGACCAGATGGCCTCTTATGTTCAACCCAACTCAACTCTTTTTAGAGCCCACCCCATGAGAAAGTGCTAAGGGAATGTCCATTGGGCCCTCAGTATTTGTCAGATCAGATCCTGAGTACCTAGGAGGAGGTCCTAATATTATCTCCGTATTAAAGGTGAGGAAACTGTAAGACAAAAGGGTAAAGCAACTTGCCTGAGATGGCACAGCTCAGTGATTCCAGGATTTGAACCCATGTCTGTCTGACCCCATCCCATGCTATGGATCACCATAACATGTGACCTCTACCAATACTGTTGTCACACTCTCTGAGAATGGGGCCTCTGGAACCAGTTTTGCAAAGCCTCAGCTGCAGAGAAGATGTTCTTACTTCTGGATGGCATTGAAAGAGCTCCCAGGTGAGGGGCAAGGCTGTTATCCACCTACGCACCCTTCCTATGGATTGTCTGCCTCAAGATTACAATTTTCTGCTAAGCACTCATCTTTTCTCTGCTTTTCCCTATTATGGGCTTCATATTTTATGATTTTAATATAAATAATTTACCAGGAATTGTTGTTCTCTAGACTGCTCAGCTTGCTATAAAAATCCAATTGCCCAAATCTACAGCTGAATTGAATAGAGGAAGGACAAGTGCCCTTACCTGTAAACATCCAGAACTGAGAGAAGGCAGCCCACCACTTCTGCCCCCGTATCATTCATTCAGTGGTGCATCTCAGGGCCTGCCACGTACCAGGCTTACAAAATAAACCCAAGTATGTGCACTCTCTTCCCACAGTCTCCAAGGGAGGCCACGTACTCATTCTAACAATTGCACCTTGAAACCTTTTTGTGAGAACTTACGTCTTATTTCTTGAGCTGCCTCAGTTTTCCCCAAAACACTCAATCTTTGAGAGAACAAAAGGCAAAAAAAAAAGGGGGGGGGAGTATTCCATTTATTGGCCATTCTCTGAGGCAAAGGCAGCCGGGATCCCAAATTCTGAACTCTTCCCCCACTAACTTACTCTGCAGGTTCCTGAGGAAGAGTTGCAGAAATCCAAGCAATTCCCACCCCTTATTACCCCATTGTCTCCTATTCTAATAAGCTTGGTGGTCTGTCTATACAGGAACAGAAAGGACTCCTTTTACCCCTCCTGCCTAAGCTCTCAGCCAGTGCTCCTTAAAGTCTTTAGTAAAGGATAATTTTTTTCCAATCTGTCATGGATTGATACTTCTATAAAAATACAATAAAAATGAATTACTAGAAAAAAGACATACTAAATAAAAACCCAAATGTTTTCTTATTCGATTCAATGACTACTGTGTCAAATTGCTATACACTTTCTAAACACTCTAAATTTCAATTTTTACCTTATCGCAGACCAATTTCAAATAGTTTATAAACCAGCACTGGTCCACAGACCATGATTGAATGGCACTCTGCCAGGCTGCACAGGGCAAATCTGTGGTATATGCACCATCCCATAACCCGTCCCACAGCCACAGCAGACAGTGCTAGTAGATCGCAACATTCATTCCCCAATGCGGCCCCAGATTACTTCTCAGCACACTTTCAGCCACCCCAACCTCAGAGTGGGTGTGCAAATGAAAACTAACTCGCTTCCTTTTGTCCAGCGGCACACTCTCATCCTGGCTCCTCTGAGAGGTAGAGCTGCGGTCCTGACCATCCGTTCCACCCCTTCTTTCCATTCTATCCAACCTGGAAGTGTCATCCAAGGGGCAAGAGCCCGCGCGTGGGTGGGGTAGGCAGCCCCAACCCTGGATTCAACGGAAGGAAGAGAGAGAAGTGCAATCCTGAAATTCCAAGGAAAGAAAAGACCAAGAGAGTATTTCCCCCTCATCCAGTTCTGTTTGTGACCTCTTTACAACCCCTCCCCCAATAGCAGTATGGCCTAATCGTGTGCTTTGAATCTTCCAGTAGAGCTGCCATCTGTGGAGTACTTGCGATGTACCAGGCTTTATTTCGGGTGATTATTTTTGCTATTTCAATTCATCATGCGACACCCCTATGAAATAGTATCATAACTTCATTTTGACAGAGGATGAAACTCAGAGAGGGAAAACGACTGTTCCAGGTCATGCAGCTGTAAGAGAGCTGGAATTCAAAAGGAGGTTTGTCGCGCTCCAAGGTCTGTCCTTTGATTCACTTTACCGTCTCATCTCCATCCGGACCCAGCTTTGGAGTTGGGGAAGACAAGCTTGAGCTCCCTCTAGAGGTGACACTGCCCAATCCACAGTCTCCTCCAAATGGTACTGCTGTACCAGGCGTGGTGGCAGCACTTCCCCTCCCCACCTCTAGATGGCAGTGAAGGGCAGGCCAGCCCTGAGCCCTACACGCAGTCTTTTTTTTTTTGACGGTAAAGATCATATATTGATGTGCTTTGAGGACTTACAATGTGGACTCCCACAGTCCGTGAGTGTTGCTAAGGCATTTCGTTGACAGCATTCGTTTGCCTCTCTAGGTCCTGGAATCTTGACATTTTAAGGTGGGAGGCTACAGAGTGAAGCCAAAATAACTGATGGAATGAGTTAGTACTTTATCAAAAGCATTGGCTGGAGGAGTCACCCATCTGGCCTCAGCAATCTGGCCTCCTAGACAACAGCAGAAATAAATAAAACCAAAAAAGAAAACGAGAAAACAACTGCCACTATTTATTGAGCTCCATGTGGTAAGCACCATGATAAACATATATATACACACATACCTAAAATCCATACACTATTCCTTTGCAGTTCTTCAGTGAAAGGGAAATTTTCATTCTTAGAGTGATTTTTCACAAGACCCTAAAATCATTTCAGTACAGGGGCAGATGGAAAAGGTGGGCGACGGACCTGAATCATGGCCGTGTTTATGTAAAAATGAAATGATGACTACAGAGTAATGAGACCAGTGTCCTGGGTACCTCGGAAACTAGCTCTTCCCACTGACTGCTAAGAAGGAGGCCCTGGAAGATTGTGAACAGTGGCAGCCCTCCAAAAGAATATTTGTAGTTAAGGTGATTTTCTTCCTTTTCAAAAAAGCAGCAGTTGTTTGTTTTCTGAATTGCAAAGGCCATTTATCTTTACGTAGAAAGTAGAAAACAAAAAAGATTAAAAAACAAAAACATCGATTATTTGTAATCTATTATCTTTGTTGTTTCCAACTTTATTGCTATTAAAATTATGCTGCAATGAATATTTTTGTATTTATTTTTTATACACCCCTGATTATTTCATTAATACAATTTCTAGAAATAGAGTTTCTGGGTCAAAGTGTATGTATATTTTTAAAACTTTCAAAATTCATTCCCAAGTTAGTGAAAAATATTATCTTATTTTTAAGTGAATGTTTTGATTATTAATAAGATGGAATTTTTATATGTTGCTATTTTTTTTATTATTTTATAGTTCCCTATTCATGACTTTTGCTTATTTTCATATCAAAGTATTTATCTTTTTAATTTGTTTTGTGTGTGAAGACTGCTTATATGCTAAACAAGCTAACCCTTTGTATGTTATATACTTTGCTTTCCCTAGTTCGTCATTTGCTTTTCAAAC
This sequence comes from Propithecus coquereli, assembly GCF_000956105.1. Lineage (NCBI taxonomy): Eukaryota > Metazoa > Chordata > Mammalia > Primates > Indriidae > Propithecus > Propithecus coquereli. The sequence goes on from NW_012150408.1 coordinate 1,077,336, forward strand.
TTTGTTTTTTAATTACATTTTTTTTACTTTCATGTAGTCAGATATATAGATCTTTTTCTATGGATCTGTCTTTGCTTGTATACTTCAAAAGCCCTTTCCCATGCAGCAATAAATATTTACTAAGGTGGCTGCTTTGCAGGGAACAACATGTTTTTGGATATATTGTATAAACACTGATATTATTGTTCTTAAAGTCTCAGTGCTTTATAGCCACACTTTTAAATTTATTCATTTAATCTACTTTTTTTCAACCAACATCTGAAGCGTACCTCTATTTCCCAGGCTCCGTGCCAATAGCTGCAGAGATGAATATTTTAAGGGCTCATAGATCAACCTGACCCTGTTCTACTTTGGCCAAGACAAAACCTGGCCACCCTGGAAGCCACAGGAGGAGGAAGAATACGGTGTAGCTCTCCCCCTTCATCTCATCTCCTTGACCTCAGCATGTCCTGCAGCGTTGGTGCTGCCAGGTCTCCTCTTCTTCTCACTCTTTGTAAGCCCCTGGGTGATCCCCTCCAATGACTGTGGGTGTATGAAGACCCCCCCAAGATCACCCCCTTCATCTCCACCCATGGATCCCCTGGGCACCTCAAACTCAATATCTCCCAAATAGAACTCAGTGCCTTACCCCCAGCCTCACCTCCCTGATTCGGCTTGGTAAACGGCCCCACTGCCTACCTGAGGATCAGACCAGCAACCTGGTGGTCTCTCTTCATTCCTAGCCTGGCTGTCACCTCTCTATGTAATCAGTCACCAAACCTTGACGATTCTACCTTCTCATATATTTCATGTCCAGCCTCTTCTTTCCAAACCCACTGCCACGACCTTACTCTGGGCCTCGCTCATCTTGCACCTGTTATTGCCCCAGCCTCCTGGCTGAATGCCACACTTCCCGTGGGATCCCCTCACAACCCATCTTCCACACAGCAGCAAGGTGAGCTTTCTGAAGAGCGCCTCCAGCCACCTCACATCCCTCAAGACCCTTCGACTGGTCCTCACTGGCTTCAGGGTAAAGTCCGTGCTCTGTAGCCTGCAGGACCCCTTATGATGGGACTCTGCCGACCTCTGGATTAATCTCTCTCGATCCTTATTCCAACCACAGAAACTGCTCACAGATCCTTTTCTCCTGCCTCCGGGGCTTTTCAAATGCTGTTTTCTCTGCTTGGAACTCTTTCCCCCCACATCTTCACCTGGCGAACTCTCACTTATCCACGGGGCTCGGCTTGGATATCACTTCCTCCGGCAACCTTACTTGAAATCCACTCTCACGTCCACTGACTTGATTAAGTACCCCTCCTCTCTACTCCCACAGTCTCCCTTCTTACTTAACTTGAATACTAGACCATAATTGCCTGTTCACTTGTTTGATTTCCTCTCTACCCTGTGGCATAGCTGCCTGGGCTATACATTACAGGACTCGAAAGAGAGATATAATAAGTGGCCCCTAGAGTTATGCAGTGTACACCCTACACCGCTATACCTGGAAGCCTTGCGACCCCTTGAGGAACAAGAGGATCTCTTACTCACTCTTGTATAACACATGTGCTCAGAAAATATTTGGAAAATATCTGTTGAATACATGGATGGATGGATAGATGGATACAGACAGAATTTGCTCCTTGGTCTCCGTGGCTGCCGGCCAGTGAGAGTTCAATCATTCATTATCCTTGTCATCTCCCATCTGCTCATCTTTAACCAACTTGCCACCTCAACTGTCTTTCAAGCAAATGCCTTATTTCTAGGAGTTAGACTTTACATCGCCTAAAATTAAGACTCATTTCTCTCTCTTTCTCTCTTTTTTTTGGGGGGGGGGACAGTATCTCTCTCCCTCACCCAGGCTAGAGTGCAGTGGTGACATCATAGCTCACTGCAACCTCAAACTCCTGGGTTCAAGAGATCCTCCCGCCTCAGCCCTACAAAATGCTAGGATTATATGCCTGAGCCACCGCATCCAGCTAATTTCTCTTTTCTTGCAGCCCGCACTTCTAAGAGTTTCCTGAAGGTTAATCAGAAATGACTGCTCACCTGGGATTATATGGGTTTTCATCTTTGACCTCATGAAAAGTTAACCAGACTCTCTGCTGTGTTTCCTAGGGCACAGAAGATTTAAAGACAAATAGCTTAAATCTTCCTTCCTTTTCCTTCCTCCCCTTTTGTCCACTGTTTAAAGAGAAATTGCCTTTGGAAAACTGCATAGTATTTTTTTTTCTGCATCTTAGAGAGAAATAAAAAAATCTCACAAGAAGTATAACTGGGGGGTTGTGCCTCGGAAACATTTGAAGGTGAACCATGCAGACATGCCCAGTGAAAGAAGCCAGACTCAAAGGGCCAAACATCATAGGATTCCATTTATGTGACGTTCTTGCAAAGGCAAAACTATAAGGTCAAAACAGAAAACAGATTAGCAATTTTTAGGGGTTGAGGGGTTGGGAAATTTGGGGGAAAGACAGAACTGTTCTGTCTTGATTGTGGTGGTAGTTACCCAGCCATACACATTTGTCAAGACTTGCAGAACTGTACATTTGAAAGATTGCATTTTCCTGTATGTGAATTACACTTCAATTTTAAAATCTAAAGAAGTCGTGCTGCGCAGAAATCATTAACAACAACATGAATGTGAAGAGTGCAGCAAGTAATGTACGGTAAATTCGGTTCTGTTCGTATCTATTTGTTTTGTACCTTTGGAAATCCACTAAGAACGTCATTTTTTCTCACTCTTTTCATTGTTCTCGCTTTATCCCCTCATTTCTCTCAAACTAAAACAGAATTGGGTTTGAAATTTGCTTTGCCACTTCCCAGAAAATGAATCGCAGACAAATCACTGAGCCTCGTTGAGCCTCCGTTGCTGGGTTTCCTTCTCTGTAAACTGGGGACAATCATATCTGTCTCTCAGAGATTTTCTGCGAATGCTAAGAGAGATAACGGGAGCAAAGGAAGGCAGTGTGGGTGGAGAACTGTAGGTGTGCGTGCAGCCATCTCATCCATCCACCTAGTCTCCATGGATCACTCAGAGACTAAAAACTAAAAAGGACCAGGAAACTCACTTTATTAAACATCTACTGGTACTGTGTCAACTATTTTCATTCAAAGTTTCTCATTTAACCCTCTCAACCCTACAAAGAAGTTAAGGTTGCACAGCCTGGAAAAGCATTCAACAGGATGCAATTTTTTCTGAGTCTACTTACTCCTTCCCTGAGTATCAGAAATCATTTTGATTTTTGAACGTTATCTCCTTTGGCCCTCACAATAACCCTATGAGGTACACAGTCTTATCCCCATTTTATAGATGTGCAAACTGAGGGGTTGTCCCTTGCCCAAGGACGCATGAAGCTAGTAAGTGACTGACTTCTACAGCTCCAGTCCAGTCTTTTCACTGCTAACTGGTTGAGGTCAAGTTGCCAAGCATGGCACGTACCTATTTTGCCAAGCCAAGCCCTGGGTTGTGTGTGATGCCGTGTCGTGTCAGCACACATAAGAGGAGGTGCTGCCACCACCCTGAGGGGTAAGAGAGGCTGGAGTTGCAAAGCATCCTAAGGCTCAGGTGGGAGGATTAATTGAACCCAGGGGTTCAAGTCCAGCCTGTGTAACACAGTGAGACCCTGTCTCCAAAAATAAATACATACCTACATACATACACGCATAAATCCTGTCAGGTAAAGAATCTTCATAGCATGTGGCCTTTTCCGGTATTTGGAGTGTGACCTTGAACCTGTTACTTCTATCTTCTGAACCTCAGTTCCCTCTTCTGTGAAATGGGGTTCACCACGCATACCTGTAATAGCTGTGGTGGGTATTTAATGGGACATGTATGCAAAAGCACCTCGCACAAGGATGGTGCATAGTAGCTGCTCAATAAAATGTAACACTTCTCTCCCTTCCCTTTTGCAATACCTGCCTTCCCAAGGCTCAATCCACCTGTGAGCAGCTGGTCATGATATTTATGGCTCATTTATATGCAGTGGGAGTCTCATTTCAGTAGTACTTATTCAGGCGATTGGAATGAAATGGAATCACCTTAGCACCTGCCCATGTTCCAGTCGGAGGCTGGGGAGAAGAAACCTAAAGAGGGTAACATGTGGATGTTGGGTCCTCAGATCAAGATCCCTACCTCCACCTTGGAAGGATTAGAAGTGTCCTCGAATGTATTTAATAAAAGGGGAGTTGTTGGCATGGTCACCTATGCCCTGGACGATGCAGCCAGACAGGCACTGAGCCATCTTGGGCACCTTACTCCCAAAGAGTTTTGTTGGGTGCTGTGGAAGGAAGTCCTCACTCCTCACCAGCAAGAGGGGACAACAGAACCCTTAAAATGGAGGCTGGGGAACCCCCAGACACTGACTCCTTTCCCAAATGCTCCTGGAGGCAGATGGGGACAGCACCCATGCAGGTAGAAGCTGGCTGGGGAGCAGAAGCTGGCTGAGCTCCTGCCCACGTGCTCCTTTATATCCAAATCCACAAACTCTCTACCTCCTCGTGCCCTCTCTGTCCCTGTCCTCTACTCCAGTGCAGAGAATCACTTTGTAGTTTTGAGGACAAAAAGACTTGGTCTGAGCCCTCAAATTTTTCTCCCAGATGTGTTGAATATGCCCTGGGTTCTTGTCATTTCCTTGAAAGTCTAGGCTTTCGAAACTCAAAAGCAAGAAGCAATGCCCTTTGCTCTACCAACACATCCCCTCCCTGGGATAATTGGTCCCAGAATAATCGAGCACAGTCTAGGTGGCTCCTCGCCCAGCACCAGCTGCATCACCTGGGAACTTGTACAAATGCAAGTTCTCAGAGCCCGCCTAAGACCTACTGAGTTGGGAGCCTAGGGAGTGAGGTTCAGCGACTTATTTCAACCAGCCCTCCAGGGGATTCTGACACGAGGTTCAGTTCGAACACTGCTGCTTAGCTGATGACTGAGCGGCTAGGTGAGGGGGGTTTCGAAAAGGTCAAGGACAAATTGAAAATACTAAGGCTAACAAAAACAGTTATTTTAAATATATTTTCCTGTAGCAATAGTAACTAATACTGTGATATATTTTATCAGCTAACATATTTGACTGCTTACCATGTATCATGCATCAAACCAAGTGCTTTACTTGCAATCATCGAGACACTGTCATAATCTCCCTTTTCCAGGTGAGGAAATATAGCTTTGGAGAGAAGATTAGGAATTATCAGGAATTCGCCTTTGGTTACACAGGCAGTAGTGGAGCCAACAGTGCAATCTCATAAATCTGATTCAAGGACTCCATTTTAGCATTAACTTTTAAAAAATCATGTTACAAAACATTCAATATTATGGAAAGTAGTGTTATAGATGACTTATTTTTTCTTTATATTTTTCTACATTTTCCAAATCTTTCCAAGAACATGTATTGCTTTTTAATCAGAAAAAAAATTGCTATTTTTTTAAAAAGCCAACCTGTATGTTATGGTCCCATATTGGTAAAACAAAATGTATGAAGCATATAATTGTATACAGACGAATGTATTTTACATAAATATATTAGGTATATCCATAGTCACATATTCGCAAGAAAAAGATCAGAAGGCTCAGGATCAAAGTATTAGCAATGACTAACTCCATGTGTAGGGCTCTAAATGATTGTAATTTTCTTCTATTTGCTGTTCAGTATTCTTGTACAAGAAGCATGCATTATTTTTGTAACCAGAAAAAAATTATTTTAATAATCTGAGGCTTTCTGACTCCAATGTCAGGATTCTCTCATAGAAAACTGCCAGTGTCTTTTTTTTAAAGCTCTTTTTTCTAGTTTTTTTTTTTTTTTCCAATAAGCCAGTCTTTTTTTTCTGTCACATGTTGTGACTAACCACTCATGCCATTCCACGTCCCCCAAGAAGGAGTCAAACCTTCTAACGAGAGACCTCCTGCAAAGCTGCCAGATGATATCTCTGGTTCAGATTTTGCCTGCAATCATGTTGTTCTAAATAAAGACTAGAAACACACTCTGCCTTTCACTAGATAATAGTTGAGCTCTCTAATTGTGAAACTCTCCTCTTGGAATGATCGCCTATGTGTACAAAAGGCAATGTTCCCTTCCCGGCTTCTTAAAGGATCATGGGATCACACAGACATAGGTTCAAATTCTGTTCTATTTCCATTTCTTATTAAATCTATTGACCTTAGGCAAAATTTCTTTACTCCCCTGAGCTTTAGCTTCCTCCTTTCTGAAATTAAAGAAAGTAATGAATGCCTTTCAGGGTCGTTATGAGGAACCAACAAGAAAATACATGGAAAATTTCCTAGAGTGCCTGGCACATAGTTGCTCTCAGTATTAGCTTCCGTCTTTCTTGAAGGATTGTATCTTGATTCTGCCAGTTGCTAACAGTGAGCTAGTTACTCAGCCCTTTTCAGCCTCAGTTTCCTCATCTGTGAAATGAGGAGAATACTTTCTTTGACCTTCATGCTGATGTAGTGAACACAGAGATGAATGGCCCAGATGCCCCTTCAGGAAGGGACTTGTCCCCCAGCTGTCAGCTCTCCTGCGGGGTCAGCTTCAGGGCATGCCTTCATGTGAAGACTGACCGCAGCAGGGGTCCAAGTCTGCCCACGTAAGCCCCCACAGCGAAGCTCTGACGGGGCTGGCAATGCTGTCATGTCTGCACCATGGCTCAGCTTCTCCATCTGCCCAGGTCGTCTTTTCCCCCCTCCCTCACCAAGAAAGACCCATCACTAATGGCAGGTGGTGCACAGACAGCCCCGGCACAAGGGGGCGAGGGCCCAGTTGTTAGCATATCCCCCGGGGTGGGCCGGGGTGGTGTGCCCTGGCAGAAGGGAAGGACGTGCTGGTGGGATGGATCAGGCATTTGAGAAGCACGAGCAAGCAGCAGCTGTAAGAACGACGGGATTGGATGGAGGATTAGTTTTCTAGGGCTTTTATAACAAATTACCATAAATTTGGCAGCTTAAAACCACAGAAATATGTTCCAGAGGCCAGAAGGTTTGGTTCCTTCTGAGGGTCCAAGGGAGAACCTGTTCTGTGCCTCTCCTAGCGGCTGCCGGCAGCCCTTGGGGCATCATACTCCAGTCTTTGGCGCCTGTCTCCACATGATTTTCTTCTCTCTGTGCCTCTGTGTCTCAAATCTCCCTCCCCTTTCTCTTAAAAGGACACCAGTCATTGGATTTAGGGCATACTCTAAATCCAGGATGACCGATCTCAAGATCTTTAACTTAATCACCTTTGCAAAGACTCTATTTCCAAGTAAGGTCACACGCTGAGGTTTTGGATAGACATATTGCTTGGAGGCCGCAATTCAACCTGCTACAGATGGTTACTGCATAACACCATTGATACCTTAGGGAGAGATCATGAAAAGTTGCTGGATCAATAGGAAATTAAAAGCCATAAGGGGCTGGGTGCGGTGGCTCACACCTGCAATCCGAGCACTTTGGGAGGCTGAGGTGGGAGAATCACTAGAGGCCAAGAGTTCAAGACCAGCCTGAGCAACATATCGAGACCCCGTCTCTATAAAAAGTAGAAAAAATTAGCTGGGGGTTGGTGGCATGTACCTGTAGTCCCAGCTACTTGGGGGGCTGAGGCAGGAGGATCACTTGAGCCCAGGAATTCAAGGCTGCAGTGAGCTATGATGATGCCACTGCACTCTAGCCTGGGTGACAGAGTAAGACCCTATCTCTAAAAAGAAAAAAAAAGAGGTCACAAGTGAAAAAAGCCAAAGGACCTCCTAAATACAAAGAGCTTCTCATCTCCTGTGGCTGGAGGTCAAGGAGCTGAGAACCAGGCCCAGGACTTCATAGTCAGAGTGGCCAAGCTCCAGAGAAGAGTAAGTGCTCAATCAAGGTACATCTGGATGCCAAGATCAGACCTTGCTTGGGGAAAAAGTAGGTCCCTGACCCAGGCTGGGGACATCTGATGCAGAACTCCTGAAGCTCTGAACCAGCAGAGGTAGCTGAGCCTCCTTATTAAGAACCAGCACTTCCCCCTTCCTTGAAAACATTGGAGAGACTTCTCCCCAACAAAACAATAGGATCTGTCCCCACCCCCTCCACTGGCCACTAGCCCTATAACTAGGTGATATGCTGGGCCTAGTAAGGAAGGAAAGTGACTATACTCCCAACGACTGTGAGCTCCTGCAGGGGGGCACATAGAGGTCAGGATACTGAGGTTGCTTCATCAAAGGAGCTGTGATCAAGAAGATAAGATTGGATTCAGGAGAGTTTATTGATTTCTGACCATACTCCCAAGACATGGGAATTGACATCCTGGCAAAGAACACCAGGAGGTGGTGCAAACTCTGCCTTGGAATGGTTCCTAAAAGCATGGGACAGGCGACAGCCCACGCTAAGTGAAGTTGCAGTTGACATGGAAAACCATGGAGGAAGGGATGAAAATGCTTAAGAAAGTGGATCTGTATTAGTCAGCGTTCTCCAGAGAAACAGAACCAACAGGACGCATGGATGTGCATATGTGTGTGAGTGTATAACATATATGTATACATACACATATATATATAGAGAGAGAGAGAGAGAGAGATTTATTATAAGGAATTGGCTTCTGCGATTATGAAAGCTAACAAAGCCCTAAGATGTGCAGTCAACAAGCTGGAGACCCAGGAGAGCTGATGGTGTAGGACCAGTTTAAAGTCAGCAGGCTCAAGACCCAGGAAGAGCCGATATTTCAGTTCAAGTCCAAAGACAGGAATAAAAATGATCCACCGGAGGATTATGTTCCATGGGAAGGCCCAGAGGATACACCATCTACCAAGGCCATGAAGAGTGGGCTGGTGAGAAGGACATCAGCACCACTGAGTACAGTGGCGGCTCCTCTGTAGCTAGGACTGATTGCAGTAAAGGCTGGTAAGAGCCAGGCTCACTGATAGCAGTGTGGTGACAGGATCCCAAAACAATAGAGGCCAGGTGGTGGCACTTGATCGCCAGAAGCCAGATGGAGACAATTATCCTAAGGAACAGCATTTGGAGTGGCAGCCAAGAGGGCTTGGTCCACAGCGCTGGTTAATAGCACACAGCAGCCTGGGGCGAAGAGCCGGGCAGCTTGTACCCTCGGAGGAAAGGAAGGAGGGATGATCTGGACGCTCGGGGCAGTTGTCCCAGGAAAAACACTATTTCTTGCCTAGTTCCAGATCTAAGCCAGTTTCGTGGCCTAGGATTCAAATGAAAAGGAGGCCGGGCCCCCAGGAGGAAGGACCCTTGCCATGCCATGGCCAGCACACACAGTAAGGATCTGCTCAGTCCTTCCCTACAGGGACCCGTGGCCATTGACTGTGGTAACGGTTCTCAGGGAAAGGTGAATACAGCAATGTTTTGAGGACTGTTGGACATAGGGTCTGAGCTGACAGTGTTAACTGAAGCGTCACCCCCAACCCCCATTTGAGTGGGGACATACAGGGACCAAATAATAAATGGAGTCATGACTCCAGAGACCAGGAAAATGACTTCCAGAGATCAGGAGGCCCTCAGGATCCAGTTTCTACTTCTCTCACCACTGACTCCACAGAACTGAGCTACTTGCACTTCCTTAATGCTTCCTCCCCATTCTTTATCTCCCTCCCTCTCCCTCTCTCTCTTTCTCTCTTCCATCTCTCCTTCCCTTCCTCTCTCCCACCACCCCCTTCAATCTCTCCCTCCCAAGACTCCCTCTCTCATCTCTCCTCTGCCCCGATCTGTCTCTCTGTTCCTCATCTTTTTCTATGTCCCTCCTCCTCCAGTCTCACTCTGCACCTCACACACACGCTCACCCATCCTAGACGCCACACAAGCTTTACCCACCAGTGTCTAATGTTCCTCTCTCCCCCGCCCTTCTCCTAACTAACCTCGATCTGTGCTTCCAACTCTTTTCAGGAGCCACCTCAGAGACTCAGGGAAGTCTTCATCATCCTCTCTGTGCTTGCCGCAACCACGACATAAACTACGCTTTATTAAATAATCAGGACTTCCCAAATTGATCCACAAATTCGATGCAATCCCTATCAAGATTTGAACTGGCTTCTTTGCAGAAAGTGAAAAGATGATCCTCAAATTCATGTGGAAACTCAAGTAAGCCAGGATAGACAAAGGTACAGTAATGAAGGTATTGTGGTGCGACATAAGAATGGACGTATAGATTAATGGAATAGAATTGACAGTCCAGAAACAAACCCTTACCTCTAAGGCAAATTGGATTTTTGGCAAGGGTGCTGGGATAATTCAATGAAGACCAAATAGGCTTCTCAACAAATGTTGCTGGGACAACAAAACATCCACGTGTAGAAGAATGAAGTTGAAACCCATGAATGAATGAAGTTGATGCCCAAAAATCAATTCAGAATGGATCAAAGGCCAAAATATAAGAGCTAAAACTATAAAACTCTTAGATGAAAATTTTTAATAAAACCTTTTCCCATCAGAGAAGTGAAAATCAAAACCACGAAGAGACACTATTTCACACATACTATATGGCTATTATCAAAAAGTAAGTATGGCAGTTTTGTAAAAAATTAAACATAGAATTACGTTATGATCCAGCAACTCCATTTCTGGGTATATACCTGGAAAAAAGTTAATCAGAAATGCAAAAGGATATTTGCACACCAATGCACATAGCAATGCTATTCACAATAGCCAAAGAGCAGAAACAATCCAAGCGTCCACCAACACATGAATGGATAAAATGAGGTCTATACGTACAAAGGTATATTTAGCCATAAAAAGGAACGAAATGCTGACACACGCTACAATGTGGGTGAACCTTGAAGACATTATGCAAAGTGAAATAAACCAGTCACAAAGGGACAAGTACTATATGATTCCACTTACGTGTGTACCTAGATTAGTCAAACCCATAGAGACAGAAAGTAGCATGTTGGTCACCAAGGGCTGGGGAAAGTGAGGAATAAGGAGTTAGTGTTTAATGGGTACAGAATTGCACTTTGGGAAGTTTAACCAAAAATGGTTAAAATGATAAATTTTATGTTATGTATATTTTTACCACAAAAATAAATAAAAGAATGTTTAGAGTTGCCTAAACTTACCACATCATCTTAAAAAGATAGCATGTTGATCATTAAAGATCAAACACTGCGAAAGTCACTGGTACTAAATGTGGAGGCGCTGGGGAGGCCCAGGCACCTCCCTGCACCTCAGTGGGTTCCTCGTGGGGGTGAGGCTAGGCTAGACTGGATCAGGTCCTACTCCCAGCTTGGAGTCTCAGGAACCCTGTGGATGCCAAACATAATTTTTTAAAAATCCCCTGATTATCTTCAATATTTTCAAGTAAAACCTAATAAAATCATTCTCTTACCTTGCAAAAGCCTTCCCAGAGCAATAAAAAATGTCAGCCTTCTCTCCTGTAGACTGGGATTATAGGACTTCAGGGTAAAGTCAGGTTATTAGTTATAATTTTTATAGAGGAGGGAGAGATGGGTTCAAGCCACTTATGTAACCGCTGCTACTGGTGGTGGGGCAAGGACCATTGCTATGTAGGCTCACTGCAGAAGTACTCAGAGCCAGCAAAGGGGAGACCAGTTTGAACGTGGCCATGAGATGTCACACCTCAATGGGCACAGGTACCTGTGGCAGGCAAAAACATCACCGTGGAAGCAGATTCTACAACAGCCAGAGTCAGGCTCGGCAGCTGGAAGAGGAGAGGAGAAACATGGCAGGTGAGAAAACCAGACAGCTACTTCCGACAACGTTGACTTCCAAAGATAGTGGTACTCCAACTTTAGCTGTGTTGGAATCACCTGCAGGGCTTGGTAAAGCACAGAGTGCTGGGCTCTGCCCCGCAGATTCTGTTTCACTAGGCTGCAGCGGGGGAAGGAGAATTTACACGGAACGACGTCCTAGGAAATGCCTGGCGCAGCTGGCTTGAGGACTACATTTTGAAAATCACCACTGTAATGTATCGATCCAAATAGGCGAGGCTAGGCTACAGTAATAAATAAACCTCCAAATCTCAGTGGCTTAACACTGTAAAAGTTTATTTCTTGCTCACTTCGGAGTCCAGTGCAGGTTGGATAATCCTCCTGCACGTTGAACCTATGCCAACCTAACTGTGGAAGAGAAAGAGAGTACTGGAAAAGTACATAAAATATTTTTAAGGGTGATGCCCAGAAGAGGTTTACATCACTTCTTTCTGCCTCCCATTGGCCAGATCTCAATCACAGGACACCAACCAAACTGGGAAATGTAGTCTTCCTGGGTGCCCAGAAAGAAGGAAACAGCGTTGTAAACACACATTATCTCTGCCATTCCAACCCGCTATCCATTCCCACTATTGTCCCTTCCTTCGTCCTTACTAGCATGTCTTGTTTTTGTCCAAGGGATTGACTCCCCTTTTCCACCCAGGATGGGGGAAGCTGATACCACCCTCAGCTGTAGGAGAGTGTCTATTAGACTAAGACAGCTCACCTTGTGGTGATTGGTTCAGGTACCCAGCTTCAAGCCAATCAGTGCACGTCATTCTCTTGTCAACTGTTATTGTTTCAGGGGTGGGCATTTGACCCAATCAGGCTGAGGCAGTCAGGAGGGTGGAAAGCATTTTCATCTCTCCTACTGGACTTGAGTGAGGACGTATGCTGCTTCAGTTGCCACGAGCAACCATCTCGAGACCAAGAAGCCAAGCCAGAGAAGGCTAGAATCTAGAGAAGACTAGAAAGGTGGAGCCAGCGGCTGGGCATGGTAGTTCACGCCTGTAATCCCAGCAAGTCAGTAGGCCAAAGTGAGAGTATGCCTTGAGTTCAGGAGTTTGAGACCAGCCTGGGCGCCACAGTGAGATCCTGTCTCTAAATATATATATATATATGAAAAAAATAAGCAGGCATGGAGATATACCCCTATTGTCCCAGCTACTTGGGAGGCTGAAGCAGGAGGATTGCTTGAGCCCAGAAGTCCAAGGCTGCAGTGAGCTACAATTGTGCCACTGCACTGCAGCCTGGACAACATAGGGAGACCATGTCTCTAAAAAAAAAAAAGAAAGAAAGAAAAAGGAGGAGGATGGAGCCAGAGCCCTGTTCTCTACCTGAAACACAATTTACCTCTGAATTTATTTTAAGCTACTCTGAGTCCATATCTGTTGTGGGTAGCAAAAGTAGCCAAATGGATATACCTCTCAAAGCATGAGGGGGGAACAGGAACCCTATGACCTTACTCATACTCCACAGGTTCTACAGATGAAGAACTGGAATTACACTCAATAAGTGCAACCAGAGTTGTTATGAGACCAGAGCCTCGTAACAAAGTGCTGAAAGAAAGAACTGTCCATCCAGAATTCTATATCTAACAAAAATATCCCTCAGAAATGAAGATAAAAGGAAGACATTCTCGAATAAAGGAACACAAAGAGAATTCATTACCAGCAGACCCAGTCTAAAAAGAATCACTTAAGGAATTTCTTCAGACAGAAGGGAACGATACTGGAAGGAAAATTCAGACATCAGGAATGAAGGAAGAGAAACCACATGATCACACAAATTTATGCAGAGAAAGAATTTGAAAAAATGCAATATCCATTCGTGACCAAAACACTGTTTCCTCAACCTGATAAAGAACATCTACAAAAAAGCCTACAGCTGACATCATACTTAATGGTGAAAGACTGAAAAATTTCCCCTTAAGATCAAGAATAAAGAAAGAATGCCCACTCTCACCACTCCTACTCAACTTTATACTACTAGTTCTAGCCAGTGCAGTAAGGCAAGAAAAGAAATATAAGTCACAGATATTGGAAAGGAAGAAATAAAATTGTCCCCATTCGCAGATCACATGATTTTCTGCGTAGAAAAATCACAAGGAATTTACAAAGACTCCTGGAACTAATGAGTCAGCTTTGCAAGGTTATAGAATACAAGATTGACATACAAAAATCAAATGTATTTCTATATACTAGCAGTGAACAATTAGAATATGAAATTTTAAAAACAATACCATTTAAAAGAGCTCAACAAACATCCAAACACAAAACTTCTTAGCTATAAATCTAACACAACATACACAGCTCTGGATGTGGAAAACTACAACAGAGAATTCCAGCTTCAGCTCCAGCATGGAAAGAGCTTGGAAGTCATCACTCCTGTCCATACATCCAGAAAAAAAGCTGAACAAACTGAAAATCAATGATTTTTCTTGAACCCATTAAACTTGCAGCAGTCCCCAACCTTTTTGGCACCAGGGATCATTTTCATGGAAGACAATTTTTCCACAGACCAGGAAGTGGGGAAGGGGTTTTGTGATGATTCAAGTGCATTACATTTATTGTGCACTTTATTTCTATTATTATTATATTGTAATATAGAATGAAATAAATATACAACTCACCATAGATTGGGGACCCCTACATTAAAGCACTGAGGTCTCAGGACAAACTTCTTCCACTCCCTGAAATATCGAGAGACACATGAACACAGTCGCACTCTAGATCTGCTCACCTGGAACAGAAGCTGCTGGAGCAATAAGTGTAGGAATGCTTACGTGGTAATTTTGATGAATTGCCGAAGGCCGTGTGTGCACCCGATGGAAGTGGGAGACTCCGGGGGGCTATGGTTTCAGAGTGATGTAGAGCCAAGAAAGATCCCCTCTTAGCTCTGGCAGGGGAAGGGGAAGAGTAACCATTATAAGATAGACCAGAGCATTCTCTACAGCAAAGTCTTACTCTCCAGGGGCCACTCAGAGCCATATTCCACCTGGGGGAAGGGAAGTTCTCTGCCTCCACCTCCCTCTGTCCTTCCTGTCTTACCTAAAATGGTGAGGGAGAAACCCTTGAGATGGTCACAGCCTAGGTACACGGGTCCATTGAAAGTCTGAGATTTAATCATGAGATTACAGAACGCTTCCCCACTTCTCCCACACTTTACCAGCAAACCAACAGTGAGTGCTCCGGGATAATAACAGCTGCTAGATGTAGACTCAATCTGAGGGAAGTCCAAAGGCAACAATGAAGACAAAAATAAGAACACCAGAAGAACGTGAAGCCTCTGGCACCTACGGCTACAGCAAACATTAAACACCACCCAACTCCTAGATAAATTAACAGAAAAACCTCACTCAAAAGGCCTGTTTCCCTCAGTTCCCATTTTCTGACACATCATGCCCCACTTTCAACAAAATATTATCAGGCATGCTAAAAGGCAAGAAAAAACACAATCCGAAGAGCAGACTCAGCTACAGAGCAGATGTTGGAATTATTAGACAGAGAATTTAAAATAATTGTGATTAATATGCTAAGACCTCTAATGGAAAACATGGACATTGGACAAGAACAGATGGGTAATTTAAGCAGAGAGATGGAAACTCTAGAAAATAATTCAAAGAAAGTGCTAGAAATAAAAAACTCTCTAACAGAAAGGAAAAATCCCTTTGATGGTGCTCATTCATAGACTGAACACAGCCAAAGAAAAAATAAGTGGCCTTAAAGGTAGGTAAATAGAAACATCCCAAACTGAAATGTAAAGAGAAAAAAGAATGGTGACAAAAAAAAGAACAAAAGATTGAAGAACTATGTGACAATTTCTGCAGTTGTAACATATGTGCAATCAGAATACCAGAATAATAAAGAGAGAAGGAGCAGAGGAAATATTAATATTTGAAGTAATGATGTCTGAAAATTTACCAAAACTAATCACAGACATCAATCCAAAGATAGAGAAATCTTCAAAGAAGCTGTGGAGTGGGTGGGAGGAGAACACCTTACTATAAGAACAAGAATAAAATTACAGCTAACTTCTCATAACAAGCTATGCAAACAAGAAGAGAATGGAGTGAAATATTAAAAGCGTTGAAAGATCTGCTCACTTGATTTTATTTTAAAAAGAAAAAATAAATAAAATGTTGAAAGAAAGCAACTACGAAAGTAATCTAAATAAATGGAGAGACTGACATACTGTCTTTGAGGATTGGAAGACCCAACATAGTAAGGAACTCAATTCTTTCCATATTGAGCTATAGAGTTGACATAACTCAAGTAAAAATCCCAGTAGGATTTTTGCAAATGTAGACAAGCTGGTTCTAAAATATGGAAAAGGCAAAGGAACAAGAATACAAAACAATTTTGAGAAAAAAAAAGAATAAGATTGAAGGAATACCAATTTTAAGACTACTCAATTTTCACACATTATAAATCTCCATTAAATCTAGACAGTGTGGTACTGGTGAAGGGACAGACATACAGATCAATGGAACAGAAGAGAACCCAGAAATCCACCCACAGAAAATATGACCAACTGATTTCTCACAAAGGTGTAAAGGCAATTCAATGGAGAAATGATAATCTTTTCAAGAAATGGTGCTAGAAAATTATGCATCCATTTGCCAGAAAAGGAACTTCAACCGAAAGTGTGCAACTTATACAGAAATTAATTCAAAATGAATCATAGATCTGCTTGAAAACCTGAAAGTATAAAGCTTTAAAGAAGAACAATTAGGAGAAAAAGTTTTGTGATCTATGGTTAGGCAGAGAGTTCTTTGATGTAACGCCAAAAGCATGATCCTTAAAAGAAAAATTTATCTCCTGTTAATAAATTGGACCTAATGAAAACGTTTACTCTGTGACAGACATTGTCAAGAGAGTGAAAGGATTGGCTACAGAGTGGGAGAAAGTACTTGTAGTATAAATCACGTATCTGACAAAGAACTTGCATCCAGAATAAAGAATTTCAAAACTCAACAGCAAGAAAACAGACAATCCCAACAACAACAACAACAAAGCAAAAAAGTCAAACAGGACTTCGGTGTTTCATAAATGGAAGCTGCTAACAAAGCAGGGTCTAGGATGTTTTCCAACACCAGCAATTCCAATTCTCCAATTTTCCAGACATCAGCTGGGCGTTCTACAACTTTATTCAGTTCTGACACTAACTACCTGGAGCCAGTGCAGACCCCACAGGTTAGGGGCTCAATCCTACAAAACTGCCACCCCACTTCAGATGCCAGTCACTAAGTAGTGGGTCTCCAGGTTATCCACACTTCTAACTTGGCTACAAACTGGGGATTGCCGGGATCCTTCCTCTGGTTTAATAATTTGCAATAACAACTCACAGAACTCAGGGATGCACTTTACTTACACTCACCAGTTTATTATAAAGGATACAATTGAACAGCAAGAGGAAGAGGTACATAGGACAAATTATGAGGAAGCAGCATGGAGCTTCCATGCCCTCTCCGGGCAGACCAGCCTCCCAGCACCTTGATGTGTTCACCAACCTGGAAGCTCATCGAATCTGTGAGAGTTTGTATAGAGCTTAGTCTCCAGCCTCCGTCTCCGCTGCAGCAGATGGGGTTGAAAATTCCAACCCTCTAGTCACTTGGTCTTTCTGGTGACCAGCGCCATCCAGAGGCTATGTGGGAGTCACACCCTGAGTCACTTCATTAACACAAACTCAGGTGAGATCGAAGGGGCTTCTTATAAATAACAAAAGACATTCATGTTACTCAGGAAATTCCCAGAGTTTTAAGGGCTCTGTGCCAGGAACCAAGACCAAGACCAAATATATTTTGGTGTTTGTGCACTAGCTGTAGCAGGTCTTCTTCCTTCACTCTACCCAGGAAGAGGCCCAGGTGCTAGCACAAAGTAGTAGGATGCCAGGGGAAAGGATCACATACTCAGACCCGGAGGTCTGGAGAGTGTCATTCTAAACAAGAAGATTGTGCCTAGAGTTTTGTCAGTTCCAGGTCTGAACAAAGACATCCTCAGAGTCAAAAGCTTAGAAATTCTTGGTTTTTTATATCCACATATTATGACAGTAATTCATGTGTCTGGACACTTGACAGTTTCTCTCATAGGTTATAGGATCCTCGGGAGCCTTCAGGCGAAAGAAGTCCATGTAAATTAGTCTTGATGGGTTTGAGACACTTAAATGATTGTGGGACAGCAAGGGAGTGCTTGGCACCAATGTTTCCCAAATCAACGTCACAGAATATTAATCCCAGAAGATGTCGAGAGAGAAGGGGAGGGGGGATTGGAGGAAAACCTAGTCTGGGAAATTGGAAAATGCCCTGTGTTCTATTTTTTTCTTGGAGATTCACAATGCTTATTAATATATTAATGCTCTGAGGAATCTCACAGCAAAGAATTCTATTTGCCTCTATTTAATCCAGAATTTCCCAAACTTAGTTGACCATGGAAATTTTTTTTCAAGTAACCCACTTTGGGGTGTGCTGCTCCACACCAAATCCAGAAAACAGACTTTGGTAGCTGGAGATAGACTTGGCAAACAGTGATTAATTTCTCTCTCTTGTAACTGGGTTCTTTACCAACTCAGTTCCTCCCAAATTCAGGGCCAGTTTTACCAAGATAGAAAGCAGGCAGTGCTGACTTGCTTAAATTTCAGGGACAGCCGATCATAAAAGAAACATACTTAGTACTCACTATCTGTCAGGTATGTTAAACAGTTGTCATGGCAACCCTGTGAATAGGTACTATTGTTATCCTCATTTTATACACAAGAAACTGAGGCACAGAGCCACTTGCCAAAGGTCACACAGATGAATGGCTGAGTGAGGACTCAAACCGGGCAGTCTGAATCTAGCTCTCTTGATGACTATATAAAACTGCCTCTCAGATGAGACACCTGCTCTGTTCCCTGAAATTCTGTCATTATTTATTCATTTATTTGGAACTTATAAATAAGTCTGTGGTCTTCCAGAACTCCGTTGGAACATAATGTCTTCCCAGGAAGAATTCTCCCAGGCTATTCTTTCTCCCTAGAGTTTTTTCCCCCTCTACTATGCGGACATCTGCTGATCATCTGTCAAGGTCTAGCCCAGATGTTGCCCCCTCTACAAAGCTTTCCCAGAAACCCTGAAAATAAAACAATCCCTGCTATTTTATCCCAGCTGTGTCCATGCTCTCCATATTGCGGTGAAACTGCTTTTGTATACGTGCTTATTTTTTGCCACCAGACTATGAGGTTTTTGAATGCAGAAATTTTGCTTCGGGCACTGTACTAGGCACTCAAGGATAGGAAGATGAATGAGCTATGGCTTCTGACCTCAAAGAGTCCCTAAGCATTTTATAACTGTTCTTTTTTTCCTTTGAGACATGGAGGGGCTCACTCTGCCACCCAGACTGGAGTGCAGTGGCATGATCATAGCTCACTGCAACCTCCAATTCCTGGGCTCAAGCGATCCTCCCTCTTCAGCCTCCCAAGTAACTGGGATTATAGGCACAAACCACCACGCCCGAGTATCCTCATTTTACAAATGAGGACAAGAAGGCACAAAGAGATTAAGCTGTCTTGTCTAAGGTCAAACAGATACTAAATCCTGGGGCCCAGATTCAAACCCAGATTATCCCTCACAGCCTGTGATCAGAGAGACTAAAGACGTATTAAGATGCTCCGATTCCGGCCCAGTTATGACACAGAATGAACAGCTGGGACAGGGCGACCCTCCTCTGACAAGGCAGGAATCAACACCCCTTCCCTTCTCTTTCAGTAGCGCACGAATTGAACATGTGGTTAATCGTAAGAACCGCGGAGCCTGGATTTTTTTTTCCCAAACATTTTCCTGTCCTTTAAACACTGATTAGAAAAAAAAACCAAGTCATAAAAGTTACAGACATTTTACAGAGCTTTTTAGAAAATGAACCTGATGAAACTTTTAGTGAAACTTAGCCTGGCAAGGTCATTGTTCAGGAATACAAACACAACTGCCAGATACATCAGAAGAACGAGGCCCAATATTCACTCAAATCAAGTGGCATTTATCCATATTTTTCAATGGCTCTCTAACATTTTTATTTTATTGGTATAAGATTTCTAACAAAACCCTAACGCGATTATATAGAACACTAGGGCTTTCTAATAGCCTCTAATTTAGCAAGCCACAGTAATTTCAAGAATGGCCAATGAACAGCAAGGAGCGGGGAGATTTCTGCTGAAGAATACAAATGCGTTCTCTGCTACGTTGCTCCTGCCTCTTTCTGAGGAAAGGCAAAATGCACACGGGAATGTGATGGAACTTTCCAGTTGGTGGTTTTGCATTATCAGGAAGGAAAGTGTTTGTGAAAATGAAAATTACTGATAATTAGGTGTGAAAGCCTGTAAGGAAGAAAAATGGAGAAACATTACAGGATCTTTATTTATATCAGGGGCTGAACCCTGTTGGTGGCTGTGAATCTGTATAGTTTTTTTGGAGAGGAATTTATCAGTGTACTGACACTGTGAGCCAGCAATTCCATCTCCAGGAATCTATCTTACAGCAATGCTTGCACGTGTACAAAAAACATAACAAAGACGCTAACAGTAGCATTGTTTGCTTGTGTGAAAACTAGAAATAATCTACATCTGTCAGTATGAAAATGTCTAAACAAATTATGGCATATCCATATTTTAGAATCCTTTACTACTAATAAATGGAATGAGATAGATCTATATATTCTAACACAGAACAATGTCCCTGATATACGAAGTGGAGAGGAAAGCAAACTGCAAAATGTATCTATCATATGATTACATTTAAAAATGTTTTAATGTTAATATAGTCATAGAAAAATAACCAGAGGAATATGTACCAAAGATTACCAGTGGCTGTCTCTGGAGGATGACTAAACATATTTTGTAATGTTTTCATTTTTATGAGCATGGATTAGTTTTGCAAACGGGGGGGAGGGGAGAAAACATTGGAGTTGAATTACTTCCTCAAAGGAAGAAAGCACATAAAAAAGGAAATGGCTGGTAATGGGCTTTACTCACTGTCTTTGGGAAAGAGGTTTCAGTGTAATGTTTTCCATGGTGAGTGTCCTTCAGATTCTAGCAAGAGCGAGCAATAGTCAGAATGAACCAAAATGACTGTGCTCGCACCGCGCTCTCTTCTGCTGCCCTTACTCCGACCTCATGGCTGTTCCCCGGACGCTGCTGCCCTCCTGAACCTTCGCGGAGAGTGAGGAAGCAGCTTGCTTCTCGTTTCCTTCTCTCACTGCACGAGCCATTTTAGAAGGCACTCAAACACAGGGGGAGAGACCTTGGCCTCAAATCCTGGCTTCACCACTCTCCTGTGTGACTTTGGAAATTTTACTTCTGTTTTCAGGACCTCTGTTTCCCCATGTGAAAAATATGATAATCTTATAAAACCTGCCTCAGAGGGTCTCCGAAATGATGAAAAGAGGTAAGTATAACAAGTGCTTGGGCATAGTAAGTACTTAATAAATGACATCTATTACTATTATTAATTATTATCACCAAGTCCTATCAATCCTTTCTTGGTAGAATCTCTCCCATCTATCTTCTTTCTGCCTGATAAACTCCTACCTGTCCTTTAAGGATCCTTTGAGGCCTGGCTCAGATGCCCTCACTGTGAAAGCTCCTGAACACCCAGAACTGATTAATATTCCTTCATTGCGGGGACATTATATTCCCTCACAGTGCTGGGTCACCAGCTTCATTACTGTACATTATATTCCGATTTGCTTGTCTGTCTCCTCTCCTTCGTAGTAGACTCTGAACCCCTGCAAGGCAGCAGCTCAGATTTTTTTTTTTTTTTTTTTTTTTTTTTTTGTGGCAGAGTCTCTCTCTGTTGCCGGGGCTAGAGTGAGTGCCATGGCGTCAGCCCAGCTGACGGCAACCTCAAACTCCTGGGCTCAAGCGATCCTCCTGCCTCAGCCTCCCAAGTAGCTGGGACAACAGGCATGTACCACCATGCCCAGCTAATTTTTTCTACATATTTTTAATTGTCTGACTAATTTCTTTTTATTTTTCAGTAGAGACGGGGTCTTGCTCTTGCTCAGGCTGGTCTCGAACTCCTGAGCTCGAACGATCCGCCCACCTTGGCCTCCCAGAGTACTAGGATTAAAGGTGTGAGCCACCACGCCTAGTCAGCAGCTCAGATTTATTCATCTCAAAATCCTCAGCACCTACCTCAGTGCCGGGCCCAGAGTGTGAATTCAAATAATCATTTTTTCCAATTGAATTAATTCCATCCCTGCTTCTAACACCTAGGCCTGGCCATTTTCAGTTCATGGTGGAACTATGATGTAGGTGAAATCACCCATATTAAAGTAATGTAAGGTCATAGGCAAGAACTATGGTAAAAGTCTGATTTCTACCAAAGTATAGACATAGCTAAAAGTTAACCAGCAATTGTTTCATAGCTCGCCTTCCTGTCATTGCTTACTGCTTAACAGTCACACATCCTTAGTGTAAGAGTAGTGTAAGATTCGTGACTTACCAGTCACTTCTATGGATAACATCACTATTGTAAAACGTAAGACTGGTCTTTGAGGTATCTTCCAGACTCTGCATTCAGGAGGACCAACTGTTGCCATCCAGACCAGTGGCCATGTGTGGAAACTGACTCAACAAGTCCTGTTGAATCCATACTTTATAAAATTAACAAAGGACCACAAAGTGGGAACTGTGGCATGGCCTGAACTCTGCAAAGGTATAGGTGTAGTTAAAATATATGTATAACCAGCCATTGTTCCCAGCTTGCTTTCCTATAGTTGCTTACTACTCAGGAGTCATACAGCTGACGGTCATAAAGAGCCTTAGCTTTCTTCATTGCCCCCACAGATAACATCACCCTTGTGAAAAATAAGGCTAGTTTTTGAGGTATCTTCCAGGCCCTGCATTCCAGTAGATCAGCTGACCACCCAGACCAGTGGACCATCCCAAGGAACTGACTCGACCGGTCTTGCAACCCCCGCCCAGGAACTGACTCAGCAGAGGAAGACAATTTCTACACCCTATGATTCCACCTGAACCCAGCCAATCAGCAGACCCGATTGCCTAGCCCTTTGCCCGCCAAACTATTTTAAAAACCCTTCCTCCCAATTCTTGGGGAGATGGATTGGAGAATTTCCTCCTGTCTTCTTGCATGGTACCTGTGATATTAAATTCTTTCTCTGCTGTAACACCTGCTGTCTGAGTGGCTTCCTCTTGAGCAACAGGCAATGAACCTGGTAGGGTTCTAACACTGTGACCCTCCTACCTAGGAACTGTCTCAGCACAAGAAGAAAATTTCTGCTTTCCAACCCTGTGAGTTCATCCCCAGCCAATCAGCAGACCCAGTTCCCTAGCGCTTTGTCCACCAAATTACCTTTAAAAGGTTTAGCCCCAAAATTCTGGGGGAGATGGATTTAAGAAATATCCTCCTATCTCCTTGCTTGGTGCCTTGCAATATTAAACTCTTTCTCTGCTGCAACCCCTGCTGTCTCAGTGTATTGGCTTCCTCCTGGGCAGAGGGCTAGGAACCTGGTGGCCGGTAATATAGGGGCCAAGGGAAAAACTTCTCCTTCCCCTTCATCCTCTGAAGGTTTGCTGAAAAATCAACTCACAAAAGGCAGATTACTTAGATAAAAGGCATATGACAGCAGTCCCCAACCTTTTTGGCACCAGGGACTGTTTTAATGGAAGATAATGTTTTTATGGACTGGGGAGGGTGGGGGATGGTTTCAGGATGATTCAAACACATTACGTTTATTGTGCACTTTATTTCTATTATTATTACATTGTAATATATAATGAAATAATTCTACAACTCGCCATAGGTTGGGAACTCCTGGCATACAAAATTTATTAATGTATACATAGGGAGCATCACAGACTGATTAACCAACCCCCCAATGGGGTGCAGAAGCTTACATACCATCTTGAGGTTATGGAAACAATGGAGGCTTAGATTATGGCAAAACAGGTTATGAAAGGGAGAGAAGAGGAGGCCTGGCTAGCAAAGGTGGTCTTGTTAGATAGATGAAACCTCAGAGGTAGCAGCCCTCAGAGAGAATAGATGGTAAATGTTTCTTTCAGACCTTTGCAAGTGTCAGACTCTCAGGTAATCTTTCCTCAATCTGGACAAGGGAAGGCCTGTCTGATGCTGATTCTCCACAGATGCAAATTTTTCCCACAAAAGCAGTTTTGCAGGGTTACTTTTGTTTGACGACTCCCTGACAGCCATCTCAAAATACGTCAAAGAAACATATTTGGAGGTAAAATATTTTTATTATCTTCAATGGTAACAGCTTCCTGATTGGTCTCCCTATACCAATTCAAGCTAATAGTTGATCCAGATAGGTCCCTGCTCATAACCCTTCAAGGACAGAGTAGTATTGTAGAAGGAACCCCAGAGGTGGAGCCAGACCTGGGTTTTAGGTCTAGTTTTGCTACAGGCTGATGTGATCCTAAGCACATTGCTTTAACTCTCTGAGCTTCTTCATCTGCAAAATGGAGGTGATAACCTCCTCCCACAGGACACTAGAGGGGACTCAAGGAGAAATGCATGTGAAAATATGCCAGCGTTACCTAAATGTTAGCTATTACTACTTCTGTTATTTTTGAGAGACAGTATACGTTGGGGAAGACGGAAAGAGTAGCTGAAAAGTCTCTGTCCTGGTAGTTAAACTACATCCCAAACAGCTGAGTGATGTTCAACAGTTTCTCTAGTTATACATAAAGAGGAAAACTGTAAAATCTTTCCTATGCCTAGGGTCCCGTTTCCTCCAGAAACTGCATTTAAAGCACACCATTAACAGGATAAAAGATACTCCAAACTCTGTAAAATAATTTAAAGAGGTTTATTCTGAGCCAAATACGTGTGACCATGACCCAGTAAGCCATGCTCAAGAAGTCTTGAGCAAGTAGTCCTGAGGTGGTTGGGTACAGTGTGATTTTATACATTTTAGAGAGATAGGAATTGTGGGTAAAATCATAAATCAATACATGGAAGGTGTACATTGGTTTGGCCCAAAAGGGCAGAACATCTTGAAAAGGAAGGGGGCTTACAGGTTATAGGTGGGTTTAAAGATTCTTTGCTTTGTGATTGGTTAAAGAAATAAAGCTTCGTCTAAAGGCTTGAAACATTTTAAGATAAGGAAGTCTGTTAGTCAGAGACAAGCATAATATACAGACTCAAGTGATCTGTTAAGCAAATTGATGGCCTACAGGGGATTTACCCTTTACTCTGGATGGCCTGGGTCCTGTTAATAATTTCTTGTCTAAACTTTAAAGCAGGGTGCATAACAAAGTGTTTGCAACCTCCCTTCCCTTCATGGCCAGTAACTCAGTTTTAAGGTTTTTCTGGGGTCCCCTTGGCCAAGAGGGGATCCATTTAATCAGCGAGGGGCTTGGGATTTTGTTTTAGTTCACAGCCCTTTGTGAGACAAATCCCTGAAGCAAAAAATTAAATACAAATATGAGAGAACATTTGTGCAGTCCTTTACCATTCATGGAGACTCTCACATCCATCATTGTGTTGGAAAAGGGTTTTAATAGGAAGAAATCACAGCCAAATCTTGACCGTGAAAACCTCCACATGGTAGAATGAGGCATGATTTTAATTTTGTATTTTTCTAAATCTTCAAAATCTGCAATTTTGAAACTAGATAGAGATGATGGTTGCACAACACTGTGAACGTACTAAAGGCCACTGAATGTACATTTCAGAATGGTTAATTCTATGTGAGTTTTGCCTCATTATAAAAATCTTGTGTAATACACACGCATGGTTTTATACTCATTTCTTAAGACGTGGTTTGGGGAGAGAATTACAAAGAAGGCTTCTTGAGACTGAAGAGCATAGTTAGCTGCCACTCTCCCGGGCGCATTTGCCCAAGTCGCAGTTCCAGGCTTCCAGCCTGCAGCGCACTCCTCCGACCACCAGGGGTCGCTGAGAAGCCCTCACGTCCCCACGCGCAGGCGAGAGCCGTCTCTTGCGTCTTTGAAGCGCGTGTACGTGCGAGAGGCGTGGCCAGGGGCGGACTCCCAGCTGGTACGGCCACCGCCTACCTGAGTGCCGCGTTGCTGCGCCTTCTGTCCTCGCTTCGGAGTGGCACGCCGCTCCAGTCCTAGGAGTCCCACCCTTCACTCAGCCTTCTCCTCCTCGGGCCGGTCCCCGACTTCCATTTGCCCACCCTAGGGTCCCTGTCCCGGTATTTGTTCCCCGCCCGGTTGTCCTCTCCTCTGCTCCGCCCAGGGTCCCCTGGCTCAGCCTCGGCCCCATGGCGCTGCAGAGCTCGGGGGTGACCTTCCGCAAGATCCTGTCTCACTTTCCCGAGGAGCTGAGCCTGGCTTTCGCCTACGGCTCCGGGGTGTACCGCCAGGCGGGGCCAAATTCAGACCAGAAGGTGAGCCTGGCCCTGCAGATCGGCCCCTCCCCGTGAACCCCGGTGAACCCCACGCCGGGAATCTGCCAGTTCTCACAAGTTCCCTTTGGCCTTCTGTCCGTCAGAGCCGTAGAGCTGCCTGTGCGCTCTGTGCACTGCACGTGTCAAACTAGCAAAGTGCAAACCGCACGCAGGTGTTACTTGCATAAAGAGAGTGTGAGCTGAGGTTTGAAGGAAAAGTGGGAGTCCACTTCGGCCTAGAGCAGGAGATGCAATCAGGCGGAGGGAAAAGCTGATGCAGAGACTAGATGGAAGAATGGAAAAGAAATAGCTGTCCGGTTCTAGTTCAATGTTTTCAGTCTTGGCTGAACGTTGGAATTTTCTGGGGAATTAAAAAAATACCAATGGCTGGGTTCTGTCTATGAAAGCTCTGATTTAATTGGTTTGAGATGAGGCCTGAGCTTCAGGAATTTTAAAACTGACCCAGGTGATTCTAATGGGCAGCCAAGTTTGAGCGCTAAGTCTGTAGCTGTAGGAGAAAGTACAAAATGATCGTCTGACTTCAGGAAGCTGACCGACTGTTTGTAGGGCCAGGGCAGGTGCAGTGAAGGTAACAGCAAAAGTTAGTGGGTAACCAGTATATTTCCCCATCCTTAGCCCATTTAACAAGGGTTTGTTTGGAAGTAGGTATTGTTACTCTTGAGAGTTGGCTGATTACAACAGCAGTAAGAGTACAGTTTTCCTTGTGATTTGCAGAATTCAGGGTGCAGATTGCAATAGGGCCTCCCACTCTGGATACTTGGCTGTAATTTGTCTTCTTAAAATTTGCCTGTTCACTTCCTGATGAGGCCGTCTATACTATTGCTTTGATTGCCTGTTTCTGACCTATACTACTATTAATATTTTTCTTTAAATTGGCAGCATATGAGAAATTATACATTATTATAGGCTAGTCATTTTTTAAATATACATTAACATAATCGCACATTTTTTAAAAAACATTTCTCTGTGTCTCCCTCGCCCCAACTCTTAAATATCAACAGTGGTTTGTGAGTCACACTGTGGGAAACACAGAGCAGGCCTTGGCCTCCTGGTAGTTACCTCTTTGTTTTTCCATGAAGGTTTTCCTTTGAACAGACCTGGAATTGCCTCCCAGAAAGGGTCCTTCCTTCCCTTTCCCTCACTGTCATTCCCTACATTCAAGTTAACGCCTTGTAGATCCTAACACCTAAATCTCTCTCAAAGCAATCCCTGCCCTCAGTGCCTTAGTCAATATGTTTTCATTTCTCACCTGGAATCTTGCAGTGGTTTTTGTATCTGATTTTCCCCACCCTTAATCTCGCCTCACTCCAATCAACTTTTCTGTAGGAAAATTTTCTAGCATGGCAAACAGCCTTCCTCTCTGGTTTCATCTCCTGCCACATGAATATGTCCTAGTCATATCAAACTGCAGCTCCCAGAACGTGCCTGGCTCTTGAATCAACAGGAGCAATTTCCTGTAACATGACTCCCTACCCTTCCCTCCCCTAGTATTTCCACCAATCCTGTTAAACTCTTGTGTTCTTCAAGACTTCCGTTTGTCATCTCTAGAATTTCTCTTTCCTGTTCTTCTGACCCAACCCCCATTCCGATTGAAGTTAGTACATTTTACATTCTTCTGTCAAGTCAATTTAGTAATAATTTGTCTATTGTCCCCAGTAAGCTCTGAGCTCTTCTACCCTAGGACCTATCAGAGCTCATTATAGATAATGAGTGGTTGGTGAATGGGTAAGAGTAAAAATAACTTATTTCCCTTTATATAATACTTTATAGAGCTTAACACCATATGGTGTTAATATGATCTGGAAGAAAAGTGGAACACAATTAGCCACACTTAGTTGAAAGGCAGTGTAGTATAGTAGTTAGCACACAGACTTCGGAGCTAGACTTAGGTCTGCCACTCACTAGTTCTGTGTCCCTTGGGCAAAGAGCTTACCCCGTGCCTTGGTTTCCTTTCCTATAAAATCGAGATAATATCAGCTACCTTGTAGGGCTGTTTTGAGGATAAAACGAGTTACTATATATATTATATAGAAAATGTTTAGAAGAGTGCTGGCACAATGGTACTTGTTAAGTAAGTATTTACTACTATTGTGTTGATGAAAACAAAGCTCATATTGGTTCCAGAGTCTCGCTTAAGTTTCTGATGACAACACTAGGTCTTCTGACTATTAATAGCTTAGTATTTTAGAGCTTTCTACTCTATCTAGCTGCCTTTCTAGGCATTAGTACTGAAACCATTCTCTTTTCTTCACCTTACAGAATGCCATGATGGACTTTGTGTTCACAGTAGATGATCCTGTGGCATGGCATACAAAGAACCTGAAGAAAAATAGGAGCCACTACTCCTTACTAAAATTTTTGGGGCCCAAGATTATCACATCCATCCAGAATAACTATGGTGCTGGAGTTTACTACAATTCATTGATCACGTGTGATAGTAGGGTAAGTGACTTCGGACCTTTGTCTTAACGTGGGTGGTTATTAACCTTTGTTATTAGAATACCAGCTAAATGTGTATGTTCTTGCAGTGAGGAAATTTTCACACTCTTGCTGGATGTCTTGAACCCAGAGACAGAGCAGGAACTGGAGTCCTCATCTCCCCTTGACTGTGATTGCAGTGTAAGAAGGTGGTTGGGTGTGACTGATTTTGTTTTTTGCCTTTGGCCATGTGGTTCTCAAGTTTTAGGGTGCATCAGAATCCTCTGGAATGCATGCCTGTTGTACGCACTGATTGCTTCCCAAGCCCCAACCCCAGAGTTGATTCAGTAGATCTGGGGTGGGGCTTGGGAATTTGCATTTGAAGCTGCTGCTCTGGGAACCACATTTTGGAAGCCACTGGTTTGGTCAGTGGAAGGAGTAGGCGGGGCCAATTTAGGATCAGGGTAGAGATTAATCTTACCTAGAAGGAGGAACAGCCAAAGCAAGAAGTTGGAAGTGAAGAGGGCGTCATAGGTGGTTTGGAGCTTGTGGGCCAAGTGGTAGACAGGAACCTCTTGGTGCCAGCAGATGGGTGGAATTTGACAGTGGGATGTTGGGGAGCAGGTAAGTAGCAGGGATCCCCACAGGTGGGTTGTCTGACAACAGAAACCCAGCTGAACTGTCTTTCAGATGAAGCACCCCAGTCTCTAAGAGGGCAGCCAAGACCTAGACAGGACCCCACCCTAGGAGGACCAATGAGGGTTCTAAATCAAATGCCTCCTGGAGATTAGCTGGGCTAGGGATGACATATGGGTTTCACCTGCTGTGCCAACTCTGCTGCTGATTGCTTAGAACAATCAGACTTTGACCGGCTTAGGAACCACCTTGGGATCTTGTTGAAATGCAGATTCTAATTTAGTTGGTCTGGGATGGAACCTGAGATTCTGGTTTTTTTTCCTTCTTCAATCAACTTGATGATTCTGCATTTTTTTCAAGCTCCAAGGTGATGCTTATGTTACTATTCAAAGGACCATACTTTAAAGCCGTCTTGTCCCGCACCAGCGAGCCACGCCAGTCAGTTGCCTGTTAGGAAAACAGGGCAGCAAATCACCATCTGAGCTCCACTTCCCCACTTCCCCACTGCATCCATGGAAAAATTGTCTTCCATGAAGCCAGTCCCTAGTGCCAAGAAGGTTGGGGACAGCAGCAAAGGGTTGGAGGTTGAAGTACTGACTTGAGAAGGATTTAAAGACCTATTTGGACTTGGCTGGAGATTAAGTGCTGTGATTGATTGGTGATATCTGCATACCTTGTGGGCCATACATTTGCCTTGCTGTTTGAGGTCCAATCCTGCTCCACCTGCATTTTGCAGATGAGGAAACCAAGGTTCAGAGAGGAAATGACATGGTTCCATAAGGTTGTACAACTAGTTCATGACAGGTCCCCTGACTTCCAGGCCAGTGGTGTTTCCATTACCTCCCAGCTGTTACTTGTTTGCACTAGAAGGGCTTTCTGTAGCGCTGCCCGCAGAGTGGAGGGAAGTAGTTATTCCGCACAGCCTTCCACTTCCACGTTAGTCATGCGAAAGACATAGCTTTGTTCTTTTCCATAATTAATATTACGCCGAGCCTATCTCTAATTAGTAGTTTTCAAACAATATTACAAGCTCCAGTAACCAATGTTTGGGCATAATTATATGCTAAAGAACTGTACTTTTTAATTGAAAGTTTTAGCTACTTTTTAGATATTGACAGCCTGAGAAGGCTATTTGGATACTGAAGTTCAGCAAAGTGGATATAATATACCTGCTGACACAAATTGGATTTTGTAACCTGGGAAAGCCACATTTAGGGTTTGTATAAATTATGTTTAAAATGGACTTGACCATAATTCAATGTGTTTAACACTGATAAAGAAGTTTTATTTTTGTGTGTTGCTTTGTAATTATAAAAGAATTGAAATAGTAGCAGAAGAGAAATTCACTTCGTAAAGGGTATCAGTGAAAACTTTTAATTAAAGAAAATTTCTTGTACTTTGTAACGAAAAGAACGTTGGAAAACCAGACTGAAATTCTGGGACATAGTTTTGACCCTTGTTAATACAAGTTCCACCTTGGACATGTTGTTTATTCTCTCTGGGTCTCAGGTTTTTTACGTCTCAAATGAGGATTCATGAACTAAATTACTGCTTCTCAAACTATCTGTGGGGAAGGACCAGTTTTTTATATCCAATTAATGGAGAACCAATACTAGATAGCATCTAAGAGCTATTCCACCATTAACATCGCATGGACCTAAGTTAAAATAGTGGTAACCTCACGTACCTTAGGGGCCAAATCAGTCTTGGACGCTAAATCTCTGAGAGATTTTGGTTAAGATGTGTGTTTTCACAAGGTAAGCTATTGTGCATGTCTTTGGATATCAAGGTACTACTCTAGTCAAGAACTTGATCTATTTTATTTTGTACTTACATAAGCATCAACATGGTATTTTACTCTTTCCTGCTCATTTCTTTTCCAGCTTATCAAATATGGGGTTATTAGCACCAGTATTCTGATTGAAGATCTCCTCAACTGGAATAACTTATACATTGCTGGACGACTCCAAAAACCGGTGAGTGAATGTTTTAAAGGCTGCATAATTAGGGATGCCTCTCCTCTCTGAACCAGACTTTACTTTGATCATTAGGATTGCAATGAGATGGACCTCAAGGAAATAGAAATGAGTTTCAGACTCCTCTTACTCCCTATAAAATTTATTGCCAAACAATATCCAGATATTGCCCTGTGATATTGTGATATAAGAAGAAATGTATATTTGGTCTTTGTCCCTGGTTCCTTGCTTAGAGCTCTTAAAACTCGAGCAATATCTTAGTGATTGGGGTAAGAAGAATGTCTTTTGTTATTCACAACAAGTCTCCTTCTACCATACCTAGGTTTATGCTAATAAGGTGACTCTTGATGTGCCCTTAAATAGATTCAGGATGGGTGCTGGTTGCCTGGGAACCAACCAAGTGATTAGAGGTTGAAACTTCCAGGTTCCCTCCTCTGCCACCTTAAGGGGAGGGGGGAGATTTAGCTAATCACCAGTGATTTAATCAGTCGTGTGTAGGTGATGGGACCTTTGTAAAAACCCCTAAACAAAGGGGTTCTGAGAGCTTCCGGGTTGGTGAACATATCGAGGGGCTGGGAGGGCAGTATGCCCATAGAGGTCATGGAGCTCCATGCTCTTCCTCCTACCCCATATCTTGCCCTATGTATCTCTCCCATTTGGCGGTTCCTGAGTTGTATCTTTTATAATAAACCACTAAATGTAAGTAAAGTGCCTTCCTGAGTCCTGTGAGCCATTCTAGCAAATTATCACACCAGAGGAGAGGGGTGTGGGAATCCCTGGCTTATAGCTGATTGGTCAGAAGTACAGGAGACCTGGACTTGGGTTTGGTGTCTGAAGTGGGGCGGTCTGTGGAACTGAGCCCTTAACCTTGGGACCTGACTCTAACTCCAGGTAGTGTCAGAATTTAATTTAATTGTTGGACACCAAGTTGGTGTCTGGAGAGTTGGATAATTGGTTGATGTGAGAGAAACAAACCCACATATTCACTGTCAGAAGTGCTTGGAGTAAGACAGATCATTGTATACCCACCCCACTGCTGTCCTCTAACGATTCTTCAATTGCCTGACTGGATCAGGCCCAGACTTGATCCGTTTGGGCTGGGGAGAGTGGCAGAGGGGGTGCCCAGTGCTTCAGCGGAGCCTCTCTCAGCACCACCCAGATCACATTCTCTCCTAGGACATAAGTGCCACGGGGGCACTGTTTGCCTACTGATGTATCCCAGGGATGTCTAGGACATGCCTGGTGCATAGTACGCTTTCAGGAACTGTCAAGTAAGTGAATGGACCAGGCAGTTATTACAAGGGGAATGGCACTCTAATCCCTCTTCTTACCCCTCTAGCCAATGGCCACACCCTGTCATTACTTCTTACATCATTTGGGACACTACTAGAGGAGTCTGTAGGGAGTCAGCTCTCCATGGAGAAAACAAACAGAAAACAGGTTAAGAAAAAAAAGCGGGAAGGGACTTGAACTTTTAACAGGTGTTTGCAGATGTCACCTTTTTTTCAGATAAATGGTCTATTTTCTGAGATAGCGTCTTTGCATAGTTTAGGAACTGTGTTAAATGGTCACACTTGCTAATCTCACATACTTCCCACAACAAGGAACATTTTCATTGTGCTGTCAGAAGGTCTCAAGCTCCAAAAGAGGGTAATTGGATCGTTCTCATGTGACTCCCTGAACAGTGGTGTGTTGCTTGGCCTTTTCTAGTCAGCTATGGGGAAAAATTAGAGATTTATATCATCTTAGCTCACTTGATTTGTGTCATAAAAATCTCTTTATTGATATACATGGGCTGTCAAGATTCTTTTGCCTTGTACCTGGGCTTAAAATTTAATAGTGTTGCTCGTTAAAATGTGTAGAAATGCTTGATTTGGGCAATGGTTACACAGGTATATGCACATGTAAAACTTTATCAGACTCTACCCTTAAGATGTGTGTACTTCACTGTATGTAATTTTGACTTCAGTAAAAACGTTTTTTGAAAGTCTAGAAACAGGCTTAGTGAAATAATTTCATATCTATATAGATGAATTTCTCATGTCTAGGCTGGATAACTAGTAAAGCTCATAATTGAGCAAACAAATGCAATTGAAAATTTGTAAATATTTTATTTCCAAGGTTTTTTTTTTATTTACAAAATATATACCTTAATGGGAAGAGTAATGAATATGGAAGTAGAAGCCTTGGGTCGTATTTATTCCTGTCACTTATTAGCTGTTTATATGAACTTGGGCAACTTGTTTGAGCTTCCTGAGCCTCAGTTAATTCATCTGTAGAATGGGGATAACAATACATGCCCTGCCTATACCACAAAGGTGTTTAAAATTAGAAACAGTAGTAATGCTGGAAAGAACACAGATGTTTTAGAATCCAACAGATCTAGGGTTAGGGCCCCGGCTCTGACACTTCCTAACTGTGTGACCCTGCACCACTGACTGAATCTACCTGAGCTTTGGGACGTTATCTGTTGCTGAGTCTCAGAAGAGTTCTGAAATGCCTGGCACTTAGTAGACACTCGGAAAATGATCTTCCCCTTTTCTCTCTCTTTGCTATCTCAGTTATTTTGAGATAAAATGAGATTGAATGTTAAAGTGTTGTATTCTCTGTGTTATCTTTTATGCTTAGAATATTTCAAAATTAAAAATAGACTTTAGAAACCTTAAATGCCATGAAATCTCAGAATGTAAGCACTGGAAATGACCTCAGCTTTTATCTAAATGTCGTAATATCCTTATAAAATAAAAACACTAATTCAAGACAGGTAGTAACAGCTACACTCATACTATGCAAAACTCTGCATTGCTCATCTAACCTGAAGAAGAAAATGTTGATAGCAATGATTATCCCTCAGGCTTATTAAGCTTCTAGCACAAGAAAATTAGGCTATCTTAAAATTCATTTGAAAGTGTTGAACATATAAATGGGAAAAAAATTGAATACGATAAATGAGCAAATTAACTCTCCCTCCCACTCTTGGTAGAAATCACTGTTAACCAGAGACTGCTTGATCATGATCACAAACTATTTTTACCTCTAGGTGGCAGCAAGTATTAATCAACTTTTATAAATCTGATGAAAAGAAAGAGTGGTAGCGTTTTGGACAAGAAAAATGGGTGCCTGTCTTAAAGAATTTTGAGAATATGCGTATGAATTCTCTGTCTTTATGTATTTTAAAAGAAGTTACATTAAGGCTGGGCATGGTGGCTCAATGTCTATAATCCTAGCATTCTGGGAGGCCAAGGTGGGAAGATCACTTGAGGTCAGGAGTTCAAGGCCAGCCTGAGCAAGAGCAAGACCCTGTCTCCACAAAATATAGAAAAAAAAATTTAGCCAGGTGTGGCAGAACATGCCTGTAGTCCCAGCTACTTGGGAAACTGAGACTATTTGGAAGGGTTGCTTGAGCCCAGGAGTTTGAAGTTGCTGTGAGCTGTGATACCACTACACTCTAGCTGGGGTGGCAGAGCAAGACTCTGTCTTAAAAAAAAAAAAAAAAAAAAAAAAAAAAAGAGTTACATTAAATCATATTGTCTAAAGCTCCAAAATTGTCTTGCATCTTGCAAATTGAAATAGAATTTCTCAATCACTAGCAATTTAAGTCTTCAAAAGGAATATGTAAAGGAGTATCTTGCTTAAAATGGGCATTTCTGGAAAAAGTTGAGTGTAAATTAAATTTCTATCATACTTTACCGTTAATTTGCCTCATAATTAAGGAGATACCCTTTTTTTGTTTCTAGTACAGCCTTACGTTTCTGAGTCATTTACTAATACTTTTCCAAGTAGAGAACTGTGGAATTTAAAATATTTAATAGAACATAGTGGCCAATCTTTTTTAAGTCAAAGAAACTCCTAAGGTAATAGTCATTTGCCTAATGAATTTAACATAATTTTGGATTTTTGCATTTCACATTGTTTTTAGTGTATAGTGGTTTTGCTTGAATTTTAAAAGCATCCACGTTGCCAGGCAATGGTATTTTTGCCACCTTGTTAAGAGGATTCTATTTTAATGTATTCATTGCAATATATTTGCTAGTAATGTAGCTTTATTTTTTATAACAGCTTTAATGAGATACAATTTACATACCATAGAATTCAACCATTTAAGGCATATAACAGAATGATTTTTAGTATATTCACAGAGCTGTGCAACCATCACCATATTGTAGCTTTATTGATTGATTTTTCGTGGATAGAAAATCCCAGTGGTATAAGAGATCCCAGAACTAGGAGTTAGAAAACCTGGCTTCCTAGTTTTGGCTCAGCCCTGCTATGAGCAAATGTCTGGGCCTGTAGCCTTTGAAATGCAAAGATTGAGTCATTCATTTAGTTATTCAAAAGACAACCAAGTTTATTCTCTGTGTATGC
The DNA here is from genome assembly GCF_000956105.1 of Propithecus coquereli. NCBI lineage: Eukaryota > Metazoa > Chordata > Mammalia > Primates > Indriidae > Propithecus > Propithecus coquereli. Next base: position 1,112,758 of record NW_012150408.1, read on the forward strand.
CAAAGGAATAAAAAAATAAGACACCACATTGCTTGTCCTGAAAGAGCCCACAATCCAACAGGTACATAATGAATAAGGTTTCATCCAGCTCTGATGTTCACCAGTTCTTCTTCATCTTCAAGCAACGACTATTTAGAAGAGTTAAACCTCCTGGTCATTTGGAATGGAAAAGTTCTGGTGGGTGGTTGAGTATTTGAACACTAGGTAGGGCTGTGTTCTTTGTGACTAAAACTCACTCTTTGCAATTCAAGTAGTCTCTCGTTGTGACTGTGTTATAGAGGAGACCACATGTGACTTTCCCTTTTTTTCTGTCTTGAAAGGTATTCACAAATCTTTCCTTTGAAAGTCCCTTTAAGCATTGCCCCTTTCTCTGTGCAGTAAAGATTTTCCTCCCTGGCAGTAGTACTAATGTTATCTATGTAGTTCAGGTCAGGGCATTCCCAATAAGATACAAACAGCTATTCACAACTCTGAGGACTTTCTTTTTTCCCAGGCCTCTCTGGCCGTGTCCCAAGAGTTCACTGGCTTTTCATTCTGAACAACAAATAACAGTGTTGCTGAGACAAATTCCTAGTTCACCTTTCGTTGAAGAACCAGATCAGCCCAGTAGCAGAGTCCTCCGAATTGACATTTATCCTTTGAGTAAGGATGCTTTTATTTTCACTCTTTTAACATTAAATAGCGAACAGACTTTCTTACAACCTAAGTAGAACAACTTTCTTGGAGAACAAGTGGTATTTTGTTAACTAGGAAATTTTGCCCAAACTTATTCTTTTCTTTGCATCTTTGAATGGTTAGCATCTCAAAATAGCTTCTAATTTCGCTGAATGTCTGTAAAAGCCATCAGAAAAAGAGAGGGTGAAGAATTATTAAGAAGGACTGGACCTGGTGGATGGCAATGAAGAATGGGAATATGGAGATAGAGAGGCATTACAGAGTTGTGGAAAGAGCACTGGACAGATCAGAGGACTGGATTCTGGTCCCGTGTGCCACTACTTCTTGGCCTCAGTCTTCTCATCAGTAAGATGAGAAGGTTGCCCTCCTAGATCCATGATTCAGTATAGAATACAGTCATCCTTCACTATCCGTGGGGGATTGGTTTCAGGACCTCCTCACCCCCTGTCGGATACCAGAATCCTAGGACACTCAAGTCTGTGACATAAAATGATGTGGTATTTACATATAACCTATGCACATCCTCCCTCCCATATACAAGGGCTATCTGGAAAGTATCTCATATTTTAGATCATCTCTAAATGACTTGTAATACCTGTATAATGCCTACACATCACCTCATTCACATGGATTCAATGTAATACTTGGCGTGCAGCAAATTCAAGTTTTGCTTTTGGGAATTTTGTGAAATTTTTTTTTTTCTGAATATTTTCCATTTGCAGTTGATTGAATCCATGAGTGAGGAACCCATGGATATAGAGGTGACTGTATAAGGTTGAGGAAGTTATTCAAGGAATACATATAGGAGATTTTATAGGATCTTCAAATTTCTTTTACTTCTCTTTCAAGATAAGAAGTTAACCGGAACAGATCCCTAACAGTGCATGAGAATAATTCAGAATACTTAGAGCTGGATTTGCTCAGTATAGGGTGTTACCCTGACTTTTGCCATCAACTTGCTATGCAGACTTAGGCAAGTCATATTCCTGGGCTGGTCCTTCGTTTTACTCTCTGCACATAATTGCGATAATAATACTAAACACACCCAAGTGCTGAAAGGCTTAATTAAGTTCTGTTAAGTCCTCATAATGTAAGGGAGGAGGAGATGGTATTGAATCAAGTGGCTTACTTACAATATGTGAGGTTTGTATGTTATAAATATTCCCTTAGGAAAAAAATAGGGAAAAAAGGTAAAAGAATTTAGGTTCTTATACCTGATTTATAAAATACTAGTATGTTTTATAAACTGCTTTTCACAATTAATGAAAAGAGAATAAACTATACCTTGGGATACATACACATCATTCTCCTCTCTTTCCTTGCTCTCTAATAAAATTTTATTTTAGAGTTTCTCATAGTGTGTCTTTTTTGTGCCACTTAATTTTGCCAGAAATTATCTGCATTTGACAAAAGGCAATTTACGCCCTGTTTTCGAGAATAGGAGGAAAATTTGTTGACAGTACCGAATGGTTTAGAGATGGTGGATACATTTCGGATAAATGGGAGTTTTTTAATAGGGCCTTCTGGACCTGACTCTTTGTATAGAAAATCAGAGCAGCATGACGTTTTGAAAACATTATGGAGTGTAAGTTGGTATAACCACTCTGAAGAGCAATTTGCCAGTTCCTCCTCTAAGTATAGACGTTAGAGCAGTAATTCTCAAAATGTGGTCCCTGGACGTTACTTGGGAACTTATTAGAAATTTACATTTTCAGGCTTCACCAGGCCTACTAAAGTAGAAATTCAGGGGGTTGGGCCCAGTAATATGTGTTTTAATAAGGCCTCCAGGTGATGCTAATGCTAGCTAAAGGTGAACCCCTGGCCCAGAGAAACTCTGGCATTGTGCACCAAAATACACACATAGGGAAGCTCACTTCAGCTGAAGGTTTGTATGCAATATCTCCTGTAATCTTTCCAGCAATCTTATGAGCTTAATGCGTCATTAACTTCATCTTACTGATAAGGACTTATGCTCAGTCACAGAGCTAGGAAAAGATAGAGGTAGGACTTGAACACAATCCCTTAACTACAGTGTGATCTTTAAAACAGAGAATCTCAGACCAGACTGGAGCTCTTTATATTTTAATGGATTTGGGGAAAATCACAGATGGCAGCTGCTTCTGTGTATTTAGGAAAAAAAAATCCTTTTAATTGAGTAAGACAGTTGCTAGTACACTAGGTACTTTTATCATATTCAATCGTTGAGACAATTCTTTGATGTGAATCAATTATCCCTATTTTATAGATGAGTTCCCAGAAACTAAGCAATTCGCCCAAACTCACACAGCTAGTAAGTACCTGGACTTGAGCCCAGACCTATATCCAAAACCCATGCTTTTTCTACTATAGTTAATTTTCTTTCCTTTTTCCTTTGTCAAGTTCAAAATCAGTATATCTAGAAATCATGACCTAGAACATGAACTGCCCAGGTTAGATGTGGGCAAGAGTACAGAAGTTTTAAATAAAGAAGTAAAATGCCTTTGTCCACTGGAAAATTAAGAACAATGAGATTGTAAAATTTTAAAACATTAAAGTTCCCAAAAGACATTTACTCTTTTTGAAAACCTGTGATGTGTCCCTTCATTTAAGAGGAATATTTATTATGTTTTCTTTGGCATTTTGGTCCTTTCCATGTCATGATTTCTGTGACTTTTGCATAGAACAGGAGATTCTGGGATTGCTTATTAGAATAATTATTTTGTGTCAACTGAACTAGTATTTCAGTATCTTCAGTGTAAGAGTTTGGGACAGTTCCAGTGTACATGTAAATCCATGGCTTGAGCAATACTCCGCTTCTAGAATTTTTCTTCCAAATGTTCTGCTTCTTTCAGGTGAAAATTGTAGCGATGAATGAGAATGTCATTCTTAGATCAGCCCTTGATAAAAATCTGAGGAGTGCTGTGACTGCTGCTTTCCTCATGCTCCCTGAAAGCTTTTCTGAAGAAGACCTCTTTATAGAGATTGCTGGACTCTCCTATTCAGGTTAGTATAGTTGATGCCCAAAGACTCTGCAAGCAGGAGATTTGTTATCTGAAGACTGTGCACATATCCTGCTCCTCACTTTGCCTTGGAGTCGCAACAGTCTTAGTTGTAAATCCATTGATCCTACACTCCCTCCTGACATGCCTCCCTATGTCCAAGGTCTCTTCTCCACATCTCTATACTTACTGTCCTGGGGTAATTTTGCTGTATTGTTAATTTTTATTTTGAAACCATTTCAGATTTACAGAAAAGTTTCAAGAATAATACAGAAGACTCCTATATATCCTTTCCCCAAATTCACCAATTTTAACATTTCACTACATTTGTTTACTCATTCTCTCTGTATCAGTGGTTTTCAAACTTCAGTATGTATCTGAACGACCTGTAAGACCCAGGTTAAAACACAGACTCCAGGTTTAGAAGGTCCAATAGCTGATTTAGAAGCTGTGAGCTGGGGCCTAAGAATTTGTGTTTCTAACAAGTTCTGCAGGGATGCTGATGCTCCTCCAGGGATCCCACTTTGAGAACCACTGCTTTCTCTGTATATGTAAATACACTGTTATTTTTTTCTGAGCTATTTGAGAGTAGGTTGCACATACCATGTCCCCTTCAGGCCATATACTGCACTTCAGTTTGTTTCCTGAGAATAAAGACATTCTCTTACATAACCACAGTACAGTTATCAAGTTCAGGAAATTAAACACCGATACAATGCTTGTATCAAATTTACTATCCACATTTCAAATGTCACTTGTCCCAACACCCTTTATGGCATGTTTTTCCTCAAGTATGTGACCGTGTCAGGAATCATACTGTATTTAGTTGCTGTATGTCTCGTAGCTTTTAATCTGGAGCGCCTCTTCAGCCTTTCCTTGCCTTACATGACTTGTGCATTTTTGAAGTCTACAAGCAAGTAATGTTTGCCCTCGTATAGATAGTGTTTTCTTCCTTCTGTGCAATCCGTTTGCAGGAAGATCATGTAAATATCCTTCTAATCAGACTTTCCCTCTTGATTAAATAATAATCCATTGATTATTCTTGCTCGAAACAGTCTTTAAGATGATGGTTACAAAGTGGTGATTTTGCAACTCCACTTCTTCCTCCACATTAAGGAAAAGCTTTCTCTTCTTCCTCATTCATTTATTTGTTTACTTATGTGTCTAAATGTTAACCTCCTTTAATTGTGTTCCACAAGGATGTCAGAGGCTCCTCTGAAGGGCAAGGGGGAAACTGAGAGAATAGGCCCCTCACCCCAGCTGCAGCCAGAGTAGTGCCACGTTTATCTGTTGAATATAGTAAGGTTCCATGTAAGAGCACATTTGCAAAAAAAGTAGTCTGCTTCTTTAAGTTTGAAAACCACTGTCTTAAATAAATATCCTCTTTCCCAATTTTTAAGTGTGAGTCAAAGAACCTGGTGCTCAAAATATTGCAAAAGCAGTTTACTTATTCTCTGAATCCCAGTACAGATAAGAGTTCATGGAAATTTAATGCTGTAAGTGACCTTTGAGGTCTTGTTCTTCAGTCTTCTCAAAATTCATCAAGCACAGCTACAGCTATAACTGCAACACCAGAGAGAAAGGCAGTGAAATAACCTGAGTCTGGTTGCTTCCAGCTTCCCCTGGCAGCATCCCTGCCTTCCAGCAAAAGGCGGAGGGGCAAAGAGTGATGTGGCTATGTGCCAGAATGGGTGGGCCTATGGGCAATGTGTGGGAAAAGGCAGCCACTTTTTTAGCGTGGTTCCATCCCTGTGAAAAAGGATGTAACAGAAGGAAGCCTTTTATGAAGCATTGACTTTGTGGGAGAAGATGCAGGACCGTTCTCTGTTTTGCCCACGCCACTACCACTCCCCCGTTTTTTCCCTTGTAGTCAATATCAGCATACTGACGGGTGGATTCTGGGAGTTCTCTATAAATTCTGAACATGGACTAAAGAAGTTTATCAAATGACATAACTGCTTTCACCTGTTCGCAGACTTTCTTAAATTAGCCTTGAAGCTGCTACCAATCTTACCATTTTTGCTGTAACTAGACTAGTGAAGGTAGAAGAGGACCTAGGTCCTGCAGGTAGATCTCTTTCATAGGTATGAGACTTGCCCCAGGCGGTGTGTTGAAAGGCAATTCCCCTGACTTTCCTAGGCTTCTGAGAACTCTATATCCTAGATTCGATTGGATTCTGTCCCTCCAGCAAACCACCCAAATCTCCCAACCCTCAGAATATTCCAAAACTTAGATTGTCCACCAGTCTCATTTTTATTAATAACTTTGAAATTTTCCTTCTTTTTTCAGTTGAGAGATTACATGTGATCCCTAACCTGCGAATTTCAACATTTCTCTTGGGAGAGGGTGGGGAAGGAACAGAGAAAACAGCGTTGCTGCATGTTATTGGACAAGTTCCTGCCAGTTATTACTCAGGCAGAGGCAAGATCTATTGGTATTACTAGTAGCAATAATAACCCCTATGTTTAATGTAGTATTTAAGGACCACTTTGACTGCCCTGGGGTCAGTGTTTATGGCAGCATTACTTAAAATGTTGGGTGAGAAAGGAGTAGGTGGAGGATGGAGCCTGCACAACTAGGGAGGAGAAAGCTTTCTAATCCTTTAGTTATTCTTGGAAGTCAGCATTTAAGTGACCAGGAAAGGAACCAAATGAATTTTAAAGGGTCACCTTGAACTTTGCTATGTAAGTACAAACTATTAAAATGGCCACTTTTAGGCAGTGATCCTGATTTAACATGTATCAAGTGAATCAGCATCCCATACCCTAAAGAACTGAGGGTAGAATTTCTGCTCTAAGGAACTTCACGTTAATAACCATGCAGTCACAGTGAGTCAGTGGTAGACTTCAAAAACAACACGTATGGAAGAGGCAAGGAGGGTGTGAAAGAACATGGCTTGCTTAGGGGCAGAAGCAGTAGATTGATGTGACTGAAGTCCGTGGCTCATGGCAAGAGAAAATAGCATTTATTATTGGGTGCCAAGAACTACTGTTAATACTTTTGATGTCATAACTAGTTAAATCCTGACAACAACCTTTTGATTTGGGTGCTGTAGTAGTGCTCCATTTTACAGATGAGAAAACCGAGGTCCAGAGTGGTTACCTGTGTATCTCAGAAAGTTTTCAATGAGATTATATATATATAAAAGCCTCCAGCATCTTATTTCATTGATAGTTAGGACTCAGAAAATGATTTCTGGTGTTATTTTTGTTTTATTGTTGGCTACACACATAGGTTTTCCTCAAGTTGTGAGACACTGTTATTTGCTCAATCGTTCAATGAGTGATGGACACTTAGGTGGGCTCCGTTTGTTACTGTTTTAGTAACAACACTGCTGTGAATCACTCTGTGCAAATTACTCTGGTAGAGGAAGGGGTAAGGGGGAAAAGGGAGCACTAAGTTCCTTGGATGTGTTCTCCAAAGTGGAATTATGTTGTCAGTTATAAGAATTATAAAACTTGTTACGTGTTGATGAAGAATGCGCGTCAAAATTAACAAAATTAGATCAGGTGGGTTGAAACTTGACAACCCCAATTCATCTGGCCCTTTAAGGTCCTTAAGAAATGAAAAACACCTTCAAGCACTCTTGTGTAAGAGAGAATGGATTTCTTTCATTGTCAGATTGTCTGAATGCAGGCGCAGCTACTTCTAGGAATAAGACAAAGCAGTGAGGAAGTTGCCAGTTGGGTGATTCTTGGGGAAAATATTAGCAATGGGTGCCAGCACTCTAAAGTGTGAGTAAACATCCTCATTTCTGATTTCTGGATTCTGGTAAAAGCCAGTAAAGGAACTTTCACTGGAGTGAAAGCTGTTAAGATTTATTCTGTGATGGTCGATCATCTGAAACCGTATAAGCTGTGTCACATTGGATGATCTGCATTTTGGGAGTTGACTTGTTTTAGGAATTTGGAAGCCTATTTCTCTATACTTGGCATGTTTTAGCTTTTGCTGAAGCCTCAGCTGGAATTCTTTGTACTCAGTAGGCACTTGCTAATTTCTGATAATGCAACACTCCTAAAGGGGTATAAATTATTAACAGTATCTAACAGTTTTTGGATTAGGTTCTGTGTGTTAGGTATTGTAACAGATTTAATCCCTGAAATTTATAAACTAATTACTATTATTGCTCCCATTTTACATTTGAGGATACTGAAGCCCAGCCCAGAGAAGTTAAGTAGCTTATCCTGGGCTGCATAACTTGTAAGTACCAAGCTAGGATTTGGACCCAGAAAGTCTTAATCCTAGGACACTTGCTCCTAACCTTTTACTGTTCTACGAAAGGTCTGTGGTGGTAGGTGTCATTCCTGGTTCACACCTGGGTCACTCTCCCCCCGACCCCGGGACCCACTGGCTCACCCCCACCCCCTGTAGGCCTCAGTTCTGGCTTGTCATGGAGGCCTTCCCTGACCCCCACTGCCACCCCACTGCTCCCTGTCATCTTGACTGGCTTTTGTTTTCTCCATAGCACTTTCCACAGTCTGACACACTGTATATCTTATTTGTTAGTTGGTTGGTTTGTCTTTGGTTTTGTCCCACCACTAGAATGTGGAGGGCAGGGTTTTTGTCTTGTTTTGCTCACTCTGCTCCATGCGTACAGTAGTACCTGACACACACTAGGTGCTTAGTGTTTGATGAATGGTTGTGATATTGCTTCCTTCCTGAACCAGTATAGTGAACCTAATTCCTCCCTACACCCATCCACTTAGTGTTCTCCGAAGTATAGAAAAGAAAAAGTGTTTCTGATTTTTATCACCTGGCAGATCAGGAATTTACCCTTGTCTCATTTTCTTCCACATTTGAGTTAGTACAGTATAGCATCTTTTCTGCAGCCATGGAGCTATTTTTGAGAATGTATTTTAAATGATACATTAGACTGCCTCCTATAAATACTACCTTAGTTGTTTTTGTTAAAATAAATACAGTAGTCCTTCCTCATTCACAAAGATACCAAGGCTCCCAGTCAGTGGATGTCTGAAACTGTAGATAGTACTGAACCTTATATAAACTACATTTTTTCTATACATACATGCCTATGATAAAGTTTAATTTATAAATTAGGCACAGTAAGAGATTAAGAATAATAACTAACAATGAAACAGAACAATTATAACAATATGCTGTAATAAAAGTTACGTGAATATGGTTGTGCACACACTTTCTCAGAATATCGTAATATTTTTGAACCGTGGTTGACTGGGTAATTGAAACCATGGAAAGCAAAACCGCAGATAAGGGGGGACTACTGTATTATTTAGTTCACTTGCAAAAGAATGAAGTTGGACCCCTTACTTATGCCATACACAGAATTAACTCAAAACAGATCATGGATGTGAAAGTTAAATGTAGCAGCTAAAACTATAAAACACTTAGAAGAATGATTTTAGGTTATAAAATGGTTTTTAGATATATACCGAAAGCACAAGCAACAAAAGAAAAAAGTAGATAAATGAGACTATATAAAAATTAAAAACAATACCATCAAGGAAGTAAAAATGCAGCCAACATAATGGGAGAATATATTTACAAATCATATATATAAGGGACTAGTATCCAGACTACATAATCTCATTGCTGGTGAGATTGTAAAATGATACAGCTGCTTTGGAAAAACAGTTTGGCAGTTCCTCAAAATATTAAACATAGAGTTAGCATATGATCCAGCAATTCTCCTAGGTATATGCCCAAAAGAAATGAAAACATATGTCCACACGAAGACTTGTACACAAAAATTCATACCATCTCTATTCATAATAAATAGCCAAAAAGTAGAAACAAGCCAAATGTTCATCAACTGTGGAATCAATAAATAAAATTGGTGCATCTATACAGTGGAATGTTATTTAACCATAAACAGGAGTGAAGTACTGAGACATGCTACATGATGAACCTTGAAAATATTTTGCTAAGGTCATAAAAGGCCACATATTGTGTGATTCCATGTATATAAAATGTCTAGAATAGGCAAATCTATAGAGACGGAAAGTAGATTAGTCTTTGCCTAGAGCTGGGGGTGGAGGGGTGAAGGGATATGGGGTTGAATATCCCTTTCCTGAAATGCTTGGGGTCAGAAGTGTTTTGGATTTTGAAATTTTTCAGATTTTGGAATATTCGCATATATATATCAGTAATATCCCCATCTTGGGGATGGGACCCAGGTCTAAACATGAAGTTCATTATGTTTCATATACTACATCACCTGAAGATAATTTTATAGGATATTGTTAACTATATATGCAAGCTATTGCATGAGGTCGGGGTGGAATTTTCCACTTGTGGCATCATGCTGGCACTCAAAAAGTTTCAGATTTTGGAGCATTTTGGATTTCAGATATTCAGATTAGGGATGCTCAACCTGTATCTCCATTGCCTAGCACAGGTCCTGGAACTTTATAGCCACCCAAATATTCATGGAGCTGAAATGACAGCAGTATTGCAATTAGTTTAAAAGGGAAAAGTTAGCCAGTAATTATCTTCCAAGACTCAGGGCTTCCTCTACCCTCTTTCCTTTGCTCATCCTATATACATGTCATAACAATGGTAGTATCAGCTTTGCTACTTACAAAGCCTTCTCTAATACTTTAACTCATTTAAATTGGAAAGCGACCTTGTGAGATTAATATGATTGTTAAACCATTTTACAGAGAAGGAAACTGACTCAGAAAGTTTAAGTAACTTGACTCAGATCACCCTGGGACATTGCCAGAGTTGAAAGCCAGGGCCTTGCCCCTGGACTACAGCCCCTCACCGTCACACGTCCATAATAAGGTTGCTGACTGCTGGCTGCATGCCTGAATCACAGAGAAGGCCACCTACAGGTAGTTTACAAGTCTCTGAGCATGTCTCACTGCAAAGTCAAAGAGAAATTACCCTTTTGGTTGCCTTTTGTATTATATGTAGACACTTCTCTGGGTAGAGCAGTCAATAATTAAAACCATTTGTAGAGGCATAAAAGAAAAGTCAGTCAGTTTTTCTCAGTCCCTGTGTTTTGTTGCAAATAGATCTCTAAAGATAAGAAAAATTAATTCTTATGATCAGATCTGGTTCATGCTGTGCCCATGATTTTATTCATTTTGTTCTGAGGAAACGAGTAATAAGCCTGTTTGCTTACTATCCCCTGTGGTTGAGCTAGTTCTGCTGCACAGCAGTTAGAGAAATTCAATTCAGCAGACACTTATTGCTGTGTCTTCCATGTGCCAGTACACAGGGAGCTGGGAATACAGAGATAAATAAGCCCCAGTCCTTGTTCTCAGGGAGCCCCGAGTATTTTCTAGGTCCTTTAACCATGGCATGTAATTATTCTTTTAGAGGGAGGATTTGGATTAGTTTGCTTTTATATTTTGGTAAAGTACAGTCCTCCTCTCAGGAAGTTACTGTCTAAAATATAGGAACTTTTTGTCTGTGGAGCATACAGAAAGAGAAGAAGTGACACAAATATTTAGAACTCTACGTAATACAAACCGATCTTTCATTTCAAGGCCAGCCCTGTTAGTTTCAGAGGTTGATGACATTTTGTCCCTTCAAAGATTAGAATAGAGTCCATTTGTAGGCTCTCAATAAAAGCATAAGGATTCACACAACTGAAAGTCAACTCAGCCCCCACTCCATTCACATTTGTCAAGTCATCATCTCTGTGCATACCATGTATTTATTTTAAAATGCTGGAAAGTAATATGCAAACATTATAGAATTGAGGGAAATGGAAGGACATTACAAAGTAGAGTAAAATAGTCACCTACAATGTCACTACCCTGATACTGAGAGGCAGTTGGACCTTGGGCAAATTATCTTTGCATCTCCATGTCCTCATTTGTAAAACTGGGAATAATGGTACCTATTTTATGGGGCTTTGCCGGGACTAAATGAGATAGCAAATTAAAGCGCACACACAAAAATCCACAATAAATGTGTATTGTATTAGAACAAAATAAGCATTCTTATATAGTCCCTTTGTCTTGTTTTTTTCTGTTTTTTTACAAAGTTTTTTTGTTATAATTTTATATCCTCATTTCTTATTGCACATTATTATGTGATCACTTTCCATCTTGCTGTGTGCGATCATTTTAATTTTTAATGGTTGCACACTGTTCCTAATAGGGTATGGATGTGCCATCAAAGCTTATCCATTCCCCTGTTGTTGAACATTTGTGTTGCTTCCAATATTTCAGTATTATAAGTAGAGCTTCAATGAATAGTGTTTTATATATGGTATATTTTCACTTCTTGGGAAAGCTTAAGTGGGTTTCTTAATCTCTATGTCTTTGTTGCCTTGTATGCTAAATGGGGATAGAATCGTATCTGCCTAGGAAGAGAGCTATGTGAATTAAAATTTGAAGCTGTACCACAAAGCACTTGCAACAGTGCCTTGCACTCACCAAATGATCAATAAACATTACCTCTTCTTTTTTTTTTTTTTTTTTTTGAGACAGGGTCTTGCTCTGTTACCTGGGCTAGAGTGCAGTGGTGTCATCATAGCTCACTGCAACCTTAAACTGGGCTCAATTGATCCTCCTGCCCCAGTCTCCCAAGTAGCTAAGATTACAGGCCTGCACCACCTTGCCTGGCTAATTTTTTCTATTTTTAGTAGAGACAGGGTCTCGCTTTTGCTCAGGCTGATCTCAAACTCCTGACCTCAAGCAATCCTTCTGCCTCAGCCTCTCAGAATGCTAAGATTACAGGCGTGAGCCATTGCGCCCGGCCTCTTTCCCTTATAAAATAATAGTGAGAAAACAAGTTCATCCATATTTGAGCAGCTGGTTATGACGAGGACTCACTTCTGCTCACTCATCTGAACAGTCAGACCTCATCTACACCAAGGTCAGTTTCCAGAGACTGTTTGGAAGTCTGTTTTTCTTAAGCTTGCAGTCCCCAGCTGCATTCTACCAAATTGTAGACTAAGTTGGTCTTGTGAAGCTTAAAAACGCAGCATATTTTATTCCTTACTGAGTGAAGCTCATACTATTGGGCATCTTTGTATTTTTACTTTTTCCAGGACAAGCCAACTGTTTGCTCTAGGAAAATCTGTTGTGTCAGGTAGTGACCTCTATGATTGCATGCCCCCTCCAGAGAAGAGAAACTGGCAAGGGTACCCATATGACCTGGTTTGCTCAGTTTATACTTGTCCTAGTATGATTACTCACAGTGCTGCCTTCACCCTCAAAAGTGACCTAGTTTGAATGGTTAATTATGTCGTCATCCTGTTGCCAGGGGATTCCTCAGCAGCTGGGTTGTCTGCCGACACTTGCCGCCTCTCTGCTCCCTTGAATGACTTGCTGTCTGTCCAGCAAAGGTTTCAGCCGAGTTGCTTTCACTTACTCTTTTTTTTTTTTTTTTTTTTTTTTTGAGACAGAGTCTCACTCTTTTGCCCGGGTTAGAGTGAGTGCCGTGGCGTCAGCCTAGCTCACAGCAACCTCAAACTCCTGGGCTCAAGCGATCCTCCTGCCTCAGCCTCCCGAGTAGCTGGGACTACAGGCATGCGCCACCATGCCCGGCTAATTTTTCTGTATATTTTTAGTTGTCCAATTAATTTCTTTCTATTTTTAGTAGAGACGGGGTCTCGCTCTTGCTCAGGCTGGTCTCGAACTCCTGAGCTCAAACAATCCGCCCACCTCGGCCTCCCAGAGAGCTAGGATTACAGGCGCGAGCCGCTTTCACTTACTCTTAACCTGGAAAGCTCTCCCACGTGTATCTGGCCTCTTTGGATTCGCCTTAGCCCAGCAGGCATTCGCTCAAATGTGCCCATTTTATCACTCCTTTTTCCTCCATCTTGCTCATAATGGGCAATGGCATAGACAAGGCACTTTTCATTTGTTTTAAAAGTGCTTTTGTTGCTTCTAGATGAATAATGGAAGAAAAAATTGCTTTTGTCCTTTGGAATTATTTGTTTTGCAGCTCAGTTCATCCCATAGGCAAATGTAACATTCCTCATTTCTCACCACTGGCAATTTAAAAAAATTATATCTGCTGTCAATTTCATCTTAAATGCAAACCTTTTATTAATAGGACTTTAAGCCTTATCTTGCCCTTGTCAAGTAAAATAGGGTTAATTATATTAATAAAGCACTTAAAAGTCCTTACGTAATCACAGCAGACAGGTCAACGATGAGTAAGCAATGGCAAGGACGAGTCTACAGTGATAGTACACAGCTCCTGTCTCCATGATTGACCACAGGCAGAGTTTTGCTCATAAGATGAAAGTCTGTAAGTACAGAAGCTTCTGCATTGGAAAACAAAAGCAAGTCAGCTTGTCGCTCAGGATGACCTTGTGTACTTAGGTAACTATATTTTAACTGGCATAAAGGGCTTTGCGATTTGAGAGACTCTCTTTCCCCCAAACAAGTGCTTATGTTCCTTCGGTGGTAATGTGTCCACGTTTTAAGGAGGAAAAGCAAGTGTTTTGATGAGGGATCCTGCCAGGTTGAACCAGTGCAGTGTCAGTGTGGGAACTGTAGTTCATAGGTCAGACTGTGGATTCTCAGTGGAAGATTTGTTTTTCTGTTTGTTTTAACTTAGGTGACTTTCGGATGGTTGTCGGAGAGGATAAGACAAAAGTGTTGAATATTGTGAAGCCCAACATAGCCCACTTTCGGGAACTATATGGCAGCATCCTACAGGAGAACCCCCAAGTGGTGTATAAAACCCAGCAAGGCCGACTGGAGGTAAACTGTATGTGGAAAATATCTTCCATTGTTTCTAAGGCAAGAGTCATTTGCAGGAAGAAAGTAAGGGGTAGAACAGTATGACTAGTGTAATAACATTTTTGTTTTAAAAGGTAAGTACTGTATGTAAACATAAGCTTCTGTATATTTGGAGTAATGCCAAAAGGTAACACCGAGACAAGTAAGAGGGGTCGCCTCTGGAGAAGAGAACTGGGGGCAGAAGTAGGAGAGAGATTTGTTTTCACCATGTATTGATGTCTTATTTGCCACTTGAAATTCTCACTGTATGTATTAATTACCAATAAAAACAAGTGAGAATAAACTCTCAGATTGCTTTGGTTCCATCTGTCTGATCCCATTAGCCATCCCCAGGCCCATTTGCCTCCCCAGAGGTAGCCACACTGATGTTTTGTGTCTGTTCTTCCAGATCTTTTTGCGTGCCTTTTTGTGTATATTTATACATATACACATGTATAAGGAGGTTTGGTCTTATTGGTTTTGCTATATGTAAATGGACTCCTACTTATACATATTATTTTGAAGTTTGCTTTTTGCCACTTGTTATGTTTATTATATCTTGGGACTTTTTGATATATCAAATAAGACTTTCTTATCAAGGTATTTTTTTT
>NW_012150408.1:1127929-1144193 GCF_000956105.1 Propithecus coquereli
GCCTCGGCCTCCCAGAGAACTAGGATTACAGGCGTGAGCCACCGCGCCTGGCCATCAAGGTATTTTTTTAAAGTAATATTAAGTGTTTGAAAATAAAAATCAAAGAAACTTCCCTTGGAGAAAAGTAATTCAGGTTTAAGAATTTTTTTAGAACTGTAGAAACCACAGAGGTTTTTTTTTTTTTTTTCCCTTTAACTTAAAGAACTTTATATTTTACTTCTTTTATGCTCTTCCTCATCCACTTAATAGGGACAGTTAACATTGTATTGAATCACAGATTAATGGAGTTTCTAGAACTGAAAAGGGAGCTTTAAAAACTAGGAATTATTTTTAAAATAAGAATGGACAGTGACATATAAAATACCAGAATACCCACCACTCAGTTTAACAGATTTTGCCACATTTTGTTCAGATCAAGGTTTTTTGTTTTTAATTTTTACTTTTGTCAATGCATGCACCTGCTTTAAAAGCCAATGGTACCTCAAGGTTTATGACAAAAAAAGCAGTTACCTACTATATACCTTCCTGCTTTCTCAGTCCGACTTCCCAGAGGCAATTGCCTTCATCTTATTAGCTGATTCTTATATTTAATTGATTTTTTTCAGTTTTATACTTTATTTTTCCCATCCTTCTCTGGAAGACAAAGATTTTTTTAGTTTCTTACACTACCCCATCAACACAAACACTCTTCCCCTCCTACCTTACCCCCTCATGCTCCATGTATAGTTATTTCATAATTTTTGGTTAGGTTAATATTCAGTATGTACTTTATTATGACAACTGTTTCTTTATTGCTGATACATAAATAGTATTATGAAATTTCCTGTACGACTTTGTTTTTCCTGGAATTAACAATTATCTCATTTTTTTCAGTTGCTTAGCTCACTAATTCATCCTCAAACTCTGATCTGTAAAACTCCTTCCATCATAGACAAATATTTAATACATTGGGTATTTTCTCTGTTTCTCATTTTTATTGGGGATGTTCTTCCTAGAGCCCCATGCCCTGTTCCTTTCTGGGCTGGTTGTTTTCTAGGCTTGCTGCACAGCTGTGCTCCTTGAACTTCCTTTCATTATCACCTTGAGAATTTCCATTGCCTCTCTTCTTTGCTAGTTTTTGATTTTCTTAATCTTGTATTTTCCTCTTTCATGGTTTATACTTTCATTTTGGTGAAGTATGTCTTTTAGTACCTTCCTAACAAAGGAGATGAGGGAGGTAAATTTTTTGAGACCATGTACCTCTGAAAATTCTACCCTCCCATTGACTGATAACTTTGGCCAGATATCAGATTCTAGGCCGGAAATAATTTTCCCTCTGAATTTTTAAGTCATAGCTCACTTTTCTTTTGGTTTTTTTTTGTTCGTTTGTTTTTTGAGACAGGGTCTCACTCTGTCACCCAGGCTAGAATGCAGTGGTGTCACTGCAACCTTGAAATCCCAGGCTCAAGCGATTCTCCTGCCTCAGCCTCCCACATAGCTGGGACTACAGGTGTGTGTCACCACACCCAGCTAATTTTTTTTATTATTATTGTAGAGACAAGATGTTGCTATATTGCTCCAGCTGGTCTCGAACTCGTGGCCTCAAGTGATCCTCCTACCTCAGCCTCCCAAAGTGCTAGGATTACAGGTATGAGCCACTGTACCCAGCCTGTTTTTTTAATTTAGCCTTGCAGAAGAATTTTTCAGATTGATCTTCTAACACTTCTACTGAATTTTTAATTTCCCCCAATTTGTTTAACAGTATCCTATCTTGTTTTATGGAAGCATGATTTTTCCTCATAATGATTTTTCCTTAATGATCTTTATTATAACTTTTGAAGTTTTTTCTTATTCCTTACAATCATCTCTTTATCTCTTAGTTCCTTCTCTCTGTTGATTCAGTCTTGTCTGTTATCTTAGAGGCTTTTCTCAACAGTTTGACTGTCCTTCCTGGCTTGTTTGTAAAGAATGGGCACTGAAATGCAGACTGGAAGTTCTCTGTGATGAATTGGGCTTGTCAACTGGTGGGCTATAGGATTATGGGATAAGGACCTGGCTGTTTTATTGGAGGACCCCAAATGTCAGTATCTGTAGAATTTCTCCAGAAAGACATCATCTACTGTCTGCCTAGCAAACAGGGAAGTATAATATGACTAGCTGCCAACTTCCTAGAAACTAAGTGAGGGAAAAGGACTGGGAATTTTTTCTAATGATGAAAATAAACTTATCTAAACTTCTTGCTGTGGCCTGTAAAAGCCTGCATGATCTAGTTTAATTGTTTCATTTTTTTTTTCCTGGGGAAACTTAAAAGAATAAGATTCAGGGTGCTAAGCTACACCTCTCAGTGCTGCATCTGATCTGGAAGGTACAACTGATACTCATCTTCTCCCCTTTCTACTACTCATTCCAGATCCCCTTCAATCTCATCTACCACTTCTCTCGCCTAGACAAGGTGGCTCAGACCCTCATCCCTGAGGAGTCTGAGACTCTGGTCACCACGTCCATCCCAGATTATGGCTAGTGAACTTGTTCACTTACCATGAAAACTGGGCAGAGGGTGCCAAGAGACGTCCATCAGCAGCTCTGCCTCTTGGGAATCAAAGTTGATTGCTCCTGCCAATGTAGTGGCTCATTTCCTTGTCTGTTAAACTTTTGGCATGGCATTCTAAATTGATTGACTGGCAGTCACAGCTTAAAGTTTAGTGGGACACTTACTGTGTCCTCTGGTAGAAGGCATTCCTTCTCTGGGAACTGGGACCTCTGTCTAGACCCACAGAGTTGTGGAGATGGGAAGCACAAAGTCCTGAAGGGGGTCACTGGGAATGATGGTAAGCAAGGCCGCTTCTCCGCATGCGTTGGTTCCCAGACCCATGTCTTCTACAGACTGGGAATATAGTACTATATAATAGTCATGAATTTAGGATGTGTACTATACCCCATTCTCACAGGGAGTCATCTCCAACCTGGTGCGACAGCTGTTCCTTGATTGCTCTTTCGTGGAGTTTTTCAATAGTGGCACATTGACATTTTGAGCCAGATAATTCTTTGCTGTAGGGGACAAAAATTGCCTCCCTTTGAGAACCACTGCTCTACCAAGGCTGGCAGCTATGGTTCAGTATGTCGTAGGAACAGTGCAGCCATGGTCTTGTGCCCATTGCTGCACCTCTGTATCTCCTTTGCTCTAAAGTGGGTCGCCTGAGTAGTGTCACGTGGTACGCCATATCAGAGAATTAAGCATTCTATGAGCCCTGTGTGTGGTACTGGCCAGGCCCTGCTGGCAGGAAAGGCAAACCCATGCTCAGATGTGTCACTTTCAGTTAAGGCGAATTGTTGCCCCTTCCCAGGTGGAAGGGGTCCAAATGCAGTTAATCACCAAGTGACTGGTTACTTTCAAGAGATGATCTGATATCTGGATCTCAGCATTGGCCTCTGTTGCTGTTAGGATGAACTTTCAATAGCAGCAGTAGCTAAATCAGCCTTGGTGAGTAGGAGCTCATAACACTGGGTCTGGGCAACAGACAGAGCTTGAACAAAGGCAAGATGGCGGATGTGCTGGATCTTCACGAGGCCGGGGGCAAGGATTTCACCATGGATGAGGATGGGGACGAGAGCATTCACAAGCTGAAAGAAAAAGTAAAAAAAACAGAAGGGCCAAGGCTTTGCCTCTGAATAGGGGTCCCGAGTGCACGGATGCATGAGGATTATGACAGGGTGGAGCAGGGTAGCAATGAACCTGGAGCACAACGCTCTGTTGAAGGCTGGATTCTCTTTGTCACTACAGTCCATGAGAAAGCCACTGAAGACATCCATGACAAATTGGCAGAATATCAGGAAACAAAAAACATCCACCTCAATCTGGACAGGCAAACAGAGTATCTGAAGGGGCATACTCTAGTTGAGTCTGAAACATACAAGGAGGCCCAGACTGCTACGGAGGGACTCAATGGCCAGGATGTAATGCGACAGCCAATCAGTGTTGACTGGTGTTTTTTGTTTTTTTTTTTTTTTTTTGAGACGGAGTCTCACTGTGTTGCCTGGGCTAGAGTGCCGTGGCGTCATCCTAGCTCACAGCAACCTCAAACTCCTGGGCTCAAGTGATCCTCCTGCCTCAGCCTCCCAAGTAGCTGAGACTACAGGCATGCGCCACCATGCCCGGCTAATTTTTTCTGTATATTTTTAGTTGTCCAATTAATTTCTGTCTATTTTTAGTAGAGACGGGGTCTCGCTCTTGCTCAGGCTGGTTTCGAACTCCTGAGCTCAAACAATCCGCCTGCCTCGGCCTCCCAGAGAGCTAGGATTACAGGCGTGAGCCACCGCGCCCGGCCTTGACTGGTGTTTTGTTCTGGGTCCACCCAAGGGCAAGAGGAAAGGTGGCCAAAGATACAGCAGGAGTCCAGACTGGAGACGTCACTGACAGGTCCTCTTGTCCAGGTGTTCTCTCCAAGATAACATTTGACCATGCAACCTTGGAGAAATAGGGCTGGGGTGGAACTTGCTGTGTTTATATTTAATGTCTTTACCCCCCCTGTTTAGTGTTTCTTTTGAGTTATGAATAAATGTTCCATTTTTGTTTTCTACATTTAAAAAAAAAACAAAAATCCAGCAGGTGTAGGTGTAGCCTCTGTCCCTGCCACCATGGGTTCTCTTACAAGCCCGTCGTGCCAGCACTAGGATAACAGAGACTGTTGAGTCAATTGGCTGAATTGTTCTTTTGGTTGCTATTGCCTGTTCTGTGGTGGATGCTGGTTGGTAGGCATTCACATATAACACAAAGATCTTTACCCTTTGTGCCCACTCCCATGGGTCCATCTTCCTGGCTCTTCCCCTAAGTTCCTTGTCCCCAGTCTCCTGATCTGTTTCCTTTCAGGCCCCTAGCCAACCAGTGAACCATTCTCCACTCCCCAGGCCATGGGTCTTCATATATTTTTAGCTTGGGCCACTTCTTTTCCCATATGAAGTGGTTGACCAGGTGCACCACCTAACACATGCGCATGGAGGAATTTCCTCTCATCACTGTCTTTCAGGGCTATCCCTGAAACTGTAATGCAGATGCCATCCATTTTCCACTCTTATATACCAAACCACATCATCCATGAAGCAACTTTGTTCTTTATCCTCCTTCAAAAGCCAGTCACAAGGGAGCCTCCGTGTAGCCATATGCATGAGCCACCAGAGAAGCGCTGGAGCAAGAGTAGTGTGTATTACAGGGTCTCAGTTTCCTACTTGTGCAGCTCACCGTGCCCTCCAGCCTTGCTTGTGCTCAGTGCTGGTGTGCCTCTTCTGTCTTGCAGTGGATTGTTGTTGAGCCTGCTTGACCTTATGACTTGATCAGTCTCAGACCCCAGCTCCCGATGGGCAATTCTTGATGCATGCTTCATGTGATACGGCATGGTCAGAAGGTCCATCTCTACCAGAGCCAAGTATCTATCCATGAGCTGATTCCAAATTGTGTAGATGGCATGACCTTGCTGTAGAACCCTAACAATCACGTTGTGATTCTCATACTGGGGCTCACCATAGCTTCACATGGCTTCTTTTTATGCTGTAGATACTTTCAGAACCATAGAGTCTTCAGGGTTGTGTTTACCCCAAGTGGCAGGGTTAATTATACTCCTGCTTGTTGAAGAGCGCTTTCTGCTCTGAGGCCCTCACAAAGCTATCATCTTTTCATCTCACTTAATAAATGAGTCTGAGCCTTATTCCCAAGCATGGAATATGCCGCTTCCAGAACCTGAAGAGGCCCACCGTAGTGCTTTTTGCTGAGTGGTGGGAGGTACGAGATGTAATCAGTTGACCTTTACTTTGGAGGGGATGTCCCGGCATGCTCCAGACCACTTGACCCCTAAAAACTTCACTGATGTGGTAGGCTCTTGAAATGTCATAGGGTTTCTCATAGGTATCTCCTGCCCTCTGGAATGCATACATCTATCAAGGCCTCCAATGTTCTTGCCCCTTATTGCTCACCAGGTGACAATAACAATATATCATTGACATAGTAAACTAACATGATGATATACAGAATGTCCAAATAGTCTAGTTGCCTTTGAAGAATATCTTATGATAGAGAATGAGACAGTTAACATAGCCCTGAGGCACACTATAAGGTATACTGTTGTCTGTCACATATGATGTGAGCTGCTTTTGATCCTCCTTCCTAATAGCAAGGGAAAAGAATGCATTGACCAGATCTGTGGCCCCATCTGTATACCTTTAGTTCTGTTGATCTCCTCCAGCAGATTTACCGCATCTGGCCCAGCAGATGCGATTGGGCTTTGACTTATTCGAGTTTGTGGTAGTTGATTGTAATCCCCAAGATTCATTTGGTTTTTGTAAGGGCCGGACTTCATGGGGATGTCATGGGGCCCATCAACCCTTGTATTTGTCAGGGTTCTCCAGACAAACAGAACCAACCGGGGTGTGTGTGTGTATAGAAAGAGAAGGGGGGTTATTTTAAGGAATTGTCTAACTCAATTGAGGGCACTGGCAAGTTAGAAATACACAGGGCAGGCCAGCAGGCTGGAGACTCAGAGAAGAATTAATGTTGCTATCTTGAGTCTGAAAGCAGTCTAGAGGCAGAATTCCTTCTTTTTCAGGGGACCTTAGTTTTTTTCTTAAGGCCTTCAACTGATTAGATAAGACCTACCCATATTATGGAGGGTGATCAGCTTTACTCAGAGTCTACTGATTTAAATGTTAATTACACTTAAAAAGTACCTTCATAGCAACATCTAGACTGGTGTTTGGTCAAGCAGCTAAGGAGTCACCTAGCCAAGTCAGCACTTAAAATTTACCCCCATACCCCTTCATTCTTTAGATCTACATGTGGCACTAATGTCTGCAATTCCTCCTGGGATGTGATTTTATTTTTTATTATTTTGTCCGGGGGAGAGAGGAGCAGCTTCAGAGGTTTCCATTTGATCTTCCGCACAGTGATAGCTCTAAGATGCCATCTTAGAGTCTGCTTTCTGGGACCACTCCTGATACCAGTTGTGTCAGATAATGATTGAGCACATTTGAAACAAAGGCCTCATCTGATCCTGTGGTGGCGCTGTGAGCAAATAGGCCTTCAGCGTTGTCCCAGCTCAGGGCGAGGAGGCCGGGCCTTTGTGCTCTTGCATTTTCCAGTTATTGGATACAGGCAGCTCACTTCGGTTGAGAACAATTTTGGGAGGGACCCTGGGAGAGGGACCCAGCCAGCTGGCCCAGCAGCTAATTTCTAGAATGAGTACCTTGGTCCTAGAGCACAGATCTGGGTGGTACACTACAGCATCTACTATCATATGACCATATCTGCTTCTTTTAAATATTGATGTATAATTCACATACCATGAAAATCAGTGGTGTTGGTGGCATATTCACAAAGTTATATAACCATCACCACAATATAATTTTAGAGCATTTCTATCAGTCCAAAAAGACACCCCACACCCATTAGCAGTCCTCAGTTCTTCTCTCCCCCCAGGCAACCACTAGTCTGCTTTCTGTCTCTATGAACTTGGCGATTCTGGACATTTCATATAAATGGAATTGTACAATATGTAATTTTTTCCATATCTGCTTTTTTGTTAATTGGCACACAATAATTGTATCCATATCTGCTTTTAAAATGCAATTTGACTTTCACAATTTAACTGAATATTTTCACTTTCATATTTTAATGGGTATTAAAGAGTAAGAAAAATTAGACAGAATTTACCAATTTATTTGATCATGTCACCTAGTATTTTGTCTTTACACACATGCCCTTTCAAGTAAAAATTCCAGTGCATTCTTTTCCTCAAGATAGAGCAGTGGCGAATACCATTTACTAATTACTTATGTTACTTAAGCCATTTTAGCATCTCTAAAATTCCTGGAAGTTTCATAGGTGAAGCATAACTTAACTATAAAATTCTTTTGACTGATCTCAACATGTGGCCTCAAAACATGAGTCTATCCGTAAATGTCATTTCTAGGATATTTTACAGAAATATTCACGCTTTGTCATTTATGTGACCAAAGCTAAGTAGAGGATGAAGCCTGTGAATTTAGAACCATCCTAGTGATAAATATCAAATGTTTAGGATGAGATACCCCTCTACCTTTATTGGAACTACCAAATAATAGCATTTTCTTCTTTGCATAGGTTTTATAAACAAAAGTAGAAAACCAGGTATTGGTATGTACTTAATAAATATTTGTTGAATAAAAAAAAGTGGTACAATGAGTGAATTCTAATTTAGAAAGTTGGTCATACCTAGAAACTCTAAAAGTTAATACATTTATATGTCTATTTTCTTATTACTGTTGTCTTAGTCGAAGATAAACCTCAACATTCATTAGGTTATTAAGTATGAAATGTCTGATTTCCTTAAGTTCTAAGTTTGACAGTTGTTATCTCTGACATTTTACTTTGACCCTTCTTGTTTTATTTTTATTGTGATGGTACATCCTCAGTCTCTCAAATGCACATTTTGGCTTGTGATTTATCTTTCAAAAAAATTTTTAGAGCAATTTTTGTGAAACCATGGATAAGTCAAAAATTCGTGTTATTTTCAAATATGAGTTTCATCGTGCAGTGTAGACAGCTGGAGATATCAATGAAGGGTTTGGGAAGGATGTGGCTAATGAACACATAGTATGTTGATGGTTTGAGAAGTTCCGTTCTGGTGATTTTAATCTTGAAAATGAGCCACATGGGCAACCGGAGACCAAGGTGGATAATGATGAGCTGAAACCTGTAGTGGAAGTGAATCCATCTCAACCTACCCATGAATTAGCAGCAAGGTTTGACATTACTATTCCAACAATATTGGACCATTTGAAACAAATGGGCAAGGTAAAGAAGCTGGTTAGATGGGTTCCGCGTGAATTAAACAAGTGTCAGAAGAGAAATCATCTCAAAACTTGCCTTTCTTTGCTGTCATGACATAAAGGCGAACCATTTCTATACTATATTGTTACGTATGATGAAAAATGTTTTTTTTATAGAAAAATAATCAAAAGTTTATTCTTCCAAATAGTAGATAAGGACAAATATTTCTTTTTTTTTCCCCAGAATATTACTGGGGTACAAATGTTTTGGTTACATGAATTGCTTTTGTACAGTTTGAGTCAATGTTATGTGTGTCCATCACCCAGATAATGTGCATTGTACCCATTGGAGTGTGAATTTACCCATCCCTTCTTTCCGCCTCCCACCTGCTTGAATTTTGCTAACAGACATGCATGTGAGTATTGATCTATTAGTTCCAATTTAGTAGTGAGTACATGTGGTGTTTGTTTTTCCATTCTTGCCATATGTCACTTAAAAGGATGGTCTCCAGTTCCATCAAGGTCGTTACAAAAGGTATTAGTTCACTATTTTTTATGGCTGAGTAGTACTCAATGGTCTACATATACCACACTTTATTAATACACTCACGTATTGTTGGGCACTTGGGTTTCCATATCTTTACGATTGTGAGTTGTGCTGCTTTAAACATTCTAGTGCAAGTGTCTTTTTATAAAATGTCTTTTTTTCCTTTGAGTAAATACCCAGTAGTGGGGATTGCTAGACCAAATGGTAGGTCTACTTTTAGTTCTGTGAGGTATCTCCATACTACTTTCCACAGAGGTTGTACTAGTTTGCAGTCCCACCAACAGTGTATAAGCATTCCTTTCTCTCTGCATCCATGCCAACATCTCTTGTTTTAGAACTTTTTGTATATTTTTAGTTGTCCGATTAATTTCTTTCTCTTTTTAGTAGAGACGGGGTCTCGCTCTTGCTCAGGCTGGTCTCGAACTCCTGAGCTCAAACGATCCACCCGCCTCGGCCTCTCAGAGTGCTAGGATTACAGGCGTGAGCCACTGCGCCCGGCCGCTGCTTCAATTTTGATACTTGATATTGCTCTGCTCAGGAATTCTATTTCTTCCTAATTGAGCTAGGGAGGCTGTGTGCTTCCAAGAATTTGTCTATTTCCTCCACATTTTCAAGTTTGTGTGCATAGAAATTTTTATAGTATTCCAAGATGATATTTTGTATTTCCATGGTATCAATTGTGATTTCTCCTTTTTCATTTCTGATTGAGCTTACTAGAGTTCTTTGTTTTCTGCTTCTGGTTAATCTAGCAAGAGGCCTGTCAATTTTGTTTATCTTCTCAAAGAACCAACTTTTTGTTTCATTAATCTTCTGCATAATTCTTTTATTATCGATTTCATTTAGTTCTGCTCTGATCTTCGTTATTTCTTTTCTTCTGCTGAGTTGATTGGTTTGCTCTTCCTTTTCCAGTTCTTTGAGATGATTCATTAAATTGTTGATTTGTGATTTTTCTGTCTTTTTGATGTAGGCATTTTAGAGCTATGAATTTTCCTTTCAGTATTGCTTTAGCTATATCCCACAGATTTTGATAACTTGTATCCCCTTTATCATTTAGTTCAAAGAATCTTTTGATTTCCATCTTAATTTTCTCCTGGACCCAGCTGTCATTCAGCAGTAGGTTGTTTAGTTTCCATGACCTTGTGTAGAGTTGAGTGTTTCTGTTGGAGTTGATTTCTAATTTATTCCACTGTGGTCTGAGAAGATACATGGTATAATTTTATTTTTTTTAACTTTGTTGAGACATGTTTTGTGGCCTAGGATATGATCAATCTCAGAGAGTGTTCCATGAGCTGATGAGAAAAACATATATTCTATGGCTTTGGGGTAGAATATTCTGTAAATGTCTGTTAGGCCCATTTGTTCTAGAGTTCCATTTAAGTCCATCGTTTCTTTGCTTATTTTCTGCTTGGAGGATCTGTCTCGTTCTGTCAGTGGAGTGTTGAAGTCCCTGGCTATTGCGATGCTGCTGTTTATCTATTTGTTTAGATCAAGTAAGGGCCAGGTGTGGTGACTCACATCTGTAATCCTAGCACTCTGGGAGGCTGAGGCAGGAGGATCACTCGAGCTCAGGAGTTTGAAGCTGCAGTGAGATATGATGACATCACTGCACCACTGTACTCTACCCAGAGCAACAACGTGAGACTCTGTCTCAAAAAAAAAGAAAGAAAAGAACAGAAAATTTAAAAAAAGGAAAATAGATCAAGTAGGGTTTGCTTTATGAATCTGGGCTCACCTGTGTTAGGTGTATAAATATTTCAGATTGTTAATGTCTTCTTCTTGAATTGTTTCATTCAGTATTGTATAATGACCATCTTTTTCTTTCTTTACTTTTGCTGATTTGAAGTCTGTCATCTGATATGAGAAAGGCTACACCAGCTTTCTTTTGGTTTCTATTTGCATGGAATATTGTTTTCCATCCCTTCACTTTGAGTCTGAATGAGTATTTGTGGGTTAGATGTGTTTCCTGGAGACAACAGATATGTGGCTTGTATTAATGTTTTTTAATCCATTCAGCCAGCCTATGTCTCTTGAGTGGGCAGTTCAAGCCTTCACATTATTGAAAGAATTGATAAGTGGGGTGGATTTTTGTTCATCATGTTGAGAACTTTATTGATTTATTTTACCACTTGAGCCATTATGGTTTATGGACTCTGAGCTTTAGCTTTGGGTGATTTTACACCAACAGGTGACTATTGTGCTGAGTCTTACATAATGCAGTTCTGAGAACTTCCTGCAGGGCAGGTTTGGTCTTGACAAACTCTTTCAGTGTTTGCTTATCTGAGAAAGTCTTTATTTCTCCCTCATGTAAGAAACTTAATTTTGCATGATACAAAAATTCTAGACTGGCCATTATTCTGTTTGGGAAGACTGAGAATGGGGCCCCAGTCCTTTCTGGCTTGTAAAGTCTTAGTTGAGAAGTGTGCAGTTAGTCTGATGGGTTTTCCTATGTAAGTTACCTGTTGTTTTCACCTTAGGGCTCATAGAAGTGCCTCTTTCATGTTTACTTTGGCCAGTCTGATGATTATTTTTCATGGTGATTGCTTCTTTGCAATGAATCTCCTAGGGGTCCTTTGAGCTTCTTGTACCTAGATATGCAGATTTCTAGCAAGACCAGGGAAGTTTTTCTCAATTGTTCCCTCAGATAGGTTTTCCAACCCTTGTGTATTTTCTCCTTTGCCCTCAGGGATGCTTACGATTCTTATGTTAGGCCTTTATACACAATCCCATATTTCGTATAGGTTTTGTTCATTCCTATGATTTCTTAGTTCTTTCTCTTTGACTCATAGGTGTTGTCTTCAAGCTCTGAGATTCTTTCTTCTGATCTATCCTATTCTTAAAGCTTTCCACTGTGTTTTATATTTCCTTGAATGAATTTTTCATTTCCAGAAGTTCTGTTTGATATTTTTTTTTAATAATTTGATTTCCTTAGTACATTTCTCATTCATTTCCTGCATTGTTTTTGTGGTTTCTTTGTGTTGCGTTTTTATTTTTTCTTGTATTTCATTGAGCCTCCTTACAATCCGCATTGAAAATTCTTCATCTGTCATTTCAGTCTTTTCGGTTTGGTTGCTATCAATTGGTAAGGAGTTGTTTTCTTTTGGGGGGTGTCCTTTCCCTCTCACTTTTCATGTTTCCAGAGTTCTTTCACTGATTCCTTCTCATCTGGCCTCTCGGTTGAGACCTGTGGGTGCTAGGCCTGGCTTACAGGCCTGTCTCTGAGTCCTCAAAGATCAATCCCTGAGTGTGCCTGGGAGAGGACTGCTGATCCTGAGTTGCCTATGGGGTGTTGTAGCAGGTTTGGTGATCCTCTTGGGTTACCTCTGACCTGCTGTCTTTACCTCTTCCCAACAGTGTGAAGTGAGTTAAGTCCCCCGCCTTAATCTTGGTGATGGTGGGTAGTACTTTTGATTATGAATCAGCTGTTTCCTGTCTCCTTGCATTGGGAGGCGCTGTGCTTAGCTATGGAGTTATTCCCCCTGTCATTGATGTTTGCATGGAGGAGCAAGCTGCCGAGAAGGTCTTTTGTGCCCATGGTAAGCTCTGGTTCCCCAGGTGGGGCATATGAATGCTTTAGGAGGGACCCTGTAGGTCCTAGAGGTTTGCTTGGTCTCTACTCCCCCTGAGTTGGGGGGAGGAGCAAGACAAATCATGGCTGGATTGTGGGAGCCTGAAAGGCTTTGCAAAGCCTTGGCTTGGCTTAGAAGTTGCTTTTCTGGCCACTGGGGGAGTCTCTGGTAGGAGGGTCAGAACAGGCTCTCCTAACTAGGAGGGCTATTCCCAAGGGAGGGGGCTAAATGCATGTGTGCTAAGACACCGGGCTGGGTTCTTGCCACCATTATCCGGTAGCACAATTTTTCTGTGGGGAGGAGTAGGCACTTCTCCAAATGGCCACTCCTTGGACCCCCTCACACCCTGTAAAATTGAATAAGCAAATGTTGTAAAGGGCATGCAAATTTAGCTTCCTGTCAGTAGATGGTGCTTGCTGGGAGCCTGGTGCCCTGTCCACAAGAAGCTCCCAACTCACTGGCGGCAGCAACCTCTGGGCTCATGTGGGCAACAAGTCTCTCCAGCAGCTCAAGAACCTACTACTGACTGTCAGAGATGCGGGGGTGGGAGAAACAAACCGCTCCACTTACCCTTCTCTCTGGACTCCAAGCCTCTTGGGGGTTGATCTTTGCCGATAGCTTATTCCTTTTTGTTCTGCACCACAACTTCTTCCTGTGGAGTCTCCAGACGGTTCTGGCACCTTTCCTTCAGACCCTCATCTGATCTATGTTTTTTCTCTGTCATCTAAAACTTCTTCTTGCTAACACGTTCTGGCAGCTGGTGTTTCAGGTCAGCTGTCTTGCCTCAAAAATGGATTCTCTTTGAGAATCGCAAGCGTTCAGCACAATGGTTGGACAAAGATGAAGTGCTGAAACACAGTCCAAAACCAAATGTTCATCAAAAAAAGCTAATGGTGTCTGTTTGGTGGTTCAGCGCTGGTATTAACCACTACAGTTTCATGAAACCTGGTCAGTCGATTACAGCGGATGTCTACCACAACCAATTGGATGAAATGATGAGGATGCTTGTGGTTAAGCAGCCGAGATTGGTTAATAGAGACAGGCCAATACTCTTAAAAACAGTGCTCAAGCACATGTCGCACAAACAACGCTGCTCAAACTACAGCAGCTAGACCTGGAAACTCTCTGTCATGCACTGTATTCAACAGACCTTGCACCAACTGCCTACCACTTCTTCCAGACTTTGGACCACTTCTTGCAAGGAAAAATATTCAATTCTCAACAAGCTGTGGAGAACGCCTTTCACAATTTCATCGCCACTCGCTCTCCAGGCTTCACTGCTGGCATACACAAGCTACCACTGAGATGGCAAAACTGTGTTGATATTTTAGGTGCATACTTTGGTTAATTGTACTGCTTCTTGTCTGCAATGTAATAAACTACACTTTTGATTCAAAACTGGACATTTCATATTTAATGACCTAATATTAAAAGAATACAAAACAGATTCTTACTTGGAAAATACTGTGCTGAGCTGTTGAGCAGTGTTACTGGTTCTGCATTTGGCAAGCAATGTTTACATGATTTTTTAAAAATTTAATTCCATGAGGCAAAGTATATTAGACTGGGAGTTTGGAAAACTAGGTCTGGCCTCAGCTGTGGCTAACTTTTGATTCAGTGATTTCCAAGTAAAGTGTGATGCGTAGTTTTATCTATGTTTTATTTCTGTATTTACCTTTCAACAGCTTAATGCATTTTAGAATACATTGGAAGCAGAAACCACTGGCGTAGTTTACTCCTATTTAAAAAATAATGACAACTAAGTTGTATTGATTCAGTTACTCATTTCCTTATTCTACGGTTTTTCGAGTAGCTACTATATATGTCAGGGGATTAAAAGTTAATAAATTAGTCTGTGTCACCAGTATATTTCCTACAGTTTGTGAAATACAACGTGGTATGTAAAAGGCCCTAAGGGCAGGAGACACTAAATCAGATCCCATTTTCTGTTATTGACCATATGATCCTGGGCGTGTTACTCAGTCCCCCTGCATTTAAAGTGGGATAATATGAGTGCCTGGATTCGGTGGGACTTTGATAAATCTTGGCTATAGCCACACTTCGTTTGACTATGGATTTAAGACAAGTAGAAATTTTAAAACCAAAAGTCAGAAATGGATCCTTGAAAGAAGCTTGTAGAAATGGAATATTCTAGGAAAAGAATAGTCCTTTTTGAAGGGACTTAGACTCCTGAACACCTAAACGTTCAGTTTCAGAAAGGAGAGAGAGTCTCCTTAGCACACTGCCTAACCAGGGATATGGGTGCGTGCGTGTTTGTGTGATTCCGAATAGTGCCCTGTGTCTTTGAATATTTATAGAATTCAAAGCACTTCCATAGATGTCATCTTTTTTTTTTTCCCCTCAGATAGATAAAAGCCCAGAAGGACAGTTCACTCAGCTAATGACATTGCCCAAAACCTTACAGCAACAGATAAATCATATCATGGACCCTCCTGGGAAAAACAGAGATGTGGACGAAACTCTATTCCAAGTTGCTCATGACCCGGACTGTGGAGACGCCGTGCGACTCGGTATGTCCATGGGTCTCGCGTTGAGGAAGTGCTGTCTGTGGGGACGGCAGACTTCGTGTGTGACTGAGATGAGCATTGTTTCTTCCTTCTTGCCTAGCGAGACTGAGAGAGAGATTGCCCCTAGGAAGAAGACAGCACTAAAAATTTGGGGGTTTTCCAAATCTAAATTTGAACTTGTGTGAAGTACAGTGGTAGAAACACTTCTGTTTTCAGATTCCTGGATCCTAAGTGGCTGTCAAAGAGAGAAACAATGTTTCTTTTGGTTCTAAGAGCATAACTGCTGGAAGGTGTTTAAAAGATGTGTCTGTGTTCTTTGTGGTGGTCTGAGAGAGAAAAAGATTGGTGGCATTTTTAATGCCTCTGTAACCTCTAGAACACAGCTTTCTGGATGTCTCTCTCGCGGCTTTCAGCAAGCTTCCTCTGACCCAGCCCAGGTTCCGTAGCATTTTCCCCAGCACCTGCTGAATGGTTTTCACAAAACTGAACTTTATCTCCATAGACCCGCTTCCCTTGGAGGTGCTAAAGGTAATTTATGAGGTCAGTCAGTAAAGAATGAATTATGAAATTGAGAGTGACTCCCTCCCCCAAATGAATATATTCTGTTTTCATTTAGTAAATGTTTACTGAGCTCCTCCAGGGTGCCAGCCACTGCGCTAGATGTAATGTAACGATTTTGAACATTAAACTGCAGTTGAACATTAGCCATAATAGGCCGCTCCCTCTCACTCTCTCACGGACCTGCACCAGGTTTGCAACGCATATGTTTAGCTCACCAGCTTTCTATTCTTTTTTTTTTTTTTTTGAGACAGAGTCTCACTGTGTAGCCCGGGCTAGAGTGCCGTGGTGTC